>NW_009952974.1:15977844-16039736 GCF_000747805.2 Chaetura pelagica | reverse complement strand
GACACGCCCCTCTCTCTCTCGCTCTCTCCTCGTGTGTTCGAGGCAGTCGTCTACACACACAGCCTGCCGCCGCCTTTTTTCCTGCCGCGCGCTGCCGCCCGTCCCCGCTGCGGGGAGCTGCCCGCCTCTGCCGCTTGCCTGCCCGCCGCCGCTGCTGGCAAAAGTCCCAGCGCCGCCTGAAACCGCCGCGTTTCCAGGGTCTGCAAACAGCTGTGCCGCAGCTACGGGGGGGGGCGACCTGCGCTTGGAGTGCCCGCAGCCTCTTTGCTACCCAGCTCATCCTACCTGCACTGCCGCGTGGTGAGACAATTCCGGCTACCCCAGCTTATAGGGGAAAATATAATCCAGCCATTCGGGCATATCCCTCCCCTCTTCTTCCCTCACTTGAATAAGATGTGTAACTAAGGTGTACCCATATATGTTTAATGTGTTGTAATCACTCCTTTTGAACCTCCTGCCCCAAATTGCTTTGTTTTCCCCACAATAAACCTTGCTGTTGTTAGAAATATTGGTAAGCACTGAGCAGGTTATTCACTCAAAAAAGTCGGGACATAAGTTCCTGTATCCTCTGTGTGAGGCGATACCCACGTGTGGATCTCTCAGCAAATCCTGATAAGTTAATACACTCCAATAAGGAGATATAATAGGTCACGGATCGTGACACATAGGAATTCTGATCTTTTATAATGTTTTTTAGTCCTGACAGATCTAATGGAGGCAGTTGAAGAAGTGTTCACAGACATAATGTTATTTTTAGATATTTTATTATAAATGTATGGCAAGTCGTATGGTAATACATGAACAAGGTATGAGTGTGGTGCCATCTTGACCATGAGTGAATAAAACAAAACCAAAGAAAATTGGAGGTGGAGCAGTAAATAGATTCGTATAAAGGAGTTACTTGCTTGGATTACATGGTAATCCAAGATCTCTTGGTTTACCTCAATTAGAGTCATACTCCTAGAATAGCAGAGGAAACCAGCAGGAGATTTCTGTGAGGACTTTCTGACTTGAATTTCACATTTGCTTCCAAAATAAACCTCTACTGACTACCCCTTAGCAACTCTTGCAACATTTTGTGTCACTAGCAGTAACTAACGGTGGTAAAGCAGCTTTATGAAAAACCCATACAGACCTGAGAACATCTTCAGAAGTTGAACTTTATCTGCACATATGTATTATTGAGAATAATAGATTATTTTTATCACTGTATATTTAAAGTACATCAAGTCATACTTAAGTAATCTTTCTCTGGAATTACATACAGAGTTGGTTAGGAGAAAAAGTAGTCTTTCTTTTCAGAGATTTTTTTCTTTGAATACCTCTCAAAACAAATACCATCCCTTTTTGGTGCCCTTTTTGGGAGGGTCATCTCAGAAGATTTTTCTTGTTTGGGTTGGGTCACTTTATGGAAATCTTTGGCAAGATCTGTCTTTAGGCAAAGTTTACCTTGGTGGAGTAAGTAAGTAAATAGATGTATAAAAAAATAGTTTCTTACATTTAAAGTATTATCTGTTTGCATTTTCCTTGATGTTTTCTTATCCATAATTTTTAAGTACTCCATAGATATAATTAAGTTGATTTTCATTTCACTGTTCATGGAATGTTATTCAAAGTACAGTGATTTCTGGCTGTGACAAACTGTGACTGAAGTGGACAGTAAACTCTTGTGTCATTTAAGGGATATACAGGCTGCTGACTCTGTTCTGCTTTAGAAATGAGTTCTTTGTCTCCTAGTCAAAATATTTCACAAGAAAAATTTGACAGCCTGGAGAGCATTTCCAGAAACAAACTGGTAATGTGAATATGAGCTGAAATAGCACAGGAAAAAGTTGTGAGGAAATGATGTTTAAAAGGAAATGTCTTAACTTTAAACAAATTTATATCCTGTGAATGCAATTTTTTGAATGGGCGGTCACAGTCCGCCAATAGGAGCCAAGTGCTAGGGCTGTGCTCTGTTCACTGCTAATCCAATAGTTTTAGCATGTGCTGTAGTAGGTGGCTGCAGGAGGAGATGGGGAAAGGGAGCATTTTAGAAGAAGAATAAACTTTTACATGCAGACAGGCTTCTGGGCCACAATACAACACATGGGGGAAATAGAGACAATAAAGATACAAATATAGTAGAAGTAATGCAAATTGCAAAGTGCAATTGGGAGAGAGTTGCCTAACACTTTGTAGTAGAAGTAGTAGAATGTAGTAGAAGTAATGCAAATTGCAAAGTACAATTGGGAGAGAGTTGCCTAACACTTTGATTATAAAGATCTTTTTCTTGAATTTATAACCTTGCCAAAAGTACAGTGAAATTTTCCATGCTAGGTGGCTTTTCCAGGCAATTTTTTTTAATTTATTTTTTATTTTTTTTAAAAACTAATTTGAAGATTTTAGCAAAAACAGTAGAGCCATTTCTGAAGCTTGGGAAAAATTATTGTTTTCCGCTTGAACAAAATCCTGGTGATTTTACTTCAGAATGGTTTTTGGGTTCCCTAGCACTTGAAATGTGACAGAGAGTTCGTTTCGTTTTCTGCATTGTAATTTTTACAGACCTAATGAAGTTTTATCTCAAATGGATAGTAATAACCTTCTGCTAAATTTGAGGTTTAATAGACTAGCTTTTAGCTTGCTAGGATTGTAAAGCAGAGTCCCCAGGCAATTCTGTCCAGGGAATTCTGTCCAACTCAAAGAGCGACTGTCTTCACAGCTCCTCTGTGCCAACTGGGTTGGGTTTGAAATTACAAAGCAGCTATGCTAGAGTACTTTCCAAGATGGTCACATTGTTCTCTGGAGTGCTCTTGTTAGCATTTTTGCTAAGAGATTCCTGCTTTCTGCAGACCTGAAGCTCAGGGCAAAAATTCAAGGTTGTCAAAATGATTAAAACTGCAACTGCTATATAAAACTGAGTAAGAATCTGCTCAGTAAAACAAATCAAAAGTCCTTGCATATCCTGGGTTTTATTTGCATTCATGTGACAGAAATAAAGAGAAAATAATCTTTCTTTTGATACTAGCACAATTTCAGCATGTATTCAGGTTGCTTTGTTCCTAATAGCTTCATGTACAAAACAGTGCCATTAGTCCAGAAAACAGGAAGTTCAAATCCTGGCCCAGTTTTTGAACCAGATTTTTCTTTTTTGATACCCTACAATCAAATTCCTGCTATACACAGCTTTCATAAAACAGTATTTACCTAGTTACTTCTGCTGCAGAAGCAAACTTCTTTTTACTTTTTCTTTAATTTTATTTTTCTTTTTTTTTCTTTTAAAAACCTTAGTAGAAATGCAAGAAAGTAAAACATAAACCAGTGCTATTTAATATTCCCACACTCTGTTCTGGTCCTGCCAAAAAGGATATTACAAAATTTGCTGTTAAAGAGAAACAAAAGAAGGGCATTAAATTTATCTAGGGACTTCTACTAAACAAAATGAAAATATCATATATTCTCAGGGAGTGTATGAATCAGGAAAACGCAATGATATACTTGGTTCTACTTTTTCTGTTTGTTTTAGTTATGCTTCTCTCTTCACTAGTTCATAAAACTCTTTCTTGATAGTTACTGCAAAGAAAACTTCTAAAATCTGTTTTACTTTGAGAATGCGGTACCATCATCACGGGAGCAAGAGTGCATAAACAGTGTCATTGCTTGGCAAAGTCACTTTCTATCCTACCCCCACTTCACTTGGTAATTTTTCTATGATGTGGCCATCTGAGTTTTCTCAGATGAGAAGGTTATTAGCATGTAGGGAGCAGAAAGCTCATGGGAAAATTCCTTTTCTAACCTTTTCTCTGTTATTTTTCTTGACTGTTCATTCTCTGTACTCATCTGTGTAAAATGTGTCTGCTGCAGTATAACTGCTAATTACTTATTACTGTCTTTATACAGAAGTAGAGTAGGATTATTCATAAAATTACTTAGTACAGTTTCTGACTGATGAAAAAAGGGAACTTGGAATTCTTTTTAAAAAATCTAATATTAGAGAAGGGATGTGAACTTAAGATATTTAGCCCTGGAATCTGGGAATTCACTTCCCAGACACAGAACTGGTGATCAGCCTACAGTTTGTTTAGATTGTGTTACTTTTTTTTGTTTGTTTTTAAAGTGATTTGATTTTCCTTCTTCCCAATCAATTAATCTTAAATCACATTTTTTAAAAGGATTTGATAGAATGATGAGTATCATTCTGTGAAACTTCTTATTTTAGAGAGAAATCACAAAGCTTGTGAAGCCTGGGCTGTTCTTCACCATCTTTATATTGTGCTCATTTGAGCACACCCAGGGTATTTTAGGATTCTAATATATATTGAAAAAGAAGGACAAAGGTTTACTTTAAGGATTCCAAATAGCACTTTAGTAGAGTTCCAATTTCATTTAGCACTGCTAATTGCTCAGGTCCCTTTCAAGGAGTACTTGAAAAATAGTGAATGAACAATTGTGGAAGGCAGACTGTCTGCTTTCTAAAAGTCTTACCTGTCTGGGTTAATGTTTTGACCTAAAAACACAATACCCTGAAAAAGTGCCTGAAAATTTATTCTTTGCTGCTTCTGTGTTAAATATGATGTTCATATTCAATATTCAGTTTCTTACTGAGGTCTTCCCTGCAAGTATTGATCCTGTCCCGAGATGTGCTTTTAGAAATAACATTAAGGTTATACTTCACTACTTTATGAACAAAGTTATAATTAACAAGGTAGAAAGTAGATCTTTTCAGATGTGAAGTATTTTCTAGAACATGTCATTCTTCTACCTTTGTTGTTTTTCTGTTTAAACTAATATTTGCTTATGGAAGGGTGAAAGATTGTAAATAGCTAATAGAACATTACCTAGTTGCTGTAGTGCTATGCAACCCTCTTCAAAGAAATGCGGGCAAGAACTCTGTTTGATCCTTGGTGCATGCACAGGTAAGGAAACAGTTCCATGAGAAACTGTACTTGGTAATGATTTTCCATGCTGGGCCTGTCAGCAGGTTTGAAATTTTCCCACGATAGGGGAGAAAGGTGCAAAATGGAAAAAAAAAGTAGATTTACTTGTAGATGTACTAACACTTCAAAACAGCATCTACTCATGCCACTTGGTCAGGATACAGCATTTACTAAAATAGACTCTTAAAGGAAAATAAGTCCTGTAAGCTGCCACTGTTATTTCTTACCTAATTCATATTAACTTATTTGCTGGTGTCCCTTTGATCCTGCTGATTTTAATCAGCTTTCTGTTTAAGTCCTTCTTGCTCTGCTTAATTAAAGTTTGTATACTCTGTTAACCTTGATTTTCTTCCTTATAGCTTAGCTATTTTATCACAGCTTTGTCTAGCTACTGTATTTCTCAGTGTTGTCTTCCCCCTCCCAAGAAGTGGCTTAGTAGCTAGTTGAAGCTACAACATAGACGGAGACAGTCCTGCATGTGAGCACATCTCAAGGCTCTAACATTTAGTTAAACAATCCTTCTACAAATATAGGTACGGAAAAGAAATATATCAAGACTAGCACTGAAAACATTCACTGGCACGGTTTTCCTCTGCTGAGATCACTAAGATTACTCAGCTAGTGCGGTGTTTTCTCCTTCTGATGTTAGGTATGACCTTGTGCAAAGGCCTTCTTAAACAGTGTATTTCCTTTCAAGATACGATTTCTGACTGCATCTAAAGTTGGCGTCTTGTCTCAGTCCTTGTGTAAAGAAGAACTGAACAAAAACAACAGTAATTTGGACCTATTGCTGGAAGTAAACAGATTTGAGGGAAGGTACAAGTGGGCAAAGGTGATGGTAATTAAGTGTCAAACTGGGTGGCCCAGAAACAAGAACCACCCCCCAGCTTCTTAGTTTGTTGGTTTATACTGTTGTGTGAACATAGAAGGGACATAATTATCCAAAAGAAAACAATTATTTGGTCCCAACAGGCATGGCACCTTCACTGTACAGGCACACACACAGACACGTGGTAGTAACTCCTAGGATACCGAATGAGCTTCTTACTTGCACTGTAGCTAGGGGTCATGCTGTGCTTGGAAAATGCAGCCCATCTCTGTGCTGTTATAGGGATAGCTTTGGTAAGGAACAGCCTATTTTATGTTCCATTGGGATTGGAATAACACCCTGCAGTGTTATTCAGAGTAAAGTTTCACCTACACTACACTGAGGTCCTCTTGGCTGTTTCCCTCCATTCCCTGACAGCAGGATGCAGTCTCTCCTGCTGGAGAAACTGGAAGAAGTATGTGCATGACAGGGGAGAAAGTACAGTCACTGTACCGGACATCAGGCACTGTTACTTAACAGGGGCTTTTCTGTTAATACAGCATTGGGTCTGGCAGAAAAGATAGAGAGCTGTTCGATGTAAAACACTGGTGCAAAGGTTTGCCCTTGTATGCCAGATTCACCATTTTAATAAATAATTAATGTAGATACACCATATTTTGAATAGTAAAAGGTATGAAATATTGATCTCAAGAATGGATCCCTGTAGATATGTTTTATCATTTCTACATCAGTAATTTAGCTCCTCTTGTGTACTTAATTAAGCTGGCATCTCTGAATATAAAGCAAATTTGCAGTGAAATTAGGGCCAGTAGTAGACCTTTTATCATTTAAATTCTACTTTCAGCCCAAAGGGACAGTCTAAGTGTATGTTGCCTTCTTCAGAGAGGTTAATGTTGCTTGTACAGCAAAAGAAATCTGGAAGATGGACTGCACATTTCTTAGCAGTTCAAGGGACATGACCCTGTAAAGGCAGTATCACAAGATGGTTGTTCACAGTGTAGCCTATTCCCCCCTGGTTCCATTACTACATGTTTTTTTAGCTGAAGAAGGTTTGCATAGCGTATTGGAAATATAAACAGAGCTCTAAAAGCCACAAGGCATCCTTAACTATAGTGCCGTCAAACCTTCTGTTTTACAAATAAGTATCGTGTTTTCCTTGGATTTATTAGCACTTTCTCACTGTTACTTTTTCCATCAATAATACTACCTCAGGATGTCAACATTTATTACAACAGTTTTTAAAGGTAAAGAATTAAAGTATTGCAAAAATGTTCTGCCTCCTAATTGTCCTCAGAATGAAAAACTCTTATTAAACAACTTCTTCTTTTTCAGGAATAAATATTCCTGTTTTGTGATCTGTGTTCTTTGTAATCCTGTTTCAAAATAGCTACTGAACACTGCTTCAAATATTTTGCCAGTTCGTATTTGTTTCTCAAACAGACAAGAGGTTTTTATAACTAACTCTGAAGCAACCACCTAATTTTGGAAAGCAAAATGTTTCCATGTTACAAAGATTAGCCAGTAAATTAATATTTACTTTGTTCCTTTGTGAAAAAAAAAACCAAAACAACGCGAAACAACTTCGCTGGGGCATTTTTTTAAAAATTATTTTATTTTTTTTTTCTATTTAGTGCACACAAGGTAAGTTTGTTTCTTAGCAGTTAAACTCAGAGACTTAAATCAGGAAAATATGTGCAAAGGTGTATCAATAAACTGTGCAACTTGTTAAAATATTGAGCTGGAATAATAATGATGTTTAAAGGCATATTAATGCATAGGGTACTTTCAAATTCACTACTGCTGACTTCCAGTTGCTGCTCCATTGACATTTACACCTGTGCATTCTCACTGACGTCAGTTGGGTTTATTATGAAAGTTAAGCAAGACCAGTAATTGGCACTAAACGTAAAATGTTCTGTTTGTAAAGAAAACAATGTGTGCAGAAAGGAATGAGTATCAAGAGGGTTCAAAAAGTTTTGGCATGTTACTAAGAGGAAATATTTAACAGGATGGTTAAACTTTAAACTAAAAATATTTTCTTGTTGGTTTTATTAAAAACATTTATTTAGATTTTAAATGAAAAAAAGACACCTATAGACCAACTGTAGTCACCATGACAACAACCTGCACTCAAAAAACATGTAACAGTATTGCTTGGCAGCATAATTAGCTTGCAAGCTACTACATCAAATCAACAGAACATAGGCTATCCCACTTCACCTAAAGTAATATATTTTTATTCTGTCATAATACATGAGCAAACCATAGCACACAAACATGAGCTCAGGCTCTGACATATGTTATGGATAATTTTTGTGAATTTTGTTTTAATAAATTTTCTTTTAAAGACCGGCCTTTTTTGGGGGTGCCGTGATTGTCTGCATTGTGTTTGTGAAAAAAGAAACAGATAACTTTCTTGACTATGCTACTGGGGAGTTTATTCCTCACAGAATTATGGAAACGAGAGATGGTAATGACCTACTAGTATCAAATCATGCAGCCACATCTTTTGCCAATGCAAAAATATTCCCCAAACTACACTGAGTGTTATTGTCTAGTCTAGTTATAAAAGTTTAAAGCTATGTAGATTCCATTGTTTCCCTTGGGAGCTCAGTTTGTTTTGCTGCCAGGAAGCTTTCCTGATACTCAGCCTCAATTTTTCCATGTTTAATTTCAGGCTATTAGTATGAGAGTCTCATGCTGAATAACTATTCTGCTTTTTCTTTATGATCTCAAAATATTTGTAGATGCTGTCAGTCTAGCCATATGTGAACAAATCTATAATTATTTTTAGCTTTCCTCTTTAACTGAGTCTTTTCAAGCTCCCAGTTAATGCTCTCTTAGAGCAATTTCTATTTTCTATGGAATTTGTTTGGTTATAGGAAAACTCAATTTCTTTTGTTTCTTATACCAAATTTATATGCAAAGTAATGCTCTTTTTCTTTTCCAAGATGTAGTTAAACATTTCAAAGTTCTGGGATTCTTTTCAGTGACATGGTAACATGACTACTTGGTCCCCTGAAGTCTATCTTAGAATTTTCGTTTTCAAGCTGTTCCCTTGAATACACATTGAAATATCTTCTTGCACATTCTGCTTGGCCTGTGATGGTGTGAGATTATTTTCATAATGGTTTTACTTCTGTGCATTTGCAATAGTTTTTAAATCCTCTTTGTTCTCACCTGGCTTGAAATCTGAAAATTTCATTAATGTTTTTCTGTTACTACATAATAAGTAAAACAAAAAGAAAACTTTGAATCCTGGATATTAGCAATGATACAGCATCTCATCTTGATGTTACTCTGTTTATGATTTACATGCCAGTTTTCAGTTCTCAGAATTACCTTCCTTGTTGACCCAATTTGAGTTATACCTCCATGTATTTGTGTCCAAATCTTTCTGGAAATTTGGTGATATAATTTCTACTCAATTGATCTACGTGTGTTAGTGCTCCACCAAGAAGACAATTGAGATTACTTGGTTTGGTCCTTATAAAAAAACAAAAAGTAAATTGTTCATGATCTCATAATTCTGCAGCTAATCAGTATGCTATTCTCTTAAGGTATGTCCTGCATTACTAGGGAGCTACAAATTCAAATTACTTTTTGATAGCTGCCAGCATCACAGTTTGCTTTCCTCTGTTCTAACATTGATCCCCATGTGGCTGGAGCCAATGAGAGTATCCAATATCACTGTATAGTACTTATGTTCTCTTCCCTGGACACCTGCTTCTGGCCAGTTTCATAATGAATGATACATATACGTTAGCGGGTATCTTGCCATGAAACATGCTTATCAAAGAGAATACATCCATCTTAGTGAAATCTGGGGCATAACCATTTGGGGGAAGTACAGTAGTAGTCTTTCTGAAAAATACTGTAACATTGTGTTGAGAAAACCTTGCTATTTCTTGTGTAGTACTGAAAAAACACAATTGGACAAATGCCATCACACCATAAAGCATAAATCAACAAAGTTTAAACACTGCACTATTGAACTTTTTAAAATAAATCCTCCAAAATGTCTAGTTGTACAAAAATGCTGGAAGAATTAAAAATGTTTCACAATACACATATAGTTCCTCTCAAATTCTGAATAATTCATTCTAATGTTGGGTGGTTACAGCACGATAACTTTAAAGTTCAGAAAGAGACTTAAAATAACAATTGCGATTGATTTTTATTGGGTGTGTCTCAAAATGGAGGCCTTAATGTATCAAGATGCTTGGTTCTGTATGTCCTTTTGCTTGGGGATACAGTGAGAAGACACTGAGGTGTATTTTTAATATGGAAAGGAACTGGCAAGCAGACAGATTTTTCTGTGAAGATCTCCTGACAAGCCACCAGATACATCTGTGTGCCAGCACAGAGTGCACATTGCAGCCTGTGGTTGGGAAGCTGGAGAGGTTCTTTACTTAGCTTCCCAGCTGCAAAATTTTATATGTCATCAGAATAGGTGAGCTCAAATCTGTGAAGTTTAAACATAGAAGTAGGCTGTTTGCTTAAATGAGCTGGTCATAAGCTTAGTCACACACATGCTTTTAAATAGCCCACTGATTAAAGGACTATTTCTGATCCAATTTATGTATCAGAAAAAAAAGTTATGAATTAAAGTTGTATACTTAGTAATAAAACATTTTAACTCCTCTGTCAAAAAATGTGTACCTCTGACATAGCAGGAAAAATGTGTTTACCATCTGGGCAGACTGAATTAGAGAAAGTAAGTCGAGAGGTGTCTCCTTACAAGTACTTTGTCTGTTTCTTCTTAGGTATGTTGGGGACTTCTGCCAGTTTCAGGAAACTACTTCTTTCGGTGGTGGCTTCATATGCCTTTACCATCACTTGTGGGTGGAGTTTCCCCCATCTGCACAGCAGATGAAACTTTGGACAAGCAGACATCACAGGAGTTCTTAACTGAGCTGAAAAACATCATATTTTAAGTACAAAAACTTTTCAAGCTCTTAGTGAAATAAGATACGAATTTCAGTTTGGTTCTGTGGAGTTTATTTATAGATGGGGACAAGATCTGAGAGCAATACATTGTGGAGTCTTTTCAAAATAAAAATGTAGCTAAATCATCAGTTTCTTTGTCAGTACCTTTCAGTAAGGTTCCAATCACTGGCATGTAAATATAAAACGAGAAGTAAATGTTTTTAAAAGTATGTCTTGAGAGTGCTCCTGAGGTTAGTAGTAAATAATTGTAAATATGTATATATTACAGATGGAAAAAAACATCTATTCAGTCTCTGCTGCAGAGCTGTTGGTCCTGTTTGACAGAAAACAGGTTCGTTCTTTCTGGAAAGTTTTGCAATATTAGATATGGTTGCTGTCTCAGTGGCTTTTAAAGTAATTTTATTTCTGCATAATAAAATTATTTTTTTTTGCTGTGAAAGCAACTCTTGGTATCCATACATCTCTGAACATCTAATTAAAAATATGGCAATCTGTTTAAGTAATCAATAAATAAAAGGCAGTAACTGTGCCTTGGTGTTGCTGTTTGCTAAGAAGCAGTAGAACTGGCAATGAGAATTTCAATGATTGTGTAACAGAGATAAATTTAGAAAAGGAGATGAAACAAAATTAGGATATTGAACTATTTATCTCATCCTGTGCAAGAACTTTGAAAACACTAGACAATTATTCTCATGTGGTTTGAGAAACATGAAACATTAAGCATTACTGTTTTTTTGAGCATACCACTTATGAAATTATTTGTAGATGAGAAAAAAATCCTGTTGAGCTTGTTCATTTTAATAGCAAAAAAAGTCACTTGGGTAACAAATAGCAGTACTGAGTTAAATAGCTAAATGCCTCTTGGAAACAGAGGTCATCTTCAGTCTCTAGCTCTGTATGTGCACATATATTCAAGTGACCCCAGCTTTTGTGAGTGTAATTTGTATTTTTCAATATTGGAGAATTATCATAAATTCCATTAATTTGTTGAGAACTGAAGTACCATGTCATCATCATTTTGAATGTGATGCAGCTGAAATCAGACTAATTATGGTTTATAGCAGTCTAGAATAATGTGTCTTTAAGAATTGGGAAAGATAATACAGGTAATTTTCTTATAGTGAAAAGATAGATGTGACAAATTTATGAGGTTGATAGTTACATGAGGCTTACCTATTTTATTTCGCATTATTATAAATATTTTGAATGAAAATATACTATAGTTTCTATATAGTTATTGCCATGTGCATTTGATATCCTTCAAATTCCTGATTAATGAATGTCTTTATTGGATTATTTGAGCTATGGCATTATAAAGAAAACAGAACATTAATGAGCAAAATCAAATTAAAAAATAATTTTTTTTTGCATGTTTATGCCCTTTCTATAGTCATTGATCTTCAATTTACTTGCAAGAAATCTGCATTAAATAACTCCTTTTGGATTGAAATGTTTATTATAATCAAGTGCTTTACTCACTATTTCAACCTTTCTCTCAATTTTTCATAAGTAGTACTGTAGTTTCTTCGGTCAATTTGCTAGTTACCTGCAAATATTATGGATCTACTGTATTGTAGCAGTTACAAATAATGCATATTTTCTCATTTGCCTATGCTGTTCTGTAAGGAAAGAAAATATGCAAATTATGTAACTGAATTTTGTTTGCATTGTGCAATGACATGGCATTTTATGTTAGCTCTCAGTTCATATTTGTAGCCAGCAGCTCAAAGGAAGGTGATTCTCCCCCTTTATTTGGCTCTCGTTGTAACCCCATCTAGAGTACTGTGTCCAGTTCTGGACAACAGAAGAAGGACGTGGAGATCGTGGAGAAAGTTCAGAGAACTTCCTCTCCTATGAAGACAGGCTGAGGGAGTTGGGGCTGTTCAGCCTGGAGAGGAGAAGGCTCCAGGGAACCTTACAGCAGCCTTTCAATACCTGAAGAGGGCTATAGGAAAGCTGAGGAGGGACTTTTTCAAGGGCTTGTAGTGAGAGGACAAGAAGTAATGGATCAAAACTGGAAGAGGAGAGATTTAGGTTAGACATTGAGAGGAAAATCTTTAGTGTGAGGGTGATGAGGCACTGGAAGAGGTTGCCCAGGGAAGCTGTGGATGCCCCATTCCTGGAAGTGTTCAAGACCAGGTTGGATGGGGCTCTGAGCAACTTGATCTAGTGGGAGATGTTGCTGCCTGTGAAGTGGGGTTGGAATTAGATGATCTTTAAGGTCCCTTCCAATAACTCCTTTTGGATTGAAATGTTTATTATAATCAAGTGCTTTACTCACTATTTCAACCTTTCTCTCAATTTTTCATAAGTAGTACTGTAGTTTCTTTGGTCAATTTGCTAGTTACCTGCAAATATTATGGATCTACTGTATTGTAGCAGTTACAAATAATGCATATTTTCTCATTTGCCTATGCTGTTCTGTAAGGAAAGAAAATATGCAAATTATGTAACTGAATTTTGTTTGCATTGTGCAATGACATGGCATTTTATGTTAGCTCTCAGTTCATATTTGTAGCCAGCAGCTCAAAGGAAGGTGATTCTCCCCCTTTATTTGGCTCTCGTTGTAACCCCATCTAGAGTACTGTGTCCAGTTCTGGACAACAGAAGAAGGACGTGGAGATCGTGGAGAAAGTTCAGAGGACTTCCTCTCCTATGAAGACAGGCTGAGGGAGTTGGGGCTGTTCAGCCTGGAGAGGAGAAGGCTCCAGGGAACCTTACAGCAGCCTTTCAATACCTGAAGAGGGCTATAGGAAAGCTGAGGAGGGACTTTTTCAAGGGCTTGTAGTGAGAGGACAAGAAGTAATGGATCAAAACTGGAAGAGGAGAGATTTAGGTTAGACATTGAGAGGAAAATCTTTAGTGTGAGGGTGATGAGGCACTGGAAGAGGTTGCCCAGGGAAGCTGTGGATGCCCCATTCCTGGAAGTGTTCAAGACCAGGTTGGATGGGGCTCTGAGCAACTTGATCTAGTGGGAGATGTTGCTGCCTGTGAAGTGGGGTTGGAATTAGATGATCTTTAAGGTCCCTTCCAACTCAAACCATTCTGTGATTCTATGATATTTAACCATCTGATAGGTTTGACACAATCAACTCCTTTGGAACCTTTTTTAATTTATTTTTAAGATGGAGAGTAGGAGGACCCTGCTAAGCAAAATAGAGATGAGCTCTCAGGGAATATGGCAGAAAGGTGATTTAAGGATGGGTGTGAAAACATCAGGACTGGGGATTATAGGAAACATACTGAACTTCTTCTTGAACGCTAAGTTTGGCCAGGCTGTCACTGTGATGTCTTGAGTCTAGTTCTGGGCAATGTAGAGAACTCCCTGCTGTTTTTTCAGCATATGGGAGAAACAAAGGGCACAGAGTGGCAAGAATGAGCCTGTGAGCCCAGAGAGTTATGTCCTATTTCCCATGACCCCAGTACCTATCTTCTCATGTTCTTTGGTGTCACTATTTGTAGAACAGAGATAAAATTTGGTGTGCAAGTCTCACTTGTTTATAAAATGTCACAATATCCTTGGATAGGAAGTGGTATGAAAATATAATCTATTTTGCCAAGCACAACCCCATTGTACCAGTCTCTTCCACTCGGCATCTTAATGTTTTAGCACAGCTAATTTATATGCAAATATATTGTCTTAACAAAAGTGAAGTTATCTCATAAGAAATAAAGTACATGATCACAATTATTAAGATGAATACGGCTCTTTGTGAAACATGTTGATACATAATTTACTACTAGGTTAGTTTCCTGATAAGATGCCTTGGGATTCAAACAGTTTTAATGTATTTTTTTTTTTCTTTTAATTTTCAACAATTAAAAGGAAAATAGTTCAGGAAATTTAGATAACCTGCTGTTTATATCTATATAGCATAGAAAAACAATAATATACTCATAACATTTGAACACTCATTACTAAATTCATATGAATTTCTGCTTTTTGATCAAGACTGAATATATATGTAACATTTAAATTTCTTTAACCAGGAATAAGAAATCAGTGGGATCCTGTAGAATTTTTAGTAAACTTTTAATTGAGATGTGACTAGCATCAAACAGCTTTTTAGATTTTATTGACAATAGAGCAACCTTTTCCAAGGTGGCATAGTTGGGGTGAGAGCAGAGCAGGTTATAAAAGAAGAACAAATAGTTCATTACTGATTCCGTAGGGTCTTTTACTTGTAATTCTAGATGACCAAATATGGCAAATTATCTGCAGATTTCTTCTGAAATGTTTCTTTCAAGTAATTTAATGATTGTTAGATTTCTATTTTTATGATGGAGTTCTACAAAATGACTACTTTCATATAAGGGGTTTTCTGTGTAAGCATGTTTGGTTTTTTTTTTGGTTTTGTTTTTTTTTCTCTGAATCATGTAATGGTTTGAGTTGGAAGGGACCTTGAAGACCATCTTGTAAGTCAAACTTTTTTTTTTAAATTCAAAGATCTAACTTGAAATTCTCCAGGAAATTCTAGGCTATTTCTAAAAGTACTAGGTAACCTAAAATCACATATTTTTATTGAACAAATGATAAAGTGATTTTTTTTCCCCTGTTTTCACATTCACATAAATACTTTCTAAAGTTAAAACTGATCACAAAGCAGCTTTATAGCTTTTTATTTGAAAACCAATGGTTCAGTTTCGTAGTTTAAATGGCACAAACTATCCTTGTTGAAAAGGATAAAAATTACAGGATGACACTTTGATTTTATACTTAGAAGTTCAGATTAAGACATAATTTGAAGTATTGGTATCAGGACATAATGTATCTCCCAGCTTAAAAAAAGAGTAAGTGACTTATAGCAATAATACATTATATGAAGACAAGAAGAGAAAAATCTTCCTTGCGTTGAATGTCCTTGCTTAGTTACTACAAGATATGAACAGTAGGGTTTGGGGTTTTTTTGTCTTATTCCCAACGTAATTTTTTGTATTTACCTTCCTGTGAAGAAATTCTTCTGGCTGGGGAATGTGCAGGGCATGAGTATCCCTGACCTTGAAGGGAATTCCTCTCTCTCAGGACTCATGAGACTTCAGTACTTTCAGGCTTTTGCAGCTGCCCTGCCCCAGCCTACACAGAATAGAATGGTTTTCTAGGCAATCCGACAGGTTCAATCACAGTAAATGAATAAATGCATCTCTCAGCAGAAACTATGTAAGAAGTCGCAGGGCAGTTAACAGTTTTTCAGGTTTTCTATAGGAAATAGTTAGGAAAGGTCAGGGAGCTGGGCAATTTCATATAGTCTTCCTACTGTTATACTCCTCTGCTGATGCACCAGTTCTTCTATCTTTTGCTTCTATTTCTTTCTTTTTTTTTTTTTTTTTCTGTTACTAGGATGAAATTTTACTAATGCCAGTAGCATCAAGTACATTAGCAAAATTGTGATCAAGTGAATATGCCAGACTGATGGATGTGCCCTGGCACAGAAAAGGTTGAGACCCTTTGGTCTTATTTGTAGCTTTTTGACCAGTGAGAACTCTGAAGTATTTAGTACAACTGAAGGTATGGTCTTATAGCTGACAAATGATTTTCTAACTTCAACAAGCACGTTACAGACACATTGGCATGAAGAATCTTGTTCAGAGGCCACCAAATGGTTAAGAAGCCATTGTATAATGATGGTTTCGTGCTGAGGCTGAATAACAAGTGAAGAAGAGAATATCCTCTTAACCTTTAGCTCTGGTTGTCAGCTGACATTTGGTGAGACGCAGCTTGTGGTGCACAGAGAAGACATTGTTCCATGTTGTTTCTTATGTTTTCTCCAAACATACAGTTTTTTTCACAATTCACTTGACTATAGCAATTAGTAGCCAAATTTAGATGTAACCATTTCCTTGGAATAACTTTGGAATCTCTTAAAATTAGTATTATAGGGCACTTGGGTTTCTGGGAAGGTTTTATTTTAGTTTCCAGTGACGTGATATGGTATGCTGTGTGATTCTGCAGCAAAATAGCTGGCACTATTTCAAAAGCACAGATAGTAGCATTTTCCATTGTTCACAAATGAGGCTTTCTGATTTAACAAATAGTACTTCTTTCCTTTGGAAAACTGTAAATACTACAGTTACAGATTTGCAGCAAAGCCAGTAGAAGTGCAAGCTAAACTTAATTTTATCTCAGTGTTGAGACAGTCAAGTTCAAGTCTCTATGTAGCAACTTCAGATGCTGTGCTGTGTGGGGCCAGTGCCATTTCTGATGTCTTTAGTGGGAAAGAAGTATGACAGGTAACTGGGATTTTGTAAGAGCTGAAGCAGGTGTCTCAGCTATTGCCAGACCAATATTTTGTTCTGTTTTATAGACCCCTTTTATGTTTCAATGGTTTCCTAAAAAATAGAGCTAGCAGTCTAATTTTAGTAGAATAGATTGGGTAAATATAGGATGTGTTTATTTATATTACTTGTATAGTGACTTTTTAGGAGAAAACATCTCTATAGCAATAGTAGTGCCATAAGCCAGAAGCGAAGTCAAATAACTCCTAGTGGGTGGAAGCTCTCTAAAGCAGTGCAGAATGTCTGTATCTCCCTTTTTACAGTGTGTGGTGAAAGAACAGAACTGCTGTAGTCTTTGATGAGAATCTCAAAACCAGAGTAATGTCTCAATTTGAACATAGAAAGCTACTAAATATTCATTACTTGCACATCACAGATCTTTTCACGGTTCGAACACGTTCATTTTCTGGTTTGTAGTGGATAAAATGGCATTATATTAGCAATGCTGTTTTCTTTAGTAAAAGAAAAAGATAGTACACATTTATGTAAAAGTATATTGTGTACAGTGGCCCTGAATCCATTTGTACCTGCCTGATTGTATTCATACATTTCTCATTATTTTCAGAAACTCATGAAAGGGAAAGGTTGTGAGTATTACTGATCATCCCTTTAAGGATGGTATTTGTATCATGGCAAACATCAGAGAAACTGAGGCGGCTGTAAATTCTACATACGGAAACTGCCTAGGAAAGTTACTTTGGTTGGCTTAATAAATTTCTCATATTGGCCTGTGATATAAAGTCTTGTGAACAAATTATGGTCTATAATTTTGTATAAATGAAACAGTGGAGTTAAGGAGAGCTGACATGTACCTTCTATCAGAGAAACTTTTAAAACTCCCTTTCCTCCTTGTTAGAGTGGGAAAGTAGAAGATGCAGATTCACTAAGTCCAGCTAGGATATTCGGGTAATTATCCATTTAAGTAATAATTCTGTTATTTTATTGCCAGCCACTGATTCCTATTCTCCAACTACAAGTGTTCTTGACACAAATATATTTCTCTAGTGTCCAGTATTCATCTTACTTGTACAATTTGAACTCTGTAAAAATACCCTTTTTTGTAAATTAGTTAAGTTTTGGATCTTGCATACAATCATAGAACCTAGAAAGTGTGATTGAACATCATAAACTGTATTTTAAATTGGTGTGGTTTGTTGGTGATTTTTTTTGTTTGTTTTGTTGTGGGTTTTTTTTTTTATATAGAGCAAGGTGGTAAGCCCTTTTTAAAGATACTATCATTTTATGTAGCCTTTTATTATTGCCATATTTCTGCAAATTGTCTTGAAGATAAACATTTTTTAAGAAGGTTGTTCTTTAGTTCCTTTCCTGTCTTCAAATGCAAGAATCTAGGTGTGATTTGGAGGGATTTTAAGCTCAAATGGGAAGATACCATGAGAGGACAGGTGAGAGACTGGTTTCCAGCTTCATTTGTGATGAGCAGCATTGTCAGTCCCGGTCCTTGGGGGCAGGTACCATCTCCCACAGTTGTCTGAGAAAAAGATATCTCAGCTGGTCTCTCCCCAGGGAGCCACAGTATGTATCCTTGTTTTAGATGGGTGAAGCGGGTGACTTTGGAAGATTTAGTACTGGGAGCCAGGAAAGGGGAGGAGGGAGGTCCTGGAGCACTCACATGTTTCCTGGGTACCCTTGTACTCAGACCTAGTAACTAATAAATTAGATTAGTAGCATAAAGTCAAAGCTAGAGCTACAGAGCCTAGTTGATCTCAAAAGAGAGCAACAAAGAAATCACCAAACATTTTATCTGATTATTTTGGTTCCTGTTTATGTTTTGGCCACTACATTATTTGCCCAGCTGTGCAGGTGGATTTAATCTGTGCTCTTCTAACACCACGTGGTGTCAAAAGATTTTGGTGTGAAGAACGTGTGCTGCTTTCCTATGCATGTTACTCAGGTGCTGTGCTTAACTGAGAAGCAAGGTAAAACTTGGACACAGTAGTAAATTACAAGATCTCTTTTGTTATAATGGATTATAATTAATCATAAAAGGTGAAAAATCATACAAAACAAGGGATAACTGTACTCCTGACATCTCAGAATGCTGTATATGTGCTTTTCCTCTGTCTCTCTGGCTTTCTCTGTCTTTTTTTCTGTTCTCACAACACATGTACGAGACCAGGCTTTTTATGTCATACTGCAGCAATAGCACCATCCCACACACTCTCTGTCTCTGAAGAAATGTAACCCTTCTCCCATTTTATTTCAAGTAGATTTCAGTGTTTTCTGAACTGAATATCTTCTGTCTGAAGGAGCATATATCTGCATATCTTGTAAAGAAATGACAGCCTAGGCTTAAGTCAGTCACTTGAACACAGGCATCTAGTGCCATTTGAGATTCTTAAGGGTGCCTGAGACATCCACTTGGGGCTGGCAGATATGACACAGGACCTGCAGGACACCTGTGCGCTTCTGGAACAGCAGCTGGGGACCAGGTGAGATACTCCAGGGCATCTCCATTAGTGCAGGATGCCTGTATTAGATAACTGATTTGAGCCTCCTGTTTCTGAGTATAATGTATAAGATGACTGATCAGAAGTTAAGTTCCTGGTTTTGTTTTTGTTTTGTTCTGAGGCAAGGTTGTGCAAATCTGTAACTACGTTGTCTCCTCGTTGATGCTAATGGAGCTGCTTTTACATGTGATTGCTACTGTTGTGGGTGAAATGCTCACGACTGAGCTCTCCAATCCCCAGTTCAGGCTCTGCAGCAGCTGTTCTTGAAGGGAACTTTGATAAATGACAGACCATTCAAAATTCGTCTTGTTCACAATATTAAAGGAGCAAAGCTACTCAACTTTTAGAGCTAATAACTAAAAATGAACATGTATATTTACACAGAAGGCTTTGCACTTTAGGGCTTGTAAAATCTTCTGTCAATTCTGGCAGTGTACAATTTGTGAAAGAAGCAAAGGACTAGATTATATAGCATCTCTCTGAGAACAGATTTATGTTTTGTGTGCCAGAAGGACATTAAGCAAATCCTCTGCTTCCTGCTAAAGAAGCTAGCCATTTTGTAGCTCTCCAGAATTTTCTTTTTTAGTGATAAACATGACTTGGAAAACTTTTCCATGCACCTGGTACTGACCACAGACAACAAATAACAGAACAGGAAACCATAATTCAATTCTTTACTATATAGAAAGCTTTGCAGATGACTTAAGCAGCTGCATTATTTATAGGCACTGGCTTTTTAAAGAGGTTGATATGTTTTTTTGGCTCATGGAAATGGAAAAATCTGTCTCTCTTCATGTGTTCTGTGTACATTTAATCAGATTTTAATCCTCTGCATAGTTACATGCCTATATTTTTTTCCTTCTATTTCAGAGAACAAGACAGAAAAACAAGCATAAAGCATTCCCAGCGAGTTGCCTTTCTAACATACAAATGTTGCAGACCAAGCTGGCTGCATGGCTTTAAATGCTGAGGATTTAAAGCAAAATCAGTATAAGAAAGACCTTCTGTTATTACTTAAACATTTCCTTGCTTGAGATGGGTATTGGTAGCATTGGTAGCATGATTCCATATCTAAGGCTGATCACCCATTTTGTTAATACTGTCTCAAGTCTGATTTAAGGTCTTCCTAATAATTGAAATTTTAACATGTTATCACAGCTGAAACTTATGCCAAACTTCAAACCTGAAGACAGATTGGGTTGCTCTGTAGATTGGCTCCTTCCTCTTGACCTTACTTGAGGGAGCATGTAGGCAGCAAACCAGCTTCTGGCACTGTTGTGTCATGGGAGGAAGCCAGTTCCTGCAGTACATCAGGTATATGCAATTCCTTGGAAGTGCTTCCTCTACAGTGATATGTAGAAATATATCTCAAAAAAAAAGAGATGGGAAGAAAATTATTCTTTTACTGTGGCAGTAGTTTTCCTTAATTTTTGTTTGTTTGTTTGGACAGGTCCCGTACACTTTCAGCACTGTATTTCTCCAGCTGATACCAATGGCCAGCTCTCTGTGTTGATGAAAAGGTTAAAGTTCAAAGAATCTTGTGTCGTTATGCCAGTTACGATTCTTCAAGCAATTGTATACAGTGTTTCTTTCTGACGTTTGTAGATATTTTCAGTTGATGTATGTCTCTCTAGAGACAAAGAACTGAAGCTGAATTTTTCTGTCATTCTGTCAAAAGTGACTGAACAAAACAGGAACAAAAATCTACATTCTGCCTTCAGGAACTTTTAAAATTTCTTTATAGTAGATAGAATATGCTTTACTTCTCCAGGGCATTTATCTTTTTTTTAATCACTCCAATAATCCAGTCAAGCAAATTTGTCTTCTAAACATACATTGGAAGTATGGGATCAAAACCTGCTCAATATCATAAGTAATATTTCTGGCAAGTTGAACGGTTCCTGGCAAGATGAATAGAATGCAAAAATCAAAGTCTGTTGAGGAGAGCAGGTCTTTAGATGAGGTACTTTTGCATGAAACAAATCTCCTGCACAAGCTATCTCTGCTATTCTAGAGGGATGACTATTATGTATCTAGTCTAACTGGCTCCATAAAGTCCACTGTTTTACAACATTAAATTTTGAATCTTTTGATGTAAGTAGGTAATTATTTGTTCTTGTGAAGTGAAGGTAGCTTAGGTGTTATAATTCTAATATGTGTATTTATATGAAAATAGTTCTTACTGTGTGATCTGAGCTTAATGTATAGGATTTGTCATTGTTTGAGCTGAAAGGATGTCCCCAGTGGTTTAAAATAACGATGATAATTTATTGATTAGCTGTAAAAAGAAATGCTGTAAAAGGAACATGGGTGGTGTGGAGAACAGGAACTTAATGTGTTCATTTATTTTTTCTTATGAATTTTTACATATTATTTTTGTTTCTGTTTCTGCTTCTTTGTTGATGCTTTACTAGCTGCTCCTCTCTGAAAAGATCATAGAATCATGGAGCAGTTTGGGTTGGAAGAGAACATAAAGATCATCTAGTTCCAGCTCCTCTGCCATGGACTGGGATACCTTCCACTACCCAGGTTGCTCAAAGCCCCATCCAACCTGGCCTTGAATGCTTCAAGGAAGGGGGGTCCTCTACAACTTCCCTGATCAACCTGTGCCAGTGTCTCACCAACCTTATGGTGAAGAATTACTTCCTAATATCTAATCTAAATCTAGCCTCTTTCATCTTAAAACTGTTGCACCTCATCCTGCTGCTACGTGCCCTTGTATAAAAGTTTCTCCTCATCTTTCCTGTAGGCACCCTCAGTTACTGGAAGGCTGCTATAAGGTCTCCCCAGAGCCTTCTCTTCTCCAGGCTGAACAACCCCAGCTCTCTCAGGCTATCTTCATAGGAGAGGTGCTCCAGCCCTCTGATCATCTTTGTGGCCCTCCTATGGACCTGCTCTAAGAGCTCTATGTCCTTCCTGTGTTGGGGGCTTCAGAACTGGATCCCACTCCAGGTGGGGCCCCACAAGCTAAGAGTAGAGGGGGATAGTCACCTCCCTTGGCCTGCTTCTTTTGAAGCAGGGAAGATCACACTTCTTTTGATGAAACTCAGTATACAGTTGGCATTCTGGGCTGCAAGCACACATTGAGTCAATTGCCTTAATTAAGCAAACAAAGAAACTTCAGAATAATTAAATAATATGCGTATATTCATAGCTGGACATCCTGGTTCTTATTCCATCATGGTGTCCTAGTCTGAGTGGTCATAAATGAACCGAAATACAAAATTGTTGAGAACAGGAACTACGATCAGACTGTTTGTTGTTGGGCTGCTGAGAGTTCCCCTGATAAAACAGACTTTCGGGAATTGGCTGATAAATATTTACGTCAGCTGAGCAGAGGTCTAATGTACTTACTGATTTAGAGGAGCAGAAGAATCCTTATCAGATGGCCTAGAGACTGATGCATTTGAGAAAAAACTGCCAAAGACATAAAGCTGTTCTGTCATGTACCACTGAGAATATTCAGAAAAAAG
Source organism: Chaetura pelagica (assembly GCF_000747805.2). Taxonomy (NCBI): domain Eukaryota; kingdom Metazoa; phylum Chordata; class Aves; order Apodiformes; family Apodidae; genus Chaetura; species Chaetura pelagica. The sequence goes on along the minus strand of NW_009952974.1, from coordinate 16,016,827 downwards.
AAGTCACTGCAAAATGCTTCCACTGTTCTGTGCCCTAATGATAACAGGTTTTTGACAAAATACAGGCTTTCTTTTCATAAGAAAATGCTAATTATTCAAACCTAAAAGCTTTTCTGGAACTGTATAATTTTCAGTGAAATTTTGGTTGAGATCCATACTCATAGCCTACTTGATAACCTAAATTATTCAGAAAGAGCTTTTTTTTTCTTTTTTTTTCCTGGGGTATATTGAAAGGTCTGAGGAAGACCTTATGCTTTTATTTACTATTTTAAGTGATAAGTATGCCTATAACACTAATTGTAAACGTAAATATCAAATATTGATATGTCAAATCTCAGTGTTGAATAGAACATATTGTAACATATTGTTTTCCTTGAGATTACTATAAAATTAGACATTATCATTTAATATTTTAGAATTATAGCTAAATCTAGCAGCTAAATAAGAATGGTCCACTTCTATAGTAGGATGGTGGTAAAGGATATGGCAGATAACATATTATACTGTCTAATTCAACAGCAGAGGAACTGCAGGGACATTTTTTATTAATAGAGAGACCGTACTACAATGATTCCATCTTACAACAGTGTTTATCTTTTTAATACTTACAAGCAGCTAGTTAATGCAGTGACAAGTTAATAAATAGAGATTCTATAAGCATTCTGAACAGGATTATCATGATATATTAGTTTCTTTTTAAAACTCATAATCTCTAAAAGGTCTGAAAAACCTCTTAACTGACTTTTATGGAGTTGCTATAATCCTATTTATAAAAGAAGAAGTTTCCATGTTCATTCACTGATGTAGGTCCACGAAATGCTGTTTAAAGATTTTTCTGTTTAAACAAGATTTATGAGACAATATGTTTTGGCAAAGTGCCATGGTTTTACAAATGTGGGATTGGGAAGTGCTGACAATGTTCCTAAAGGCAACTCAAAAACTGCCTTATTCATCACAAGAAAATACTGGAGCAAATCTGAACAGAAAATAATTATTTCCAAAGTGGACCTAGGCCTTACATGAGTTAAATTTGCAGTGTTGTAAAGGATGCTACTGAAAAACACAATAATGCTTAAGGTAGCATTTATTGAATTACCATCAAAGAGAGGAAAATTTGGATTGCTTTACAGGACATCTAAAACCATTAATTTAGTACATAATTTTTAAGCCTTATGCTAGTAAAAATCTGACTGAGTTAAATGGAGTGTACATAAAAAAATTGCAAAATCAAATAATTATTTTGTTAAAGATGATGTGTTTTCCACTTAGAATATTTCATGCTATTTCAAAATCATTTTGCCATGTACTCAGTGTATAATCTGGAGCATGGAAGGGACTACATCGATGAAAAAAACTCTTACATTGCATCAGAAACCAGCTATCCTGATCAAGTTGATTCTTGGTATGTAACAATAGCAGTGAGGAAGGAAAAGTTCTCAATGAAGTTTAGTGCTAAATCACAAGTTCCAATTATCTGGATATGCAGATATGGACAAGATTATGAAGTAATTTATGATTTTATGCATTTTCATAACTGAAACATTGCTGGAGAACATTGCAAATGAGTCAAGTACATTTGAAGCACTAATTGTGCTTCATTGGTGACAGCAGTTGAATATCTTTCATGAACTGTTAATCCATATATCTTTATTATATTAATGTATTTCTAAAGAACTCATCTGTCTTCATAATTGCAGTTGTTAAATAAGTTTGTAATGAAATTTTGAATATATGTTGATCTGGAAAAAAATGCAGTGCAGATAGTCTTCACCTGGAAAATACTGATTTAGTTTCTTCATGCCACATTGGTAAAGTGAGGGAAAATGCTGTTACTCCTCATTTCACCGCTTTGGCATATCTATTGGAGTGCTGGGAGTTGAATGACAGGAAGAATCCCCACCAAAAACCAAGAAGCAAAACTGGAAAGGACCAGGCTCAGTTTAGAGCAAAAGTGTCAAGGGACCGAAGGGAAAGAAGGGCTATAGGAGCAAAGTTTGTCATTCACATACCTGGCCCCAAGATTAGAACATGAAAGCGAACAGTGGGCATCCATGACCCTGGCAGATACACATGGAGAGAGCAGGGAAGTGCCTGTGTTCCATTAGAGGAGGAGGCAAGCTGGAATCAATGGAAAGATGAATGGCAAAGCAAGGGTTTTATTGCTGTAATCTTTGCACTTGTATTTATGTATCTTTGGGCTAAATTGAACAAGGAGTACTGGTGCAGCAGCATCCATAAGGCTCTGAAAGAAAAGGGTCTGTAAGTGCACAATGCTGTTAATAGAATTACTGAAAAAGTTTTGCAGCCTGGATATTCAGCCTTAAAATGTTAGGACAATCTGATTGTAACCAGAGGTGATAAGCCACAGAGGTAAAACTCAGAAATCTGCCTTATAAAGCAATTCTTTCTCTGGTTAAATTACATGTTGTCAGATTCAAGGGCTTGTATCAATCTATGATCAAATACGTATCTGCATGTCAATCTATTCTGCCTCTGAGCGGAATTAATGAATTCCTCCTACTGCAAAAATAATTGAAATCCATGTCAGACAACTAGATGGTATAAATGAGGTCGTGAAAGTTTAGTAAATTTTTATGTCATTTCTGTAATCATGTTTGTGGTTGAGGTGCCAAGCTCTCCTTTTTTTCAATATATCAGAATCTAGCAGAATATCTGTGGTTGAGTGTCTCCAACTCTATTAGCACAAAATAATTACTTTTTTTTTTTTTTTAATTAATCTGCTTCAAGACGTATTGTTGTCATTTTGTGAGATCAGTCTTGAAAAGGGTTTATTTCCTTGTTCTGTAAGAATATCCTACTCTGCTGGATTGTATTTGTTCCTGTAATGGTGCTCCCACTTGAACTTTAGTAGCAGTACTCTAGAAAAGGGCCTGAGATTAACTATGCTGGATTAAAATTTAAACTAAATGCAGCTGACATGACCTCAAAATTACAATCATACTGAATGAAAAACTTAAATATTTACATACTAGTACATTTTGAAAAGAAAAGTAGAAAACAGTTACTTTGTGGAAAAGTGTATTTTAAATTACTTCCTGGATTAACTTTCCGTTAAATCTGATTCACTGTAATGCAAATGCACATCTTTAATACCTGATCTAGAATCTACAGGAGGAATATTTTACATTTATTTTACTTATATTTCTTCTTTTTAAAAAAAATTATTAACATGTACAGCATTAGCAGCCTTTAAAGATACATGCTGATCTATGCAAAGTTAGAATCACAATTTTTTGATAGAAAATTTAAAATATAAAAACTAAAGAGTAGTAGAAAAATTATATTAATTAGTTATAGTCCTTTATTCTCCAAACATTTAAGCTATGGATAAAATATTTTTCTTTTGGATGCACATTTGCCTGTTTTTTCATATCTGTTAGCTGTTCCTGCATATCTCATTTTAATTCATGTTACTGAAACTTTGGCAAGTTTCTTCATAAAAATACGTAAACATTTTTGCTAGTTTAGTTACTGTATTAAGTGTCAGTACCTCAGCTCTGGCTTGCTCACATTTCATTCATGTTCCTTGGCTGACTATGGTAGAGGAAGGCTTTAACCTGACTTTTTTGCATACTCTCAGTTAATCAATCAGGCATTTCAACACAGGCTTCCTTAAAAGGAAGCACATCCATCTTTTAACAACTGTTGCACTTGCCTTAAATGTTAAAAAACTAGATTTACATCTCTTCATTGCTTGATTTGATCCCCCAGTCTCATGGCGAATGCACATTTTCCACTTCAGTGTGTATTTAATTCATTTATATATGGAAATACCACCAGCAACTGTGGCAATAAACATTTTTTAATAACCTATGTTATTAAAGTTTCCAGCTATGTTTTTACCTTCCAGTTGAATGTTTTGCAATCCTTTTGCTCTTCCATATTTTTTTTTTTTTCAGTGTATCCTTGATTTTTTCCTCTTTCTTTCTTTGTCTGTGTATGACATGGAAATCTCTGGCCAATGTTATCACAAATCTCTCACACATCTTTCAGAATTACATCCTTGAATTCTGAATCAATTAGAAAATCACTTAGAGTCCAAGTTTGTTTAATATTCCTTACAATTGAATTTCTAGTAATCCATAATAATAAAATATGGCATTAAGAAACCCCCCAAACCCACAGAAATAATGAGCTGAGATATATAAAAAATATTTTAGAGGACTCACTTCCTAGTATGGTCAAATATAGCATTATTGGGCACTGCATAGCAGATAGCTAGCCAGAAAACCTGACCTCAGTTTTCAACCCATATAAGTACATAGACATTCTTCAACAATTACTGTCATTTGCTGACCCTGGAAAGGGAGGTGGCCACCCAAAAAGGTGGTTTCCATCTGATTTGCTGTCATTTCCACAGTAGCTTTCCAGAGTGGAATTGCACTCTAATGTGAATATTCTCAATCTGTAATGGCAATAAAATATTAGATATTTTTTATCCCAGTGATCACAATCAAAGTCACATTCACCAGGACTGCTAATTAGTATTGCACTTCTTTTCTTTCACTGTTACCCGTTCAAGAATGTCCTGCATTACATGCTCAGGACTTTATGTAAATATCTGCTCTACTATTTCTCTACAGTCTTTATTGAGATAGGAAGTCAACACCTGGATGGATCGCTACTGTACTGAAACTGGCTGCTTTTTGTGGGCAAACTACTGGCTTACTTCTTTGAGTGGTATTATTTTAGAATAAAGTGAATGACTTGATTTAGAAATTGAAGATTAATTTCAATAAGATGTATGCTGCAAGAGGAGAATCTGAAAAGCAATGGAAAGCAAAACAATGTATTGTCTGAGAATATGACAGGCAAATCACAGTATGTAGGCACGCTTTCTAACCAACTGTTTTACTGTCTGTTTTGATCTTTTAATGCACACAGCTTTTCCTAAATCCTTAGTAAGCGTGTAAACAAACTATTTTGAAACACTGAATCAAGAATTTACTTGTTTTCTATTTTGAAATTAAAATGTAGCCAGGTTTTTACTTTAAAGGAATGTCAAGGCTTTGCAGAGAGTGAGGGATAGTGATTCATTCAGTAGAGCTATGAAAAATGAAACACAGTTTAGCAATTATGTTAGTCGTGACCATAAGAGAGCTGAACTTTTCAGGTTAGATTTCATATCCCTAGAGGAGTACATTTAAGATTGTTGTACTGTTATCTCCTTGAAGTATTGAGATTTTAATTTCTGAGTCCTAGAAAGGCACAGACATTAAGAACAGAATTTTATCAAAAGCTGGTTTTGAAAGTTTCTTATAAACCATTGCCTGCCTAGAAGTCCAGTAATTTTCCAGCTGAAAGCTCTTCTGGTATAGTATTTATGAATATAATAAACAACATTTCTAAGCAATTTCACAAGTAATTAAGTATAGCTGGATGAATTTAGTTAATGTGGCTCATTTTGAAATCCATATAGGACTTTTTAAAGAAAGTAATGGAGCAGTGTCTCACTTAGCAACTAAAGAAAGATGGTAATTGTATTGGGCAGAAAGCCTGAGAATCATTTTAGTGTTTTTCTGCCATGAGAGCAGAATAGGTGCTTTATGAGGCACAGTCTCTGTATTTTGCCTTAGGTAAGGGTGCTAGTTCTAATGCTCTAGTTAGCAGGGCTGGTTGTACAATGGTGTAACTCCTTAGGATTGAGTGATAATTAATCAAAGAACGTTGTTTCTAAAATGAAGAAAGAAATGCATCTCTTCTGTAGGAAACATGACATTCTGAAAAACTCTGCTGTGCTCCTTTTGGGCTGAGAGATATCTTTTGTGTTATGATGTTAAGTAAGGTGTATGCTACAATTTATTTTTTCATAAACAAGTATATTTTTCATGCTATTCTTATAACAAATATTCTCTGAATATTGTCATGATCATTTGGGGCACTAAGTTCTGAATTTTCATTCTAGTCTGAAAACGCGTAAAGTTTATATAAACAGACAAATTACAGTCAGCTACTTATATGATGATCAACAAAAGATTAAAATAATATCTTGGAGGTGAATTACAGTCTGCATTTGCTACATTTTCTGAGTTTAAACAAAATAAGACAAATGTAACACTTTTGGTGATAGTTTCTGGATGACACCTTCTGATGGATATTCCTCTTCAGACCTGGAACATCAACAAATTAGAAGCTATGAAAATATTGTCACTTTTCAGTGGAAAGGCTGATAATCAGGTTGGTTTAGTAGCAGGTTTTCAAACCAGGCAAGACAATGTGAACAGCATTTGAGGCTAGTATGTTGTATCAGGACAGATGAGCTAAAGCACTTTCTGGGATGTGTAAGAACAAATTACTGGGTGCAGTGGAGAAAAATCTGGGCAGTTCTGTGGTAAGGATAGTGGCCTGTCCCATAATGGTGTCCTCTAGATTAGAGCAAGGCTGCAGTTTGCTACTTTTTGCTTAGTGCTTTCACAGTCTATTTGGTCTGTTTTTCTTAAATGTGGAAAGAACAGGGGAAACTTACAGGCAGCATGAATTAAGGCAAAGGAACACCAGCAACTAAGGAATGGCCTCTAATCCAGTTTAACTTCCCAAACCTACAAAGCCTGAACACTATACTGTGTTTCCAGGCACTTTGTAGGCTGAGAAAAATGGCAGCTATATACTAGCCATTGACTACAAATGTTTTTTTATTTAGTTTCCTACAATTCCTGTCACAACTGTTTCCAGAATCAAACCAATATGCATGCAGGATATATTCTCTCTCTCTCTCTATCTATATATATATACACTTATTTTTATATATATACAGAGAGAGATTGCTAGATAATGGTTTCAATGTTGTATTTTTCAAGAATAGCATTTTTGGAAATATTCTTCTTAATTAACTTCAGAGACTTGTTTCTGTTTGATTTTACTTATCCTGAAATATTCAAAGATGGAGCTGTTCAAGGACAGATAGTGAATCTCATTTTCTTACCTAAGCTTAATTCAAACTTAGCTTCTCATGAAGGCAAATCCTAGATCAAGCTCACATGTGTAAATAAGAATGGTCATGTTACATTTAACCCTATTTATCATCATTCTGGAAGTATATAGGGGAAAAGTTCACCCAATTAGTTCTTTCCTCTTTTAAACATTTCTAAAGCTCTCAAGTGTGTTTAAGCTTTTCTAATGTTCTACTTCTCATTACCAAGACCTACCTTGAAGTACTTTGATTTGGCAATTCTTCAGCAGAACATTTATTTTTAACAATTCCAAATGCCAGAAGTTGGATTCACACATAACATAGAGTGCTGGATTCCAGCATCTCCTAATTTTTTATTTTTTCTTCTTTTTAATTTCAGTATCTCAATTTTAAATAAAAGCCCTATTGATATTTTTACATTGTTATTTACATTATGTGGACCTTATCCTTTCTTTAGAACCACTGAGATGGTAATGATTTTTCAGAAAAATTGTGCTGTAATTGCTACAGCTGTTGTGCTATAGCATTTATGTCTTGCTCCGTCTTTTGAATGAAATATACTTGTAGTGAAATAGATTTGTTGACGGTGTTAATTATTCAGTAAAAAAGACATCTGAATTAAGATGGTGATATTTTTCCTACAACATTTTAGGCGGCCTAAGGTAACTTAAATTATTTTAGTAATTATTCAACAGTCTATAATAGTTCATAATGCAAATATTTGTATTTTTTACATTTCACAGTTTTGTCACAACAAAAAGAGATCTGTACGTTGCTTCTCAGGACGCATAATACACTAAAAACAAAATTCCAGATAAATTGTCTGTGTCATCCCATCTGGAAGGTGTGATAATATATTGAAAGTGTACCTTTTTATTCTGGTACTTCAAGTTTTTAATTGTAAGCAGGAAAGTAGGGCTTCTTAGCCAAGTTACAAGTTGGAACTGAAGCAGGATTATCTTTGTTCTTATGCTGGTTGTTATGTTGAGCTGTTGGGCCAGCTGAACTGACTGCCCTAGTTCATCTGATGGCATAACTGCAGATACACGTGACTCCTCATTGTGTTCTGTGGAAAGAGTTCAGTAGAAATCTCCCTACTGTAAAATATCTTGAAGGTGATTCAGACTATTTTGGTAGTATCAGTATGAAGACTTATTGTTACACATGTACTTGTGCTGTTAGATACCAAGGGGTAAAGATTTCTGGAAAAGAAGTGGATAGAAACGGGGCACAGAGAGATAACTGTGGCAACATCTCTGACTATGCTCTTAGACTCAAAATGAGGGACTGGCATTAAAAAAAACCTATTCTTCCATAATATATTTTTATGCAGGCACTTCTGTAACCTGTGTTGACTTAATATAATATTGGTCTTAGGTTGTATATATGCTGAGAAAAATGGAAGATGACATGCTAAGAAACCAAATGGTACTGTATTTCATGTTCTGTCCAGGGAAGTCAACAGATCAGAAATAATTTAAAATAATTTGTAAATAAGCATAGAAGGCCCAGATTATTTACCAGGATGCAGATTCTATGGCTTGATGTCTCAAAAGGTCTGTAACTATGAATGAAACAAATTTAAAAGTTTCTAGAACTGTTAGCTCTGAAGGTTTGGCTGCATTTATGTATGTTGATCTGTGGTGTACAGCAAGGAAGTTCTGTCCTGGTTCTAATTACTGTCTTCAGGAAATCTAAAGATGAATTATATATGGTATATAACATAGTTTGATTGCACATAGAAATCACAGAAAAAAAAAAGTCATTATTTTAATGTTAATGAAGGAAATCTTGTGTTGTTTGCTCATATATGCCTTTATCAAATAGAGGAAAGGATACTTGCGGTGTCATAAATTAACATTCTTCAATCATTGCGCAATGATATTATTTTTAGTGCTGAACAGTTACTAATCTTCTGTCCCTAACAATTGCAGAAATTTCACCAAAAAAGGCTTTCAGAAGTCTTCACTGTTACACCAACATATTTACTTAGTAGTACTCTGGAAAAGATTTTCAGTACAAAGTTACTAGTTCTGGTTAATGCACTATTACATAAAGAACATCAGTTGACTTTTTATCTGATATCTTGTTCTTAATGTTTCTAAAAGAATTTTCTACCTTTTTGTATGCTGTTTTCAAGGGTTAAATATCAACATTCTTCGACTCCATTTTTCTGGTCCCAAGGAATGAAGGAGATATTCAGGATAGGTATACCAATGACTTCAGGGTGAATGAGAGGAAAGACAGAATAAAAGAACCAGTAATGAAAGATCCACTTTCAAACCCTTGTCGTTTGGTGATAATTGATGAGTTGAAAAGATACCACTGCATGGGAAGATTCTATCTCATCTATGAGTTTCAAGCAAATTGTACTAGGCAACAGAGGGAGCACAAGAGGTAAAAGACAATGGAACAGTTGGAGCGAGTCTATAGGAGGGCCACAAAGATGATCGGAGGGCTGGACCACCTCTCCTATGAAGACAGCCTGAGAGAGCTGGGGTTGTTCAGCCTGGAGAAGAGAAGGCTCTGGGGAGACCTTATAGCAGCCTTCCAGTAACTGAGGGTGCCTACAGGAAAGATCGGGAGAGACTTTTAAAAGGGCACCGTAGCAGTAGGATGAGGTGCAACAGTTTTAAGATGAAAGAGGCTAGATTTCAATTAGATATTAGGAAGTAATTCTTCACCATAAGGTTGATGAGACACTGACACAGGTTGATCAGGGAAGCTGTAGAGGCCCCCTTCCTGGAAGCATTCAAGGCCAGGTTGGATGGGGCTTTGAGCAACCTGGTGTAGTGAAAGGTATCCCAGTCCATGGCAGGTGGTTGGAACTAGATGATCTTTATGTTCTCTTCCAACCCAAACTATTTGATGATTACATGATTTTCAGAACATTAAATTTATCCAGTTGCTGACAAGAGAGACTCCATTTGCCAGGTTATGTTATCAAATAAAATTATTTAGTGTGTCACAATCATTAAAACATTCTGAATCATGTGAAGGGGAGAGGGATTGTGGAATAGTCCTGTTATACAGAGAACTGCCTTCTAACATCTCCCATGGCTCAGAATGACCTTTCTTACAAGTGTGGGAGATGCAGCTGTGGTGATTGCGAGCTGTGATGTAGGGCTAGGAGTGTTGAACAGAAGCACAGCTAGTGAGATGTGCCAGGCCTGCAGTCCTCTCATGATTTCCAGTGGCACAGAGCTCTGGATAGAAGTTTCTTGCTGGAATGTAGAGCTAACACTGAAATGTGAGTGTGCAGTGACCTATTTAGAAATATCTTTCTTCTACCATGCATTATTTTTTATTATTATTTGTAAAATGGATGGGACTTATTTGGAAGATTTAGAGGCTTAATTTCTGCCTTTTAGCAACTGCTTCAAACAGTGTGCTCAAAGCTGCTCTCTGCAGGAAAAATAAAGCTTTTTAGACAGCTTTGGGGAATAAGAACTATGTGCCCTTTCTGTGTGTTTATTGCATTATCTCAAGCAAGTGCACGTAAAGACATACTGAAAGTCTTCCGTCATCTTCCAGCAGGGGTTTTGGCAGGTGATAAGTTTACATTTGATTTCCCAGCTGGTTGTTGATAGTGAATTTAGCTGGATTATGATGAAGACTTCAAGACATAGAAACTGCTCAAGTATTTGGCAACTTTGAGACAAAACAGCTTTAGCTAGCACTCTATATAATGTATACACAAGTCAGGGGAACCTTATAGATCAAATGTCCATCTTCAAACAGAAACATTCAGCAAAAGCCAGAAGAAAAATTTGAAATAATTTGAATTTTACAAATCAGTTCTATAGATTGTGCATTTCTCCCTGATTTAATGATTGATTATGAAATAGGAATATCAGAAAATGGAAATAGACAGTCATAGAGTTTAGGGCAAGGAAAGAGTAGTTGGTTAGTTGTTGGATCTAACAGAAGAGAGATAAAACACCAGAATATAAGTACATAGTAAATAATTTAAAGTTTGATTTTTAAAATTAAGCCTCAACCTAGAAAGCAGTAGAACAGTGGGGCCAAATTAGCATTGATGATGGTTCATTAGCAGAAGCAAGATGGAAGTTTGAAAGACACTTCAAGCTCAGCTGAAATAGGTTTCGTTATGTATCTTCCTTGTGCACAAAGGAAGATAAGATAAATTCACATGTGAGAATTAGTGCTCATGACATCCATTCACTGTAGCAGTGGAAGTTACTTTTGGGGAAGGATGAGTAATACAGGGAGGCAAGAGAGAGCAGGGAAGATAAGCAGCAGGATCCCAGGTGAGCCTCCTCCTCTGGGATGGTTCTCCAGAGTGGCAGGTGGTGATGATGGAGATGACAGTGAAAGGTTACAGAGCTGCAAAGAGTAGGCCTTTAGTGTTTCTGAGGTTAAGACACTGAGGCTTCTCAGACACTTGCATTTTGTTTGATCAAGCCTGTTGAAAATTATGCAAAAAATCAAAACTGCTTTAGAGAGCTTGTATCACTTTATGGTTTCAGGTGGAAACCGTGTAAGACTCCACGGTTTTCTGTAATTTCAGTGAGGTGCTAAAAAAAACTTGGGAATTTTGACTAAATTTGATTAAGCCTTTAAACACACTCAAACCTGTTACTAAATGAGACCCAAAGGATAATATTTTTACAGTATTAGAGTGCTAAATAATACATTTACAGGATGAATAAGGTAAAATGAGTTGGAGCCTAATAGAGAATCCCTGCCTGAAGGAAAACCACTTCATCTTGCATAAACATGATCAATATTTAAACAGCCAAGGCAATTCTATCACCATGAACATGCAAAGTTTTATCATTAAGAAAATGTAAATTTCACTATGTGTTATATAATTGCAGAACTTCTATTTTAATTCTTCAATATGGGATTGAAGTTTAGGTATATCAAATGTTGGCTGAACTACCAACATATTCAATATAGTTACAGTTCAGTGTGTACTACTCATATGCTTAAAATAATCACGAAATGAATGTAATTCGTGCAACCCTTAGCAACCACAAGGCTTCCTGGGCATATGCTCAGACACAGCAGTGACTGTGAAGAAATTTCATAAAACACATTTGCAGCGCTGAATGTGATATATCTTTCTTAGTATCTTTTCTTAGTATTAGAATTTATTGAGAGGCTTTCTAATCAGAAGAAATATTAAGTAACTGCCTTTGAAACTGCTATTTGTATTATTTTGGGGAAGTGAAATGCAAATCAAGGTCTGAGTCGAGAACTGTCAGTCTAATCCTTGCCCTCTATTGATGTGCTGGCCTTTCCTTGACTGACAAAATGTAAAAAACATCGAAGGTTAGCCATGCTGAACTGACATTAGTTGGCCACACCAACTAGGAGCAGAGGAAGAAGAGGGGCTACCCAAAGGAATCACTCCTGAATATTTATTATCACATTCTGGATATTTCTCCAGTATCTCTCACCCATTTGTATAATCAGGTCTAATCCTTTATAGCCACGTATTACAAATGTTGCAACTGTATCTGGGATTTTCCTTTTTCATAATCCCTATTTTTCTTCTACCTTGCAGAAAACACAAAAAAGGAATTATATCCTTTGTCATAGTAGAAGATTTATAATAAATCATATATAATATTTTTTTACTTGAAAAAGAACATAGACTTTGTGCATGGTTGATTTTTATTACTACTGTTTCACTCCCCCTTTAACAGAATCTGTGGCAAAAGCTATCTTTTTTTTTTTTTGTACAAAGCTTCCAAAACAGTTTTAAGTCAAGTCCAGATGCATCAGCTAGAAAGCTGTGTTTTTGCAGTGCTCAATGATGGGAAGTCTCAGAAGGCAGATAAGGGCAATCTTTGGGAAAGCAGACACAGGGATTTTTTTCCTCAGGTTCAGAAGTTAACTTCAGGCTGAATTATCCTCTTCTGGTTCTTGAAGACTGTTGACCTAAACCTTTAACTCTCAGTTATTCTCTGCAACTGCTGATAATTAATTTTTCCCTTGGAAAATGAAGAGGGAGTCTTTAAAATCTGGAATTGAAATTGCCCAACTCATCTGCCTCTCTCTGTCAACTCTCTCTGCCTTTACAATCTCTCTTCCTAAGTAATTCCTGCCCTGGCACGTTTCTTTGTTGTCTTTAAAATCTGCATTTATGGCAATTTTTCAGTATTTTCAAATTTATTTGTTGAACTTTGCTTGATTCCATAGAAGAAAACATTTTCTCATTTATAACTTTGCAAAAAGTCTTTTTTAATCACTGATTCCTTATCTTCCCTTTTTTTCATTTGTTTGTTTGGTTTGTTTTTTTCCCAGTAGTCATTGAAATTGTCATATGAAGCTTTCTCAAATAACCTAAAATCTGTCCCCAGTTAATTTGGTACAACCCCTGAAACTTTAATGCAAACATGGGAGAATTTTAATGAGGAAGGAGGGAACAACTGTTAATCATTAACATGCTGCTTTTACTCCTAGTAAAAGGCTTGTTTTCTTCTGGTTTGCATGTGTTGCTGGGTAAGCCCCAAAGCATAGTTGGCCAGAGGCACCAACTGCCTGGGGAAGTGAGGATTGGGGAAGCGGTGCTCTTGGTAACCCCAGAGATGGCACTATTGGAGACAGGTGGCAGCAGAGTGCTTTTGGATTGTCCATGAAAGCATTTAATACCACAGCACAGTTAATGGTGTTTACCCAAAATTTCAGAAGATGATTCTTCACCGACTCCCTTAATTAATTGCAGATATCTCTTTCTCCCTTACCAGCTGGGGCTGCTGTTTTCAGTTGTCCTGAGAGAAAAAAAAAAAAGTTTATTTTTCTCCATAAATCTCTTTCTTCCCTGTTGTGTCATATTAAGCCAGCATATAATTTTCTTTACACCTCAAACCAGATGAAACAGCCCACTTTTCTATTTCACAAAATAGGTCCTAATTTTTTTTTTTTTTGTTGCTATTATTTTTTAGTAGTACAGTTCACAGGCAGGATAATACAATTAGCTCCAGATTTAAGTAACATTTAATGCTTTCTGATGTATTATGATTGTTTTCCATTTATCACACTTAAAAGAATACAAACAAAAAATCCTGCCTGATGCAGCTGGAGTAATAATTGGGTTACTTTTCCTTGTTCTTTTTTACAGTTTTCTTTGTCTTGCAGAATGCTGGGGTATGAATATTTAACACTTATTGTTTTTTCTTATAAATTGACATCTTTATTCTTTATTAAAATTACTGTAATTACTGAACTATAAGCACAAACTCTGTGGCTATTGCACTTTAATGCATAGTATGTTGAGTATATTCACATCATTCATATACTGTTAAAACCGACTAATCCTGCTTCGCTATAAGTCTATTTTTCTAATTTCTGTGCTAGACCTCATGATTATCACCATACAAGTATCTCATAAGCAACTCTATGGAAGGATTTTTTTTCCTGTGTCCAGCTTCCTAGTAGGAAGTTGTACCACAGCTAGAATCGGATTTTCTTGAAAGAGTACAGCAAAGGAGGGGGCCACTCGGTACAAGTTGCCACAAAGGACATTCCAGTTAGATATTCATTGCTCAGAGAGTTTTTAAACTCTCCATGCATTTGAAGCTCAAGTGGAAATTACTCTGAGAAATTTGATCGAACTTTGGAGTTAAACTTAACTTTGATGTTTGCCCTGCTTTGATCGACAACTTGGATGAGGTGGAGGTCCCTTCCTACTGACTTTACCCTGTGTTTCTATGATAGATCTGCTCTCGGTCAGCTGCAGACACTCTAGTGACATCTCCATAAATTGTGGATGCATGAGATGACAAGGTCACTGGTCATCATTGAATTATACAGATTTTGTCCATTTGTGATTCTGTAACCTCTTCAGAATCACTTTAACTTTGCCTAAGGAACTTTTCCAAACTGTCTGGTCTGTTCTTTTGTTCTGCCTCCTAGAATATAAACTATTACTACAGGGCAAGTTAAATCAGTTGACTGCCACCTATGCAGTCAACTATGCACTGCCATAGTATTTCATCCACCCACTTCACTTCTCTGAGACATTTTTTTAAGACTAAATTTTCCATGCCATTGATATGCAATGCACTGTGTAAAATGCCAAATAAATATGGTTGCTAAGAGCCTTATTTGTTTTGTTCTGTGCTAACTTGAATTGAATTAAGGCTTTGGAGAACTAAGGAGGCTGGTCTTAAAAGTCCATTTGCTAAAATTACCCGTGCAGCCTTGGACATAACTATACTTAGGTCAAATATAAAGAAAAAACATGAAAGTGGTTTTATGATGGAACAGTACTTTGCAAGTTTATGAGAGATTAGTTTTTAATATTACTGCACTAAAAAAAATTCAGTTATTTAAATTAGGTCCAATAAAAGATTGTATTACCCTAATAAAAACAACATATAGTATATATAATATATTCTTATGTAACATATTGTATCTTTTAATATATACTTTTTCACATCATAAGTATGATTTTATTCTGAAAGTAAGGTCAGCTTAGTGCTGACTCGGTTTCCATCCATTTTCTAACAAAGTTCTTGTTTTACAGGTTATTTTCATATTTTACACACCTAAAAATATTATTTAATGAGTTATGTTAAAATAATGATGTATACAGAGATTGATTGTACACAATGATTACAGACATCTTTATCTTACGTGACACAAAACTGTAAACTATGTCTACTCAGAGATGTAGCACAAATATGAAGAATACCCATACTTCTTTAAGCATCCATTTACTTACAGCTCTACACAGTTACTGGTAAGGGTGTAATTTGACTCCAGTTCTGTGACTACCCTGTATGCTTAAGTTGAGCAGTGTCAGAAGTGTTTTTCGCATGAGAGAGTTTAGGAAAAATCTGGTATTCAAGTAGTTTATCTGTATAAGTGTATTGCTACAGAGACATGAGTTGGTACATTACAAAATCCCCTTTGGGCGTATCTGTGTTTGTAATGTAAAAGAACGTTCTCAAAACTAAAAGTAAAAGCACACTAGGGAAAATATTTGGATTTTTCTAATACCATAGGCACCTTCTTTTGTCTAGTATGATGATGAATTTTCTGTAAACATAGAACAATGGAGCTCCACATTAGCTCATGCTGGTAAGAAATAGAAATTCTGCAGCAAAAACACACTGGAGGCCTAAATAAAAAGTAAAGACATTTACATGAATAAAAATCAGTATAAAGTGGATATTAAAAATTATAATCCATCTTCAAAGCACAGAATAATTATAGTAAGACAACTTACAAGGTTTTATTTATTATTTAAACAAACTTTAGAGGCTCAGGCATAATAGTAATGTCACAAATATTTATGAAATCACTCTGATGGCAGTTACTGAGTTGTCTCTGATTTACTGGAATGTATATATCTGTTCTTAACAGACTTCACAAGTTTAGCAAGCTTTAAAAACATACTATTGGTTGTTATGTGCATTCTAAACCAATTACTTTTTTTAAACAAAAAGGCAGTGATATTCTCTTGCTTCTACTTTGGCTATTGTGTTGGATCAAATATTTCAAATAGAAAGTGCAGTCACTAAAATTTGATATAAGCAGCACAGTGATATTTTGATTTTCTTTTTCACAGATTACGATGCTTGGTAAAGCAGCTGGAGAAGGGTGACATTAATGTGGTGGATTTAAAAAAGAATATCGAATATGCAGCATCTGTGCTGGAGGCAGTGTATATTGATGAAACCAGGTAAGTCTGAGGGAAAAAGACAAAAGGCAAAGAATGTTGGAAATCCCATTTTAGAAATTCAGTCTTTGCATGCAGTTGTAATTAATGTAAACTGAAGGACTCTGCACATCAGAAGAATTGTATGTGGCTCTCGGGTCTTTTAGTGATGAAGTTAAAGCAACTAAGATTCCAAATCAGATGTAACTGTCATTGGGAGAATTTGCCTAGTTCTCATGTCCCTCTCTTGTCAATTGTCCACAGAATAAAGTCATAAGAATTTTCTGAAGGATGGATTATCTTTCCCTCACAGGCCTCATACCAATCATCCTGAGAACTGTGTAACTGAAAAAAAATGGGTTGTTTTGGAATAAAATGCTCATGAAGATGAGTCAGAATATTGTAATCTGGCCTGTAAATACATAAATTCATTAAAAGCTGTAATTTTATTTTTGTAATCTTTGATGCTTTGTTTATAATTATTGTTACTGACAGTACTACTGGCAATCATCTTTAATGTGGGTTGACTCCAATTAAATTAGAAGTTCTAAGTACTGGGCTTCTTGAAATAATTTTAAGGTATCTATTATATTGAAGTCAATTAGCTAACTTACAGCTTTCATTTCAATGTGCTGTCCTCTTTAAGTTATTTCTAAGCAGAATGATCTTGTAAAGATGTCTGCCAAAACTTATTTAATACTGCTGGATCATGCAGTGTATGACTTGGTTCAACACTACATTTAAGAAGTCTGCCATCATATTGATTATTACATGGACCTAACTCTCTTTCTGTGTCATCCCCAACCCCTTGCAAATCTACATATTTAGTGCAGTGCTTGAAGTTCTGCTCTGACTTTCACCTGTTTGTTTTCCTTTGATGATTCATACTTCAAACCTTGTCAGTTGGGAATCTGGAACATCTACTGTTGGGCACTAGAAAGCTTACCTGTTTAAAAATAGAAGAGTGAAAATGAATCTAGTACCAGTGGTCCATTTTAAAAAGATATTACAGACTAGGTCGGCAGCATCACTTGTACTGGTGTCCTGCTCTTACAGTGGATGCACATCTGCTTCTGTAAAAAGCTGACACTTTTGTAACAGGAATGACTTTCCTGAGCAGCCTCACAGCAGCAATGCAGTTCTTAGGGACACTTTCCAAAGTGCTGCTAGTGATTCCAAGTTAAATATACTACTCGAGGGACCCCAGTGACATCAAAAGGCCTCACATTTTATGAAGATGTTTACAGATTCAGTTAAATTAAAGTTAACTGAGCAGACCTAGGCAAACAATTTGTGTGACTTCCAGGGGACTTGTGAATTAAAATTAAATATTTTAAAATATTGGTATTTAATATGCCACTGTGGATATATTTATATCCGTTTTGCTGGCTGACTTCAGTTAATCAAGCATATTTTACACTGAATCAAGGGTTGATTTGTGGATTTAAATTATTTTATAGTCATGTTTGTAATCGAATTCATACAGGGAGATTCATTCCCTTAGGGAGACAGATATAAGAAATGATCAGCAGACTTCTCTCTGGGTTCATATTACCACAATAAAAGCCATGAAATTTCATTTCTCAGCAATTGTTCTAAACATAAATCTTGTTGATACATTATGGGATACCACATCACAACCAGTGATCAGAGCTTAAGCATGTGTTTAGCATTAATAATCATAGGTGCATAGGGAACAAGGATGTAAACCACAGATTATTCCTTCCATCCACCTCCTAAACATTGTGAGTAAATGGTTATAGTATTCATAGCTCTTTCTGAGCAGTAGGTCCAAGACAATGAAAATTATGTGAGGTTTACTTCATATGTAAACTGAGGCAGCCTCTGTGTAAATAGATAGTATAGTTACAATGAGGATTTGAGTCTTTCTAGCTCTGTATGGGAGCATCAAGACGAGTATCAGACATTTCATACACAAGAAAACTGGTACACTTGGCAATACATGGGCTTTGGCAGCAACAGGTGCATTATTTTTAATATAAGCAAATCTTTAAATAAGTTAATTACCTTCGTAGGACTCGACAAAAGGATCATTGAACTGCCAGAATGAAAATAAATATAATTTTGTAGTGGTTTGGAAGATTTTCGTAGTTCTCAGGTTATTTTCATAATCCTAGGGTATTATGACCTCATAATGGTTAATATTTATTTTCAAATATTCTACTCCAGTATACAAATAAAGATTTGCACTTCCCTGGCTTGCTGCACAACAATGTTAATCTTATTTATTGCATCCAGTATTTTGCAGAATAATCTGATTTTTCACTGTACTAAATCAGAAGGGAAATACAAAAAACAGGTATCTTGTTTTGCTCTAATTTATTGAATACTTCTGCTCTCCAGTGCAACCTCAGAATTTGTAAACCTACCAAATTTTGCTAGCATTCCATATATAAATATACATTAAGTATATGGTTTATGTATATCGTTCCACACCTATAGTTATATTTCTGAAATATATGTATATATAAACATATAAAGCAAATTTTCTTGCCTCTATCACTCAATATATAAGTATTAGTTAAAAATGAAATTACTTTAATGAAACCTGCTTCTCAACTTTCATTCTCTTTTAATGGTTTGCATTTTATACCCCATAATCTTAATTTTAGTTTATAGTGTTTGATTTTTCTTTTAATTTCTCTTCCTTGGACTAAAGCAGACTCCATGAAATTCGAACTCTGTGATGCATTTCTTGAACCTGGTACTATTTGTGTTAAATTTATGCTAAAAGTACCAGCTGAACCTCAGCTTTTTAGTTGGGAAATATTATTAATAGTGCTGTTTTAAATTTTGACACTTCCTCATTAATAAGAATTTGTAAATTTAGGTATGTATTGTGTGGCAGAGAGAAACTGTAGTGTCCACTAGTAGTTCCAGAGTAAATTGTTTTGCATGGCTAACTGCAAAGATAATAAAATTTTCAAAGCATGACCAGTATTCTGTAGTCTAAATCTGCAATAAAACATTGAAGGATAAACACACAAAGAAGGTCTCTCCAGCTTCTGGGAAGCTAATTGTTAAGGAACAGCAGCAGTGTATTGAGTCAAATGGCAATGGAGGCTGGAATTAGTTTGTGAGGTTACATTTGTTCTCATTCCCACCTTCACAGGCACAGAGACAAAGAAAAGCAAAATCAAAGCTGAGATCAATAGAGATCCAAGTATGAGGTATCTCACACAGCATGTTCAATGAAGGAAGGGACTGGCCTATCCCACAGCACCATATATATGTCTTAAAAATTAAATCTTAGACATTAGTCTAGCAAAACCACTTTTATCTTTATAAGCCCGAGCTTTTTTCGGCTGTTATCTCAAATTTCTTTCAGTAGGAGATACCCCTTTTTTTCCCTGTATATTGTTACTTTGGGTCGATTGGAAAGACTGTGTCATTCTGTAAAGCTGTGTGCGTGAAGTACATGCAACTTTGTAGGCTGACAGCACCTTGACTCTATTTATAGTGCAACAATCAGGTGGAAATGTGATGTAGAATTCAAGTCCTTTAGCAGAGTACGAAGTATTTTTCTGAGGTCCTGTTACTTTCCTGTTGTCTGCCCCTCTTGCTCTATACCATACCCTTTTATCTGAGAATAAGATTGCATTTTTTAAGACTATGTACACATGCTCATTGCCATACATGCTCTTTCTAAATCTATACAGCTGGGTTAGGGAAAAGACAGAGAAATACCACAATGGGTTTTATTTATGGAGTTCTGAGAGTAGATTCCTTTAAAAAAGGAATATGTAGTAGGGATGACATCCCAAAATAATGAAAAATTGGTTTTGGGCAATGAATGTCAGTATCCCATATGAAAAGTTCTTTACTGATGTAAAGTCACAAGGCAGATAAATCAGACATACTTAAGTGCTGCTTTCCTATGGGCTTAATTATCTGTGGCTCCATGTCAATTAATAAGCTTTTTTAATAAGCTCTTTTTAGGACTGCTGCATCTCTCAGTGCTGAATAATTCTAAGCTGCATTAAACACTTCCTTGAAAGAGATCTAGTTCTTTGGTGGCTAAAGTAGAGGTTCACTGTTAGCTGAAGGTAATCAGTGAAACTCTCACAGTTCCAGCCCCTCAGCAGAACATCTCTGTGGAAGTTCAAACTTAGTAGGTGTTATAAATAATTCTGACAAATCTTGGAGAATTTTCTCCATTAGTACCTGCCACTTGGCTCGAAGTAGTGGAAGAAGGATATTTAGAGTCAAACAGGAAATAAATATAGCCTGATATTTCAGTCACGACAGCTGTTCCGTTCCTAGTAAACACAGCTCTTTATTCATGCTAACTGAGAAGAAAATAAGTCAAATAAAATCTAGATGGAAATTACAAGATTAAAAAAATACATATGTATTCCAAAGCCAAATAAAACAAAACATTTAAACTTCTTGTGGAAAGCATTTTTTTAACTGTTCTGGATAAAATAAGTATATCTTATTACATTTTCAAATGCCTTAAAATGTTACAAATCTGTGCATTTTCAATTCCATACATGGTTTTTAGTTTGTTTTAACATGTTTAATGCCCTTTAAAAAGGCTCTAATGTATTGAGAATTTTTGATTAAGATGAGACTATGTTTCAGTTATGTATAAAGTAGATCTGTTATATGTAACTAGGAATTGCTTTGAGCATCTTTGACTCAACATGAAAAAATAACAAGTACAGGTTATTTCTACATTTATGAAGTGAAAGGAAATCTCATTAAAGATCAGTCGTGTCAAAAATATACATTTGCATGACAGCTCTGTAAATAGTGACATTATTTCAATGACATAATTGTAAATACAATCCTTCCTGAGAAAAAGCTCATACTTGAAAAAAACAAACATTCTAACTTGTATAATGTGAGCTAAAAAGGAAGTAATTAAACACACCCTTTGTGACTGCTGTTGTAATAGACACCGTGTACCATACTCATCTTCCAGTGCACCAAGTGTTTCTGTGGTTTCTGGAAATTGTGGACAAAGGTAAATAGTTTAAACTGTGATCATGTCATGCTCATGTGTGTCTTTATCTCATGAAGTCTAAGGAAGAAGAACGGAGCAAATGCTTGACTAGATGCTGGTGCTTGCAGAGCTGTGTGTTGTGGAAGTGTGAGTGGAGCTTAGCAACAGCCCAGCAACCAACTGAAATGTTTCAGTTTCCAGGAGATCCTGAGGTGAGGAACGGTCAGCGCAGCCTATTCTTGGGCAGTGTTCACTATGCAGTTTTGGTTATGTTTGCAAGCTGCAGAAGGCCGTTCCCTGGTGTTTTCAAGTTTTTTCAGGACTGCAACAGAATGCGGGTCCATGGCAGCTGCTCCATTGTAGGCTAGTAATTAGTATCTCAAAATCATCTCACAGCAGGACTCTGTTGCTTGGCGTTTCAGGATCCTTTGCATTCGATTCTGACCCATAGCATACAACATCTAGCTGAGCTGGTGAATCACGTAGGGTCTCTGACCATACAACTAGTTATGGAAGAAACTGTGCTAATTCAGATACCACTATCTATTCAGGATAACCAGCAGAGATGGTCATGCCAGCAAATCTCTTTGAAGGTGCAAGGGTTGAGAAAGTTAATTTCTCTAATATCAGAGATACATAGATATTAATTATTTTTTTTCAAAGCCTACATTCCTAATGTTTCTACCTGAAAAGACAAATTAATTTGTTAATTTCTACATGAAAGAAAATAAGTGTTTAATTTACAGAACTATGTGGCATTCAGTCAGTTATGGAATTTATTTTGAAGAATCTAGATAATATTTCTCCTCCAAGTTAGCTTTTTTGAAAAAGAATCTGGGAATAGTAAAGAAAATAACCCACCTAATGGCTTAAGTTAAAAACAAGTGGAATGGGATGCCCTATTTTGTAATTATTTGCTAGATAAAAAATATAGTCTATATGATTCCTGTCTGAGATGATGTAGTTGAGAAGAGATTGGGAGTAGCATTTTTTTAAGCATGAAGTTAGTTCATCTTGAATATTCAGTCAAGTTTGCTGTGAATGTGTATTGCTGTTCTCCATAAGCAACAAATGGCTAAAAGTACCTTCCCTGAGGTTCCTTTGTAGCAACAAATGTACCGTTTGAAGAAAATTTTTCAGTTCATCCATTAAGGGAGTCCGCAGATGCAAAAGCTGCTGTTAAGAAAAAAGCTTATTGTGTTGAGATTAATTCAGTATATTCCACCCTTATAAAAGCTTAAAACAAGCCTTTACAATCTTTTGTACTAAGCTGAGGGGTTTTTTTCTGAGGGAGAAGATTACAACAGCATCAAAGTTATATTAAAAATGCACTTTCAAAATCACTGAAAATCCGTTAAATTCTGACAAACCCTTCAGTTCTGTTAGGATATTTAATGGATAGCATGCATTCCTTTTCCAGAGGTACTAGATATTTCTGTCTCAAAGTTATTACTATTAATTTATTTATGAGTCATGCCCTATAGTCCCTGCCCTATAGATCTGCCAGAATACCACATTAAAGCAATTGAATTAAATTTTGAAAAGGAAAGTACATGATCTCACAGACATACCCCTTAAAAATATTTTTAAATTATTAGTATCCTGACCTGAATCTTAAGATTGTTGATGGCCTTTGTCATGTACATCTGTGTTTATGAATAGGCAATTCATATCGACAGGTGAATTCTTCTGGTAGCAGTGGTTCTTACTCCATTATTTATCTGGTGTCTTAAAAACTGTTTTATCCAGAGTCTGCCATATATTGTTTCTTAATATGAGGGCAATACATCTGAGAATGTGCTAAAGTTTAAGAGTAAAACATGTTGATAAATTAATAATTTCCTTTAGAAAGACATTTATATACAAAAAATGAATCTCAATCATGTATACAATTTGTCTGTCCCAAGTAGACATCTAGAGAATCTTTTAGTGGATGTTAGTAGAAATGTAGCAGACTATAGAGGATGTAAATATTGACTGAATATATTGATTCATGCTCATTTAAGGAAGACAGTGAGATACTAGAACAGAAATAATTGATAATAATCTGAACTGGCTATTTGGAGTATGAATTCTTTGCCTTCTGTATTCTAGACCTAGAAGAGAAATTTGATCAATTCACTTTTAAAGGGTTGATTGTTAACTTGATTAATTCACTAAATTGTAAAGAGCTAATACCTCCTTCTCAATCCCTCCTCTGGAAATTTTTCACTGTCTCTTAAGCTGCATGATTGATCAACATTAATGGATTTTTTTTCCCCATAGCCTTTATCTAATTTATTTTTTTCATTTTTCATTTTCTTTTCTTTCTTCTTCTCCATAGTACATCTGATATATTCCTAAGGGAAAAGAAATATAATTCTGATTAGTCAATTACTATATTTAAAATCATGATTAAATGAAAAGAGAGTGAGAAATTATCATTCCTTGAATTTTGAAAAAATTGTTCTTGACAAAAAACACACTACTATGACAAGAAGATCAGATTATTAGTTACTGTGACTGCAATCTCAATTGATTGCTAAGCTGAAATGCCATGGGCTATATCTTACTTATTCCCACAGCTGTCAATGGGAGTTCCACTCACTGAACTAACAGAATTAAGTAACTCAAGCCTCCCCCTCTCCTTCCCACACATAGCTCTTCCTCATATTGCCTGTGCTTAATAGCCTAATTGCAACTGAGAAAAAGGATATCTAACTCTGAAATTCTGACTTTGTGTTGAAAAGGAGTACTTTCTGTGGCATATAATATTAGAGCTTTTTTGTTTTGTTCGTTGGCATTTTTAGGTGTTGCTTAGCTTTAGGAAAGAAAAAATTAAAGTGTGTGCTTTGTAATAGTAACACTTATTTAATTCAATTACGATATTGGAGTTCATGCCTCCCAGTTGTTTGAGATTTATCTCAGTAGAGTTTTACTTTAAGGCTGACTTTGTGGAACAACTGTGTAGCTTTAAAATAGAAAGTAAATGCTTGCCATCTCAGATGGCGATGATGTATTAATACTCAGTGATTGCATCAGAACGACGTTATAATACATCTGCTTGGAGAGTCAGCTTGTGTTGTGGTTACGTTCCGAGCAAGAGAAGTAGTAACAGCAGGGACAAGCACGTAGGGGCTCTGTGATTTACTTGGAGCGTTCACTGCTGTGATGTGCATCAGTAGGACAGGGGCTAGCAAGTTAAACATTGGTTCTTGTCGGGTGAAAATTTCAGCTCTTATGGTAAAGTAAGTACTGAAGTACTGTTAGTACTTCTGGTCAATGTGAAAGATTTCTGATACTTTTGAAGATTTCTTTTGCTATGTTCAGTAAAATTTACATATATAATGAGCATTTTGTAAAGAGTAATCATACTGGTATACCAATTTGATTTTTTTACATCTCAAGATATAAATTCACTTCATTTGGTAATTTTAGAGAAATGTTTTCAAAATCAGTGAGTAAAAGGTGAACAATTACACGTATTTAAACAGAATCCACAATATTGTATATGTATACATAGATATACACACCCATGGAAATATAATGACAGTGCTATATTTTATAATCAAGGTATAAATAGATGAATAAAGTTGACAAAAGTTTAAAACTATGAAATGAGTCAAATACTGGATTGTAAGAATTTTTTATAATTAAACATAGTTTGCATGGTGCAATATATTGCCTAATTTATTTCCCTTCCTAAGTAAAATTACCATGAAATTATAGATCCATATAATGATCCATTTATTCGCATGTGTACACACATATACATGCCCTGTCTCTGTAATTATAGAAGAATAGCAATCATTAGTGAATGTATTCAAAGGCCATTTCTAGCAGTGCATATGCTATGACTAATTTTGCCTCATAAGAATATTGGTCTTCAAAAGGTCAGGAAATAGTTACAAGATTAATAATTACCCCTTGTTGCCTTTTGTTAAATGTTGTTTCAGTTAGGCTTATGAAAGTAGCTAATTCTTTTTGAGAAGTTACTAAGGTTATGTGTTGAGGGATCAGTAAGAGCTTGTACTTATAAAGGATTGTGCTTACAACATGGTTCTGTGTTGCACTTGCTTTACTATTTAAGTAGGAATCAGAGGCACTGAAACTTTCTTCCATAACATATTGTTCAGTCACCTCTCATCAGACAGCAGTGGTTTCATGAAAATTACTGGTTAAAGAAACACTTTTTTCAAGTTCTGTTTTCTCTGTTCTGTTTTCATAAAGTAACTCCTATTACTGTCATTTGCAGACTGAATAGTCTTTTATAGATCATTAAAAAGATCAGAGAAACTGTAGTGTGTCTCGCTAGCCTTAATTTGTATTCCAGCAGCTCATATGTGCAGAATTCAGCACTTGGTCCCAAATTCACATCTTCATCAGATTTGCAAACTGATACAGAGTTCTGTTTCACACTGCACAAGTGATGTGCAGTATGTACTGCATGCTCTGAGGCAGCCTAATGTCCATAGACCTTTTATTGCTGGAATAATTTCATAATTTCAATAGTTACAATAATATGGTTTAGGATTATAAGGTTTATTCCTTATTACACTACAAATGCACCAAATGTCACATATTCCTCAGAAATGTGTTTAATTTAGGGAATAAATTCAATGTATAGGCTTTGACCTATGGCCAGTCTCAGTCTTGGTTCAGTTTTGCAAGGTAATTTGCTCAGATCCTTTCCTCTGCACAAATCTTGCACCTCCAAAAAAACTACTGACTTTTGGCTCATGACCCACTGTCAGAAAATCTCATCATATTTGTCCATTCTGCTTCTTTTGCACTCTGTGATAAACAGCCTTCCTAATCTGATAATTCATGTGCCTTTAAACTGGAACATTCCTGCAGTGTTTTGGAGGGCATTTTATGGATTATTTTTTTTAAACCCCAATTGAAAAGTCTCACAAAATACACTGCCAGCCATATGAGCTGCTGAAACTGACAACTGGACAGATGAACACTGTTTTACACTCATTGTTCACAAATTATTTATGTGACACTTCTGGTATCACATTTCCTACTAGACATCTTCCTAAAGTCCCTCAGACAGGATTAGATTTGTATGAGGATTCCTTTGAAATATACTGTATTTAGGCTTTTCTTCATCATCCACATTTCTGCTCCATTAATCTACATGCCAAAGAAGACCTTGGATTAGGCAAAGGTTTGAAATCCTTGAAGGAGAGAAATAAAGAAAGCAAAACATGTGAAAGAAGAGCCACTGAATATGAGCAGAGAATGCACAAATAAGGTGAGCAATCAGCAGTTCAGCTAGCAGTCGAAAGAAAATACAGTAGCAGAGATGACAACATGAAAATGGAAAAAGAGTTGATAATTTTCCTCTCACAAATACCTATCTGTTGGCTGAATTCTCACCAAAAATATTTCCCATGAATCCTGTTCACTTAGAAGAGACCCAAGATTTAAATTGGCAAAAGGATTGTCTGATAAGAAAATCACACTCAAACTACTTTGTCCATCACTGCTTTGTGTCCAATTCATGTCAACCCGAGCAGTTTCAAAAAGACATCAGCAGAGAAGCAGATCTATGTAATCATATAATTCTTGCAATTCAATTGGTGCTGCTTATAATATTTTAAAAGGGTGACATGCCTTACATATGCTCAGGTCATCTTAGCTCTGGAGTTTCTTGCATAACTGCATGAAGGAAAAATTGTTATGTGACTAAATAAAGGATTTGGTTCTTGGAAAGAAACCCAGCAGGCTGAGAGATACGGGCAAATAACAGCAAGAAAATGGTTGTGTACCTACATCTGATAGGTTTATAGAAGTGTCGAGTTGAATTTAAGTGTTGAGTCTGTTTTAAAAGAATAATTCATTACATTTTTCTTCTCAATAGGTTGATGTCCAATTCAGTTCCGTTGAAGTTTCTTTTTTAACACTTCTATTTTAATACTTCTATTTTGCAAGAGGTGTCCCTAGCTATTCTAACTTTTTGAAAAATTAAGAACTGTGAAAACTGACTTATAATCTAATCTTGTGGAATATATTTACTGCTATAGTTTTGTTACCTTGCCTTCAATAGGAATACTGATCTGCACACATAAGAAATTAATTCCTTCAAATACCTATATTACAATGGAATAAGATTATGAACATGTATACAGGATGCTCAATTAAATGCATTTTCCATAGCATTGTTATGTAATACAATTTACTTTGCACGTAAGTATGAAGACATTTTTTGTACCATTTTAGAGGGCCGGTCAGATGGACCACTGATGTTCTGTTACAGCAGTGACCTCTCTTTCTATAGGTGCTCATGTCAGCCACTGTTTTAGTCCTCTCCTCAGGACTGTATAACTCATTGTTTATGCTTCAATACACCAAAGCTGTGACAGCTCTGTAGAAAAATCTTCATATGCCTTTACTTGAATATCTTCTATTTGAGTATCTTTTACTTTCTGAGAAGGGGGAGAGAGTGAAGATGTCTTCTGTGCCCAGCTTCCCAGTGGCCTCAGTACGTCTGTCAGTGAAAACATTTAGTGATTTGCTGAGCCAATTCTACAGGCAACCTCTGCTCCTGTTGATTTAAGTTTTGATACCTCTTCACCTGTCCATACTCCTTTTGCCCAAGTCTGCCATCCTCTCAGTTACCTCTTATTAATTTTTTTGTAGAAAGCTTTTGGACACTGAGGATGAGCTCTCTGACATCCAGTCGGATTCGGTCCCACTGGAAGTGCGGGACTGGTTAGCTTCCACATTCACAAGGGAAATGGGAATAGTGAAGAGGAGGTCTGAAGAAAAGCCAAAATTCCGAAGTATTGTGCATGCTGTACAGGCTGGGATCTTTGTAGAAAGGTGAGAGCTTTGTTTTCTTGTAATAGAAAGTACCACATTTAACCACAGTAACTGTTGTTGAAAATCGTTTAAGTGGTGGGATGAAGCTGAAGGAAATCACTGACCCAGGAGTTAGGTTTCAATTTCTGCAATCAATGTATTTTTCTACACAGAAATCCAGATGGAACCTCTAAATGTAATGAAATGTTCTGGACTTTGGAAAATTCTGGGATTGAACTTCACAGCTTGGAAACTTCTACATTAAAATGTATCAAAGACTTCACTAACAAACAAGAATGATACACCAGCAGAGGGGCTTTTCTCTTAAGTTCATAAAAAAGATTAATTAAACGAAGATAAATTGTTCCAGTACTTTTAAAAGGAATACTATTACTTAATATTTTATTTGTTCTTTTAGGATGTACCGGAGAACTTCTTGCATGGTTGGTTTGGCTTATCCAGCAGAAGTGATAGTAACATTTAAGGTGAAATAAGTTTACTCATTGTGGATTTGAATGTATGTATTTAGTGACTTTTAGGATGAGATTGATAGTTTTCTACTGAACATAACTTAGCCATATTTAGTACTACAGAACTGAGCACAAAGAACAGAGAAGTTACTAGTTAGAAATTCACAAATAGCCTATGATTCTTTTTATTGTTTTGTGGGTTAGTTGTGATTCCATTTTACGTGTTATTGGAGCAGTAGGATGAAATTTGTATAGAAATTTGTATAGAAATGTGAGACATGGTTTTATCAGCTCCCAGTGGTATGGCAATCAGTGCCTCAGCAGAATTTGTTTCCTTTTTAGGAAAGAAAGAGGAGAAGTAGGATTGGGATAGAGCTAACAAAAGAAGCTGTAGCTTATGGAACAAGTACAGTATTTGCTGTGAATTTAAGGCATTATTGTAGTTCACCCAAAAGGCAATCTGTTATAGTAGTAAAGTTTCTGTGGCTAGCTGTGCAATTAAAAAAATGGTATGTCTTGAGACTATAGTGCTTCAACTTTTCTCCTGAAAATCAAACACTGTTGTATTATTCTCAAATTGATATATGGCTATAGTGTTAATAACTGCATGACAGCCTATTTAAAGGGTGGGTATTCACATTAACTCCATGACATTCTGTAGACAATTTGTACAAAGCAATTGAAATTTGAAAGATTAAGGCCTTGGATTCAAAGCATACAAAGTTGCATAGGTCATGTTTCCAGTGTTTTATTCATAACTGCCACAACTATTTTCATCGTTATTATTGAAATAGTCATTAATGTGTTACCTTCAGTAAGATTTTGAAAGAGTTGGACAACAAAATATCATCAAACTCTTCCCCCCCAAAAAACCCCCAAACATCTTTTTAATGGTTAACTGGAAACCTGCTTAAACAGATGGGAAATTGATGTTCTTTTTCTTTTCCTGTCATCTACAGGATGTTGATAAATGGTCTTTTGACGTGTTTGCCCTGAATGAAGCAAGTGGAGAGCACAGTCTGAAATTTATGGTGTATGAGCTGTTCACCCGATACGACCTTTTCAGCCGTTTCAAGGTCAGAAACCAGTCAAAATAAAGATATGTATGTAAAATCAAGCATGTCAAATTTAAAATACGAGAAATCCAGGGTATGTTTGAAATTACTGAACAATGCAGTGCAGAATTTCACAGAATATGACAAATCACCATTCTACCAAATGGAATGTCACCCACAGCATGCAAATTTTTTTGCAATCCAAAAATTAGAATGCTGTGTAGACCCATGTCAAGTCAGTTTGGGATGGGATCCTAACCAACTTGGGGGATATATGAATAGAAAGCTGTTTTTTTGTAGTGTTTGCAGAGTGTTGTAATACAATATGGAGTATTTATAACTGACTCCAACAGGCTGAGATAAAAAAAAATGGATCAAAGTGCCAAATTCATCATTATAATAGTATGGAATGAGTTCCATTGCAGTTTTAAAATGTCCACTGCAAAACTCCATGCTCCATTTGAAAAGGCTGTGTCACCCTGAAGTTGGTTGGAATACTTTTATTTTAACCAATAACTCAGTCTCAGCCTTTCCCTTCAATTATTCCCTTCAAGCTTTGGGTGCTTGAAGTCAGAACTACAACAGGTGTACCATTTGCAGCTTGGTCAGAAAGTGCACAATGTTGCCGACTCAGTGGGCTTACACCCGTTCTCTGTCCTACTATGTATCTTGCAGGGCATTTAAATAAATAAATAAAAATATGTAGGAAAATGTAATTTTACTATATGGGATAAAAATGGGATTAGATAGTACCTGTGTTTCATACACTGCCTAGAAGAGAAGGAAGGGAAGGCAGATTGTCAAATTCAAGGAATCCTTGTCTTAGGCAAGGTAAAACTGGTGAAGAAAAGGAGGTAATCCTATTGTTACACTCCTATCTGTTATGCCTTTAGTATGTGAGCAATCTGTTCATTGCTGGTACAGACAGACATGTCTTGAAAACTATTAGGTTTAGAGCTCTGCAGTCTCTTCTGCACTAGCCATATGCCACACATGGTGTAGGCAGAAGGATAGAACATCTACAAGAATTGGGTGAAGACTCCCCGATGCATGTAGGATATTAGAGCTTTACATTTTACTTTGTTCTCTGTTAACTAAATTCTATGTTGTATTCATTTGCATTCTATTTATTGCATGATTAACTTTGTCGTGGTTGCAGGAAAAGACCCCATATTTAAAAATTTTTTGCTTCCCCCCTAGATCCCTGTTCCCAATCTTATTTCATTTGCTGAAGCTCTTGAAGTTGGTTACAGCAAGTACAAAAATCCATATCACAATTTGATCCATGCAGCTGATGTTACTCAGACTGTGCATTACATAATGATTCACACTGGTATCATGGTAAGAAATATTGCAAAGTTTAATTTACTTCTTTTCTGAGCTTCTCCTGTTTTAGATACATATGTACATTCATCTGTTTTTAAGGAAAAAGCTCCCTTGAAAATTGTGCAGAGATAGATTCAAAACTACCATTCATGATGTGAACTTAATGTAATTTTAACAGTTTTTCCAGGCTGGAACACTCCTGATACAGAGGAAAAAAAGAGAAAAAAATCCTCCTTAAGTCCTTTTGCTTTTCCTTGCCTGGGCTAAGGCATTATATATCACACTATATATCACATTTGCTGGAGTGGGCAGGTGAGAATTTTTCACTTCCACATCAGAGCCTGGGAGGTGTGATCAGGCAAGGAAGTTTTAGTATCTGCTGAGGTCCTGGCCATTGAAAGATACACTGAATCAGCACAGGCTTTCTCAAATACCCTGCAGCTGTTTTTTCTCTTAGTTTGTTTCTAAGGTTGTTTAGGACTGCTCTTCCATACTGTATGTGCCTATAGCATGCAGGAGATTGCAACTGCCTTGCACTTTGCAATATCCCAATATTTTTTAGTCTTTGCTTTGGAAACTGAAAGGAGTCTGGGTGAGCATTTTTACTCTAAACACTTACCTTTGATTCAATACCAGCAGTGGGAATCTTCCCAATATCTGCTTGGTAGACAAAAGTAAATGCTGACTGAAAGAAAACAGACATTTCAGTCAATGACTTTTCATTACCTGTCCTCACTAGGAATACGTTTCTTGAAAACAAAAAGTATTTTAACACAAGTATTACTTGCAGCCTAAAACCTGGAGTCTTCAAAAGACAAGATTTCTTTTTCTTATTGATATGTTTTCTTGAGAAAGGACTTCCATACCAAACTGAAGAATAGGCTAGGCAGCTCTTGCCAAGATCACTTCAAAACGTAATTGTTGTATAAGATGTTAATCTATCAGAATAATAATTTAATAAAAGAAAAAGCTTGAAGAGATTAGATCATGGTTCCTATCCTACCTTTGTCTTCTACTGTAAGATCAGCTGCAAGCATGAAATGATATGAGACGTCTTTGATGCAATTGTACATCTGGATTGGCAACTTGACAGGAAGGAATATCTACTGTATTATCCATTATAAACATCTCTTTGGCCTGTTGCAACTGTGGCCCTCAGCCCTTCAAAAAAGACAATAGCATCCATATTTTCTTTGAGATATAAGGACAAAGTTGCAACTTCCAGAGCTATCCCAGTCAATTTGGAATTTCTAGCCACTTATTAGAAACCTTTGCAACACACTTTGGAAATCTCTGAACACTGAATAAAGGAACCTAATTTATATTTGAATATCTGCTGTTCCACTGAGTGCACAGGAGATAAGAGAGGCTTGTTCAACCCAAGTTTTACACTGTTAGCATCTTAACTTTGTAACTGAACTTTGATGTGATTTGGAAAACTATTTTCAGAAAGTCTTAGACTTTATTGCTGTTACTTTGCTGTAAAACCTGATTAATTTTGCAACACTGCTACAAAATATTCCTATAAAATTGTGCCAGGTTTTAAATAATCACATTTGAATTTCTAAATTATGATATTGGAAAGTTCTGGGAAAGATGTCTGACTAGGACAACACTTAGTCAGGAGTGCCTTCAAACAGATGTAGTTTGCCAGGCAGAAGGAGCATTTATAGAAATCAGTGTCTGAAAGAAGACTTAGCGATTCTGCAGCTTGCAAAGTATTTCTGTCCCAAATACCATTTGCAGTTTGAGAACACATCAGTATCATGCAAATGTTCTATTTAACTTGTTGGGTTTTTTTTTACTATTGCCTGGTTTACCCTACAGAACTCAATAACTGTTTGAAGTTTGCTTCTTAAGCCAATAGTTTTCAGAGTATGTACATTGTAATGCCTCTTAAACCCTGCTCCATCTTCTAACAAATACCTGGATTGGAGTCAATTTGATGCAATTCTGTATCAAACTCCTGTGTATTTTTTGCAGATCGGTGTGTGATTTAAAGTTACTTTGCTTTCTTTGTCGTTTAAGGAACTGATACTGACTTTCAAATCTTGCAAAAAAATTGCTGCCTTCCTTGGTCACTTCTGAAAGACATACTGAAGCAAATGTTTCAAAAAGATGGGTTTTAGAAAAACCTTTTCAAAGTTCCTGTTGTTGAGGTCATACATTTTGTATCTTCTATAGGCACCTGGAAAGCAGCCATATTTCAGCATTTGCCAGAAATTTTGGTGGGTTAGAGTTAGAGCCTTTAGTGAGATTCCAGTGAATAATAAGACATATTCAGAGTCACATTTAAAGAAATAAAATTACAATTGTATTTTCCAAAAGTTACTGTCTATCTTAAGAAACAAGATCCAACCACCTCAGATAAATGTGTTAGAAAGTTAGATATCACAGATGGCACACAATCTATTAACTTCCCTAAGAGATTAAATCCCAGATGATATGACTGAAATATGTAACTCAAGCTCGCATTTGTGAAGTCTTCATCTTTATAAAGATGTAAGAACCCAAGTCCCTGGGAATACATGTTGTAAAGAACTTTTGAGTCATCGATCATCTTCCCACCATCCCTTTTCTCCTCCCACGTACCTGTATAGCTCTAACTAGCGGAAAAAAATTCTTTACTGTCAATAAGTGGATTGTGAGACTCCCTTTCTTAATAATTTTTGAACCCATCATTTTTTTTTAAATAGTTTGAACCAGAGTTCTTCAAAAGTTGTAATACATGTGTTTAATTATAAGCTATTCATAATACTGGAAAATATCTCTCATTAGAGGAGATCTTTTCCAATAGGTCTTGCACCTGCATGGCACACTATCTTCTAGGAGGACAGCAGGTTCCAGCTCTTCACAGTCTTGTGGACCCCAGATACCTGCTTTTCCCTCTCCCTCTCAAAAGAAAAACACTTGTTAACTGCTGCTGTAAGAGCTTTCTCCTGCTTCCTTACAAATCCTTTAGCTAAAGAAGTTCTCTGATTCTCTGATTTGAGTACTGATCTGAATTTTTACTATAGAGCTACAGTCTCAAGAATACTTGCTCTCATATAGCACAGTATGAAGTTTGTCTAGTGCATGCATACTGTTTGTAAGGAATGATCTTCTATTTATAAATGCATTGTCTAGCAGCTATTTTGGTTACTTAAAAAGTTGATCTTTGTAAAGAGAAAAAGTTTGGTTTAACTTTAGTTACTAATAATTGCTGGATTTCTATTTTATTTGGTATGTTGAAAGCATTGTGGAAGCCAGGACTGGTCATGGCTTTTTTCTTGTGACACACAATACAATGAAGGCCATGGTTTCCATTTTTAGAACTGTTTACAGTACACTTTCATTCCTCTGTTGTGACCTTTTTTAATCTATACTGCTTCACCAACAGCCAGTACTTGTTGTTCCTTAGCAGTCTTATTTTGTCACTGAATGACCTTTTTCGTTATTCTCAAATTACTTAAGAATTTTGACTGTTTCCTTTCTTCTTTGAAAGAAGTACTGCTGTTGGCAGTTCATACTATTTCTGGCAGCTTATACATCTTATATCCATTCATACACATGTATGTGCATATATGGGTGTGTAAGGATCAGATAATTCTTTGATCTTTTGCTACAGAAGCTTGCTTTTACACTAAAAAAATCTGAAATATGTGTGGAAATGCTTGACTGACATTTGACTTAATCAGTCCTATGACTGTGGGGGTTAATTGTCATATTATTGTTCTACCCCCATTTTTTGATACAGTTAATTTTCTCCTCAAGGATAATCTCTCATTCAAGAAATAGATCTTGAAAGATAAAATAACAGATTGTTTTACAAACTGAGTGATACAGAACAACCTCAGTTAGCAAGAGGTATGAAAGTGCACAAAACTCTGGGGTCTTAGTTATCTTGTATACATTACCTGTATTAACTTTTGCTCTATGTAACTCTATACTAGCCTTATGCTAATATGAAGTATGAAAAAATTTAAAACAAAATTCTTCCATGGGCTTAATTTTACTGTTGTGTATACTAGTAAAATATAGTTAATGCTGATGTTGTCCCTAGAATTTATTATAAACTGTATACATTGTTCACTAAAAGACAAATTGTAACATTAACTTCATATCAAGTTTTTAGATTAATATAGCATAATTTGGCGAGTGTCATATATGGGCTAGGAGATTAGATTCTTTCTACTCAAAACATCTATGAAGTATACCATGCAATGATCTTAATAACTTATTGTATTTTGGTTTGCCAATATTTACTTTGCTAGTGACCATAAGGCCATTGGTCTTAGAGAAATTATAAGTACAAGGAGTGATTTTCCTGTGTAATACTGAAGTGTTATGGATATAGTTACTTGGAATAAGACAGGAATAGTTTACTGAAGTTTAAGGTAATGCAAATTATTTCCAGTACTGCAGTGTTTAATCTGAAATAGGCTGTTTTAGAAAATATGACTAAGATTTTCTTTTTTTTTACCAGCACTGGCTCACAGAACTGGAAATTTTAGCAATGATCTTTGCAGCTGCCATCCATGATTATGAACATACAGGGACCACAAACAATTTTCATATTCAGACAAGGTAAGTGAAGTGGTCTCTGAAGCGTCATATCTGGAGTTTGCTGTTCATTGGTCTGAACTATTTCATACCTCTTACTGATGCAGTCAGGAAGTAGCCATGTCATTCCTGATTTTACAAGGCTTCCTTGATTTGTGTACAGTTAATGAGATTGCTCACTTGAACAGAAACAGTGTGGCAAAGTAAGGAGTTAGCTCCATAGTATTTGAAATATATTTTGGAGCTGATATGTCAGGGAAGACTTAAAAAAGATTCAGAGAATGGACTTGGAAACCTGTCACTCCTCTCTTTGCTTGCTTAAAATGTGACAAGTCTGACACAAACATTTCTTTCATGGTGTCCCCAGAAAAATACCACCTCACTTTCAGCAACATGTCTGCTCTTAAATTCAGGTGCTGCACTTTGTCAAGTTGTGTATTAAACTTACAGGCTCGTAGTACAGCCTTCAGGTACAGCTTTAGAAATCCTTACCAAGAGCCCTCTCCTAGCTTATCTTAATAGCATCTGCAGTAGATACAAAAAAGAAATTGAGAAAGAAATCCAGCTTGAAAGTCAGGCTAACTGTATTCTTATGCAGGCATGGTGTTTCATCCTAGCCTCTGGTCCAGAACAATGGTATAGATCTCTCCCCCTTAAAATATTTTCAGCTTATCAAAGGAAAACAGTGACTAGTCCATTATGGGGTGTTAAATGGTACATCTCATACTTACCCTAGTAGAAAACATCTTATTGTTCTCTCACATGAAGCTATACCTTGGTTTTAGTATCCTCAGTTGAGGAGTCCACTTGCTTTTGAAAAAAAAAATAATTAAGCAAAGCACTGGCATATTCTAGTGTTAGAAATACTACTACTTTGAATGGAAATATCCTTGCACTCACCTATACAGATAAAATGCCCAATGGTTACATTTAATTTATATCCATTACATACTGTGCCCTTAGATGTGCTCTTAAATAATGAATTCTAGATCTGCAGCATAACTAAAGACATAATTATTTTCATATTTTGGCTAAAAATAAACTTCATTTTGTTGTTCCAAGTTTATAATACTTTTCTATTTTGGTCCTTAATATTTTGCTCTGAAATATTGAAAAAGAGGAAACTTGAGTTAAGCTGTTAGCCTTTGAGTTTTACTTGGGCATACTTGCTAACAGGTATTTTATATGTTGTTTTGTAATGGAGCTCAGTCTTCTCTCTTAGTGGAACCTGATCCTCGTGTGGTATCCCAGTGTAGTGATTCCAGGCTTTTTTTGCCTGAGAAAAGCAGTCATAGCAAATCTTAGAACTATTTAAGACTAGCCTTAAGTAGCTATGTGGGTAAGAGTGTGCTTCATAAACACATGTGATTGGGAAATCATGTTTTTTCCCATGATATTAGAAAGATTGTAGGTGTGAACAAGTCTATTATTTAGGTAGGTTATGGTTTGTTCCCTCTAAATAAAGTTTCCAATTGCATTTAAAATTGTTAGATTCATTGGTATCATACCGTACATACCATTGCAACCTTCCCCAGTGGGATCATCAGGATACTCTTGTAAATTCTGCCTTTGTTTGTTTGTTTGAACACTAGGTCAGATGCTGCAATATTGTACAATGATCGTTCTGTTCTTGAAAATCATCATGTAAGTGCTGCTTATAGACTCATGCAAGAAGAAGAGATGAACATCCTGGGAAATTTAACCAAAGATGACTGGAGGTAAGACCTACTGTGACATTCAAACTTAAATTAAGTATTTAAAAAT
This sequence comes from Chaetura pelagica, assembly GCF_000747805.2. Taxonomy (NCBI): domain Eukaryota; kingdom Metazoa; phylum Chordata; class Aves; order Apodiformes; family Apodidae; genus Chaetura; species Chaetura pelagica. The sequence goes on along the minus strand of NW_009952974.1, from coordinate 15,979,344 downwards.
AATAAAAAACACCAGGACTTCTCTGTGGAGTCTATTATAAGAGCTTAAATTAGAGGAAGTAACTTTGGCACTGGAAGGAGTAATGGATATTCAGAGCTCCAGGAAGGCTGCTATGTTGTAAAGAAGTACTCTCTGGGAGATTCCATACAATTTTCCAAGTGAGGTTGTGCATTTATGAGGCAGTGTTGGACTGTGTGGGCAGTGTCTCAGGTGAGATAGCTCCTCAGGAAAACCACAGGGATGTCCCTCTTGAGCTAGGTTACCTTTGTCTAACAGTGGGTTAAAACATGGGTGCAGAGTCACACTCTGCTGCCAGTTGGAGCGCTGCTGCCTTTGGGATTTCTGCTGTCTAGCAGAATCTAGCACAGTGTAGTTACACCTTGATGAAGCAGTAAAAAACCAATTATCTGGAGAGGTCAACAACAATAAAGGTGCAGAAAAACTAGAGAAATATCTTCTTCTTCTCTATTTTAGTGTAATTCCTGAAGCTGAAAGAATCCTTCGATACTGGAGACTACCATAAATGATTAAAGTTTGGGAATCCTTGCAGCAACATGTAGTTGCTCTAGCTGTCAGAAATCTGTCTGCAGCTAGTACAATGGATCCTAGTTGTTTCCTTTTGTTATGTCACTGAGAAAAAGAGGGATAGGCTGGAAACTCCTGTTAAATGGGAAGAGGAGCCAGTGGTTTCCAGGTGTATATTTATACTTATTGCTTTGCTGGACTGCAACAGAATAAAGAGAGGAATGTGATAGATTATCTTCATGTTTCTGACTGACACTCTTCTCAGCATAGATTGCTTAGTCTGGTCTTCCCATGGTCCTTTTTCTTTATATTGTGGACCATTTGCTCTAGCTTCTACTGTATTAAATTTCTCCATGTTTTTTTGACCTATAATGAACTACCACATTACTTCAGAAGTTGCTCAATCACACAGGCAAGGTGTGTTTGCACTTGCTTTTCAGTCTTCTCACACTGTAACCCAATTTGGATTTTCTGGAGAATTTTAGTTTAGCTTTGTGAATTTTGTTTGCAAACAGTGGTTGCACAGATCCAATCCACTCTTATATGTAGCCAGTTTGAAGTAGTTGGTATTTGGCAATCAGAGAAAGTAGAGCTAAAGATTTTTTGTTGGACCTGTTCAGTACAACTCAGAAGATACGTTTGAAGTGACTAATAAGCTCAAGCAACTAAATGAGGACACTCAGTTCAATGGTTTGTCACTTAAGGAGACAATTCTAGTCTGTACTTTCAAACAAACTGATAACTTCCAAAGTGCCAGTCTGAGAACCTGCACAACCCATTGAAATATTTTACTTAATTTAGAGGAAATTATGGTTTCCTGATATTAATTTCTAATATAAAAAAAATACCTGTTACCCTGTCATCAGATACAGTTGTTAACTGATGCAATGACAGATATGTTAGCCACTTAGAAGAGACTCTTCAATTTTCTAATTATTACTACAGTGAACTTCTTGAATCTATACTGAAATTCCT
>NW_009952974.1:15973451-15977728 GCF_000747805.2 Chaetura pelagica | reverse complement strand
TTCCTGCTGTTAGACTAACAGCTTTGAAGTTAGCACTGAATCAACTTGGCAGTAATTTGAAGTTATGATTTGTTGAATTTTATAACGTACTTCCTGGCACTGATACATTTCTTGACTACTGTCAGATCTGGTTTTTCGAGTTCCAGTGATTTCACCTTTTTAAAGTTTAATACCCTTGCCTATTTAAACTGTGGTTCTGCTAATTATTTCAGAAGAGGAAGCAAAATGACTGAGAATGACTATATAGTATTACTTTTTCTTTTCTACATGTTAATGCTAAGAAGATAAATGAACTAATAAACTGTCAGATTCAATGAAGCTTAAAATTTCATTTTTGGGTTTGGGTCTAAGCAGGGAAACACTGGAGCATCCTGATTAGGATGTCCTTTGCTGGAAATCCATGTGACATTCATAGTAAAGTCTCACTCTTTTCTCAACTCTGAAAATATATTCCAGTCTTCCATATTGTCTTGTTTCTTCCACTTAATGCCCCTAAGTAACTGAAGAGGGATCCCATCTTATCCTTCCTCCTTCTTTGATTTACCAGACTTCTGGTGTTCTAGCACCCCATGTGTTACGTCAACAGTAATAGGTGGTCAGAAAGAATTAATGTCTCAAACCATTGCAGCCATAAGGTGTACAACAATATATTGCCTGATTATATAAAAAAGACTAACAAATTGTATACAATTGTATACAATGCATAATTAACAGCTTTTCTTTCACAAATTCTCTTGGGAGTCTTCTGTCTTAGGAAAGCAAGATTGCTGTAACTTGCAAAATGAACATTTTGTTGTCAGTTCCCAGCTTGCTTTTGCTCACTTTTGCCTGTTCCAGAATTCTTTTAATTAGTTTCTATCTGACGTATGTCTTTGTCATAGATAAATCCTGGTAAAGCTGGTTTATGTTTGTTTTTGAACTACTCTTCTGAGAAATTTATGTGCCACTCCTTGTGTTATGTTTACTATAGCATTATTCATGTAATTTTTTCACACAATCTTGGATCTACTTTTTGACAGTATCCTATCCACAGGACATACGGGCATAGAAGGGTTAAGACAAGATGATAGCACAGGACATGACAATTTACTTAAGAAAAAAGGAATTGTATACTCAAAACCAGTCATCTTCCAATTGTAGGGCCCACCAAAACTCTGTGTGCTGTACACAAATAGTGTTACCACTTCCCATCATAGAACTAAAGATGACAACAACTATGTGTCCTTTTGCCATAGGTAGCATGGTGGTAGCATGAGCAATGTTAACTGGATTATCCTGGTGCCTGTAGCTGTGGACTGCTTAATGAAGCAGGCAAACATTTCTGTCCAGGAGTTACCTATGAGACTGGCTGAGATCTCCTTCAATGTGAAAATGTTGTTGTGGCTTTTTTCTGGGAAACAATTTAGGAATGGTTTAAGTCCAAGACAAATAATGTTCTGTGTGGTGGCAGTAGACTGAGAGTTTGTAGCACTAATAGAGCTGTTTTTTGTTGGTTTTGTTTTGGCTTTTTTTCCAATAGGTTTGGCTGTGTTTGAAGAGTAGTTTCAAAGCAATGTGGTGGAGGAACAGCTGGGATGCAAATTCATGAATATGTTATGATAAGGTCAAATAAGTTAAGGTGTTTTCTAATTGCTATGGCTGCATATTATTGAGTAGAACTGAGAGCACTGAGTCTTTATCTAATTACATCAAAGATAATCAGAAATAAATACACCAAAATCAATGAGGAGTGTCAGCTTAAATTTGCAATTATTTTGGCTCAGAAGCAGTCTTGATAATTTTTTTTATTAACTATTCTAACAACGCTAAAGAAAACTTAAGTTTACCTCTTTACAATGTAGTCCTTTGAAAAAACTGCATTGTTAAGTAAATCAAAGATATTAATACAATATGAAAGATCAGTGAGAATGACTATGGTAAGATTCTACTGTTGTAATTGATACTTAGACATCCTTAAGACTGAGAGTGTGTGCATGAAGATATATGGTACATAATGAAAGATTTAATGTGATGAGTTGTCCCCAATATACATATGAGCTACACTTGCATGAAGATCCTCCTAGGCCATTTAAAAAGCATGTAAATAAAGACAGAGTAGACTCCTACATGGTCCCTGTCCAATACTTCTACATCAAGGAGATAGTATTGTCTAAACCAGTAATTATTGTTGACAAAATTAATATACTTTTATATACAGTGAGAATTTATGCTTTCTGAGATGATTCATGTTTTACTATTTTCATGTTCATTTAACAGAAAGCTGTTGGACAAGCTAACATCTCTGACCCTAATACCAAGATACAGATAAATTATAAATCCTGAACTTGTTATGATTCATGAAATAGGCATTAAGGTATTTTTTAAGGTATTTTTGAGATTAAGTGTAGTTTATAATAATTTTCATATATTGGTATAATGTTGATACAGTTTCAGATATAATACCTCTTGCTCTTCTGAGTGTTTCCATAACCTTCTTCCTAGGTTTAGTGGTATGCCTGCACTGCTCTAATATGGTAGTGGTAATTAGAGACCAAATATATCCTCTTGTATGGTGGTAGAACCACAGTCTGGCTGGTCTTTTGAAAGCTCTACTGCTGGAAAGATAAGGAAAGACTTATAATGAGTGACAAAGCTGCATGTAATTTTAGTTTGTACACTAAAAGAGAGGAATTACAAAACAATTTAACTCTGAAACAGTGATTGCAGAGTGCATTTTCTGAAGTATGTCCTTTTACAGAATCCCTTTAGGATACAGCATTCAAGTTGTTAATAATTTCTTCAAATGCTTTTGAAAACGTAATAAATCCCATGATGTTGTTTAGAAAGTTATAAATTAACGACTACCACTTAAACAAATGTACCATACATTAAAAAAATGAATTGTAATCAGTCATTTTGCTTTTAATTATTCTTAGGGAGTTGCGTAGCTTGGTCATTGAGATGGTCTTGTCTACAGATATGTCGGGTCATTTTCAACAAATTAAAACAATGAGACACATTCTACAGCAGACAGAGGGGTAGGTTATTTACCATTCTGTTCATTATCTATAGCCTTTCAATAAACTCATGTAGAAGAAAATATTGTAAATAGTTGCTTTTGTTTTGAGATAATTGGAACATGTCCTTGAATTGACAGGGTAGACAAAGCCAAAGCCATGTCTTTGATTCTACATGCAGCAGACATAAGCCATCCAGCAAAAACCTGGGAACTGCACTACCGGTGGACCATGGCCCTGATGGAAGAATTTTTTCGACAGGTGCCATCTTTTAAATATTTTAATAAATCTAGTTCAAGAAGCAATGGTTACACAATTGAATATTTTCATAAGTCTGCCAGCAAGGATGCTGTTCGTTGTGATTGACAAACATAGTCAGTAGTATATATTCTTTACTCTTCATACATACCACTGGCATTAATTCAACTTTTATGTGCATGAGTAAGATGAAATTATTATAGCTCTGTATCTATTTCAGCTGATACCAGGATTCTGAGTGTTGTAGCATTTTTCTTTCAATAATAATAGAACTTGTCAAGCTGCTTTCATTCTTCAGACAGAGATTTATATATGCTTAGAGTTATAAAGAAGCATCAGCAGAGTGGAAAAATGGTTCGGAGAACAAAAATGTCAGTGTGTTAAACCCTGAGTTTGTTGGGCCATTGGCCCTAGAAGGTTCTTGCTTAGTTCCTAGAGGTTCTCTATACAAATTCACAGTACGGAGCATTAGAATATTCTTGACTCTAGGTGTTGCACTGGGGAGATAGACTGGACAGCTTGTGCCTTATTCTAATAATGAATGGACTGTTTTATGGAAATACTGAGTCCAGTCATGAGTTTGTGTCTACTTCTGTAAATGGAAATGATGAGGATTTAGAACTTGAGAGGAAAAAGGAGGAGAAGATTACCTCAGAATTATATTATTTGAAAAGGTCAGAAATGACCAACTGTAAAAGCATTTTAGACACAGAGGGACAGATTAGACAGAGCCCATGGGACAGTGAGGCAACATGTCCAGTCAATTGGATGCAACATCAGCATTTAACAGTACCACACTGGTTGTTGAGGGCATAGGATCAGCTAATCACAGAATCTTAAGGGTTGGAAGGGACCTCGAAAGATGACCTAGTCCAACCCCTCTGCCAGAGCAGGATCACCTAGAGCACATCACACAGGAACACATCCAGGTGGGTTTTGAGTGTCTCCAGCGAAGGAGACTCCACCACCTCTCTGGGCAGCCTGTTCCAGTGCTCTGTCACTCTCACAGTAAAGAAGTTTTTT
>NW_009952974.1:15920323-15972850 GCF_000747805.2 Chaetura pelagica | reverse complement strand
TCCCTGAGGGACTCCACTAGCCATAGACCTCCAACTAGATTCTGTCCCATTGACCACAACTCTCTGACTCCTTCCTTTCAACCAGTTCATAATCCAGCTAATGTTTTAGTTATTCTTTTGTCCTTTCATTGGAAGTTGTTACTGGATCCCAAATAAGCTGCTCAAAGAACTGAGAAGGCATTTAATAATTAAACCACCATGTATGTATTTATGCAACTCCACAGTATAAAACATGAAGGTCTCTCAGGTTGTAGAGGAGTGTGCAAGAAACTGAATTCTTTTTTACATGTGCTACCAAAAATAGCATGAGTGAAGTACTTCCAAAACATTTGGAGTGTGATGAAGTAACTGTACATATACAAATGCACTGAACAGGGCAGGCACAGGAAGTTTCCTGCTTCTTAGGTGCACTGGCTTGGTTGTGCATCCTCTGGTCTGTTGATCTGAGTCTACATGGTGGAAATCTCTGGGATTTCCAAATCTGTGTCAGCCAAGATGAAGTAGTCCAAATATGTATTAAACCCGCTAATTCCTCCATTTCTTTTCTATAAAAATAGTAATTCACCTACCTCTACTGCTTTACAGGAAAAAAGCAGCAGAGCCTGAAACTGCTGATGCAAAACCAATGCTTTAACAGCCAGCTTTCAAGGTAGTGAGCACCAGCAAAAAATGAACATTCATCTAGAAAAAAAACTTTATTGACTGCAGCTAGTGGTTAAAACATGTGCCAGTCTTAATTTCAGGGAAAAAACCAAACAACACTTAAAAAACAACAACTACAGAACTTGTGTTAGAATGCCAAGGAAAATCTGAGCTACTTGTTTAAAATAGAAATACACCCACCCATCTGAAAACCTTAAAAATAAATAAATACATAGCTCAAGTCACTAAAAGTGGTATCACAGCTCCTATAGCATTCTGCTCTCAGTTTTAATAGAACCAAAAGCACAGAAAGACAATATGTCCTGTGAGTTCAGCACCTGGGAAATATTTTTTTTACTGTATTGATCTTTATCTTAATTTCAAATATAACAAAATTCTAACAGTTTAAATATCATTGCTGTGTTCTTTACTACAGTTTGAATAATCTTAGATTTACATAATATTTAAGTATTAATTAGGTTTTATTTTAATTGCAAAGGAATTAATAACTGGGTTAAAAAGACACTTGAGAATGTAAAAAAATTCCAACTGATTCCTTGCTATTGTGAAATTGTTAAGGGAAGATTTAAAAAATAGTCTGGCTGCTCCACTTAGATGGAGATAACCCTAGCATTGCTCCTAGTAGTATGTGTTCATATGTTCTACACTCTGAAGTCAAGTTGCAAACACTTGGGTGTAGAGTTTAAAGGCCATAGAAGACTGTCTACTTCCACATGAAACACAATATGCAAGCTACATCTGCTCTTGTGGCTGAAGTGGTTTTTTTGGTATTATAGTTCTAAACTTTTCCCAAATCTACTTCAATGATACATAATAAAAAGACTAAGGAAGGTTGATACTGCCCCTTTCATCCATAAGTTTCTGATGAGATCTCTGGTAAAATTATATGTTCACGTTCCACTCTTCACTGAATGATCATGAAACAGCCCTCTCTATAACTATTGGAATATTTAGAGCCATTTTACTTGAAAGATTAAGTTTTCCTATATCCACAATGCCAGTGCATCTGGGGACCAGTTTTCTCCAGGAACACAAGTTGTAACTTCTTTTGAAAGATACCTCTTCAGGTTTTTTTGCAGCACTAGACTTGCTTTTTGAGCTTTTGCAAGTCAGTCTGTCTACTGTGCTGCAAGCATAGGTAACATCCTGTCTGCAAAGACTGTTACAACAACAGCAAAACACATTTAATGTGTTAGATGTTGAAATATTTTCGGACCTAGGTTGTACGAATAATCTTTGTAATGAAATTGATCTTGTGCCTATTTATGGCTTCAGCAGCAGCAGGATGGTCCTGCTAGTGACAATAAGTTGAAGTCGGATTGTGCCTTTGACCTGTGTAAATCCTTTGAAGAAATTTTGCATATTGGATAAACCAATATAATAGAAGGAAACACTTAGTGTTTGGCATACTATTACAAATGTGTCTAAATATCTCCACTCCCAATACATCTGGGATCAGAAGGACTAAACTGTGAATGCTGAAGGACTTCAAGATGTTAAATCTCATTGGCAGATGCCTGGTTCTTGCTTGCAATAAGTTTCTTTTTATAAACAATGTAATATGTAAGTTAGGAGTTTGACTTTTACTTTTCCTGAAAATTTAGAGATAAATAATGAGGTTTGTTTTTCCTTTGTTTTTTTTGGCTGTGGCTTGTTTTTACTTAGGAATATAAGTTGACAAAGTAATCTGTTAAATACATGCTAAGAATGTTCAGATTCCTTTGTCTCTCTATCAAATACGTGCTTATAATATTAAATATGTTGTTTGCAGGGAGACAAGGAGGCTGCTTTAGGTCTTCAATTTTCCCCACTCTGTGACCGCAAGTCTACTTTGGTAGCTCAATCCCAAATAGGTAAAGGCAAATCGTGTTTTTCTTTTTCTTGTATGTATAGTGGCATGTAAAATTGTGTGGACATTTCTTATGCCTGTTGTGAATTTTAAGTGTTCCAAATGATATAATGCAGAAAGTATTTCTTCGCACCAGCTGTTCACCAAACTCATATGCTCTTACAGCAGAAATGTGCTGGTCTCAAAAGAACATGAAGTAATTTCAGCATATATGATGCAAGGAGAGGTAGGAGAGGGATTAACCAAAGTACTGGACATGAGCTCAACATGTGCTGTACACACTTCTGAGTTTGGTAGATCACATCCTGAAACAGATTGACTCTCCTTCAAGAGCTCACAGGTCTGTCTCTACTACAGTCTGAAAGCCTGGTACTGTTCCGTAGATGCATCTCAACTTGAAGCTAATTCATCCATCAGATCTCTGGACTATAGTTGAGACTGTCAGTGTGGCAGAGTCAAACTACACAGTGTCAAGCTTCCTTGGGTTGAAAAGGACCTCTGTGTTCTGTTCCCATCATCCTAATTGCATTTTGGTCAAGAGTGGCAATGGGGGTCTTGGCTCTCTCTACCCCTGTTTCCATCAGTAATAATAAAGAAATAAAATTTGATAAAGATGACTGGGGCTAGTTACAAGGAGATAGCCTAGAAGCATACTGTGTAATGCAGCATGTCCTACCAACAGCTGCATGTGTTTTGGGAGTAAACACAGTATGAAGTACAGTAGGAAGACATTCTATAGGTGATAGTGTCTTATTCTTGAATGGAAGCACACCATTGTGTCTGATCTTGTCACTCAAAATATCCTTTATTCCATTTCGGTGGGACTTGAAAGACGATGTGCTTGAGCTTCATACCTACTGCAGGAGGGAAGCTGGATCCTAGGCTGAAGCCCTGTTCCTCACCTTTGTGCTGTTTTGCATGGTTAGAGTATGAAGACATTTGGAAATCCATTGCTAGCTCATGTTTTAGTTGGGTTGTGGGATGGGTTTTTTTGTTGGGTGTTTTTTTTTTTTTCCTGTTAAGTGCTCACCAGAGAAGAACACTTCATTCTCTCACTGTGTCATTCCATACCTTGATGAGCACTTTAAAATGTAAAAGATATTGTTCAGAGCTGACATCTCAGAACTGTGGGATGAATGCTGTCTCCTAAGGATACTACTTGTTCCCTTCACTGATTTGACAGAACGCTCCTACACAGTGTGAAATAACACTTTACCTCTACAGAATAATAAACAGCAGTTTGAAATATTAACTCCTTGGCAAGAAGCGCCTGATGGTAAAAGAGACACTGTGACTTCTAGCCCCCTGGCTCAGTAGTACTTTCCCTTCTATTAAATAATTAATTTCAAATTGTAGGTGAGTTCTGCAGTGCATAAAATTTATGAGAAAAAGGAATAAAAAGCTAGAATTAGTAATATCTATTTATATCTATGCAGCTTCATGTGTTTTGGGTTTTAGTGTGCTTTTATCTTCAAGATTATACTAGTGGTATCAAGTATATTGAATCTGGACTACAGTCAGAAAATTAACCTGATATAAAGTATTTATTTTTAGATTTGAGAGCTGTGGAAATATAAAATCTAATTTTTTCTCTTTTTCTTCTTTAGGTTTCATTGATTTCATAGTAGAACCAACATTTTCTCTTCTTACTGACTCAATGGAGAAAATTGTTGTGCCTCTTATAGAGGAAGCATTAAAATCTGAAAGTCCTGCATTTGGGACACACAGGTATGAATACACTGCTTAGTTGTTGAACTAACCTGAACTAACATAATAATGCTATTCTCAACGGTGAATTACAGCAATTGTTTTAACAGTTGGAAAAGCAACAGAAATAGCTGTACAGTATTGCCATCATGTGGTCCCATGTTGTATTTGCAATATGCTATTACATTGACTGTAGACATTAATGCATATAAAAAGGCAAAACCACAATAACAAGCAGAGTGCACACATAAAAATAGAAAGTTTATTTTCTACAGCATATCTAGTATCAGTTCTTTCTTTTTATTATAATCTTTGCAGTAGATTATTGAAGTTCCTATTTTTTTTATCTTGAGTCCTTTTAAAAGTAATTTTAATTGACAGTACTAAAAGTAATTCTTTTCTTTCTGAAAGACAATTGGAGATGGAAATGGTTTTTTTTTTCCAGTTTTTTTGTTATATGTTAGGTCACTTATCTTGTTCACCTTTCCATTTTAGTATTATTTGATGTATACACTTGAGACAAAACTGATTGCACTTATATTCCACTTGAGAGATTTAAGTACAGTGTAAGTGAGATGCAGGGGTGGGGGAGCATTGCCTATCCAGCTCTTGATTTTCCATGACTTGTCTGTAAAACAAACTAGGTATGACACACAATGTTATCTGAGGGATTCCACACTGAAAACATCGTTCAGTAATCAGATACTGCTTTTACAAATATTGCCTCTTTCACCATATTTTTAAAAATTTTAAAGCTGTAATTTGAGCTTACACTGAGGCTACTAATATGATAACTCTGCAGGGAAATATTAATTTGCTGTGCATTAATTAAATTTTAATAGCTAAATTATAAACCTAGCTCTTTTCTGTTAAAGACTTTACATGTTTTTCAGTTTACTAGCACTAAGAGGTAGTTACTAGAAGTAGGTATTTGTGACAGTGTTCTTTGTGTTTTGGGGAACAGTGCTAAACTAAGGCATCGTTAATAAGAATACTTGGTTACCTTCACAAATGAGTGATTAATAGCTACAAATGATCAGTAGCTCCAGGCTTCATTTTTAGCTGATATTTGGGGCTGATGGCAGATGAACAAAGGCTTGTGATCCAGCAAAACTTCCTCATGAGATGTGGAGGGTGAGGGATTTTTTTTTCTTAGTATGGAATCAAGAACTACACTTACAAAAAGTGGAGACCCTATAACATGTTACAGAAACATCTGAGCCAGCAGAGTTGCACAAACACTACTGGGTGGACATCACTAGTGTATGGTGTGATAATCACTGTGGTGCCTGGAAAATGTTAGAATTATAGCCTATTCTTTCCATTCTATCCCATTCAACACCACTGGATCACACAGAAATTACTGTCTACTTTTCTTGTGCAGTTCTTGCTGGTATCTTCACTGCAACTGTATTTTCTGATTAATGGAAATCCATTTGTGTGCATATTAACATTATTTTGTCTTTTGTACCAGTGAAGTAAACTAAGCAGCATAATTGAGTAAACAAAATCTGGTATAACATGATTACCTGTACAAGGCTAGAAATAGGTCTGATTTTTTTAAGCCTAAGGGAAAAAAAGAGTCCATTCTTCTTTTCCCACCTTTACATGTATCTGCATATTCACCGATGAATAGTAAGTACCTTATGTGTAAGGTAGCTGCAGTAGCTCTTAAGTAGATTTTAAAGCCACTGTCCTAAATCTTGCTGTGACTGCACTTGAAGGTATGTACCTTGAAGAGAATTTTCAGCTGAAGGTAAAATTACCTGACATAAAGTTATATCTCTTTCATTTTCTAAATGGGTCAACAAATAACAATCAAATGCCTTTCCTGTGAGCCCCAAAGATACCATTCACTGTTAAAAACACAGCTAAGGAGCTGAAAAATGGCTGCATAAACACTCCTTCAAGAATTCTTTTCTTTCTTTCTTTTTTTTTTTTTTTTTTGTCAGTAAAAAGGAAAAAAGGTCAGTAAAATTAGGTCCCAGGTTACAGCTTCCTGAGTTGAAGAATTGTCTTATATCTTAGGTACTCTTTGGTGAAAACAATTATTTTGAGTTAGTGTTTGTATGTAGGTCCTAAGGAATTTGATTAAAATTAACTGTGTATTATTAAAATTGCCTGACTATGTTTGTAATTTAGGGTTTTTTCTGTTCTGCAGCCAAAATAGTTCGGGATTAGTAAGCAATGCTGAAGCACAAAGAAGACCCACTTTTAAAAGCACAGGTGATGGAGGGACAGAAAATTCTCTAGCATCTGTAGACCTAACAAGCTTTAAGGACAACTTGATGAAGATCATTCAAGAAAACAAAGAAAGATGGAAAGAGTTAGCAGTAGAAGGTATGATATGCTAAGGTGGAATGCTTTTATAGGTTGCTCCCTAAGATCTCCCCTACTTTGATATTTTCATTTCCTTCAACGTATAAAAATATATAGTTGTCCTGTGTTAGCATATTTTATGTTTTAATGTTTGTTTAGATGGTCCTGTTTTGTTCTCCCAGGAGATAGAAAGAGATGTAGGTGGTCAGGGGATGAGGAGAAATCGTATAGCCTGTACAATAAGGCTCTGCTGCTCAGGTTATCTATAGAGGTCTGGTTTAGAAATGTGTATTCTTGGATTTTTAATCATAACTGATACTGACATCTGCTTTAAATGCCAAAATCAATAATTCAAAGTAGTGTGTGCTGCCATGTTTCTTAAGAAATGTAGAAGTTATATTTTGCTCTTAGAAATGCTATTTTTTCCCTACTGTATGGAACAAAATTCAGTATTGCAGGCTTCTAGGGACTATGCTGCAGGCAATTATTTAAAAGACTCAGTAGATATAAAGATTTGGGAAATCACAGCATGTGTTAGACCCAAACAAGATAAAAAGAGACTTTATTTCCTGATTGATAGTTAATAAAGCCAACCTGCATCAACCCACCTTGGTTCATAAATCACACCTGAAAATTGTCTGGGGTTGCAGTTATTTGAGTGAAATGAATTGTGATAATTGTTGAACACAATTTATAACTTTGATCCAGGTTAAGTGAATGACATTTGGGAATATTTTGTCCACAATCTTCTGAGTAAGCACCTGGAATATTTCAGCATAGATTTTCACTGCTGTGGCTGGTCTTGCTGTGCATGTCCTGGTACTGACTATAGGGAATGGTATCCTGGCACCCAGTGCCAGCCTTGTCTTTCATCCCGTTATCCAAAGCAGAATATTTTTTTCTCAAAGAGGTGTCAGACAAGACTGAAAAAACAGTGCTGAGCAGTGCTAAAATCTCATTTAGTGAGATTAGAGGAGAATTAACTAATATTGTCTCCATGAGCAGCTTTATCTGATTGATTTACTCTTTTGGTATTGTCCAACTAATCCTGACTGGTCAAAAGGACAAGGCAGCTAATTTGTGGTGATCAGTAGTAATAGCAGACCACCAGGTGGCCAAGACCACTTAGCTACAGCCTGCAGAAATCAAGCAACCCTATGTGCAAGGTCCTTTAATGTAGTAGAATGAACTTACTATCTGGAAGTTTGCCATTTTCAGTTGCATCCAACTAACCAGTTTGATTTTGGTATATCAGATTTTTGGTGCATTGTTTTGGAGCTGTACACTGCTATCAAAAAGATATTTTCCCCTTCATTTCCAGTGCTTTGTAGTGCTGTGTACATTACTGACAGATTTAGCCCAGTTTTACTGGGCTGTTGGCAGTCATTGAAAACACAAAGCTTCTCACAGCAAGGGATTTAAGAATTGTTTCCCTATACAGGCAATATTAATGGGCGGCCCATTAATATTGAGCAAGGTCCAGGAAACTGGGCATGCTTTCTACTGTGAAAAACAGAGCTGTTCATGTTCAAGACTATATGGACTTTGCTGAGATTGTAGTTGTTCATATTCTAAGATGCCCTTTCTTTTCTGCCATCAACTTGACTAATGAAGTATGTTGAAGTACTTCCTAAACAGAGTTACAGAATTACAGTAGAATGTATATTAGGAAAACTGATGGGTAAGTGGAAATAGCTGGTATTGAGGCTAGAGCTTAATGAACAATATCTGCTCTCTGTGATTGTGTATGAAGCTGTTTCACAAAACTTTTGTGAAAACAAGGGACAGATTTATAGAAAAGTGCGCTCATAAAGAGGCTACATGCAGCAACATCTGCAGTTGACTTGAACATGGCATGGAGACCTTCAGGGTGTCTGGTTAGAATCTCAAGGAACCTTGTGAATAGTGGAAGTACCTTTGAGTACAGATTTATATTTCTTTAGTACACAGATAGTGTTTTTTAATAAAAGCTGCGGAGGGTTATGTACCCTTTGTGAAATTTAAGATTTTTTTCATTCAGTTTTTGCAAGCAACATGAGGACACTAAGGGCTGCTGGAAAAGAGGTTTTCTTTTGTCTCAGGTGGCACATAGGTTCATTGTCACATAATGGGAGAAAGAATCTTCCCCAACAGGTCCAGATCAGCTATACATCTGCTCTGATACCGCACCTTGTAAGGCTGAAAACCCTTAATCAGACTGTCCAAAATAAACATCTATTAAATAATGAAATTATGGAAATACATCCCCTTTCTACTTGAAATTCCTTCTAGATTGCACTCAAATTTGAGTTTATAAGTGAATAAACTGAGATCTTGAACCTTAAATAATTTGTTCCATTCTGTCTGGATTTCTTGTTACCTTCTCTGGCTCTATTGCTTGATGGAAAGTCTTTAGGTTGCTCTGGGCATGTGTATGAAGTTGTGTTTTATTCATATGTAAGTAAGTGCATGTATCAAGGGAAGAAATACCAGGGTTAAATCACTGCTGGGTTGTTGCTGTTATTCCTAGCTAGATAATTTGTGACAAACTGCAAAGATCTGAGTGCATGGAGGAGGTTGTGTGTATGAGGGCAGTATGCCATGAGAGTAAGCAAGCTGCCTGTTAGCTTAGATCTCCAAATGCACTTCCTGAGCTGATGATGACAAACAGTACTTGTACTGTTAAAAGAACCATCTGCATTCTTGTCACTGGGCTCCACAAACAGTAGACATTGTTCCAGAGTAGTTCACAGGCTCAGGAGAAGTCATCTCTATAAAATGGAGTGATACAGGTGCACAAGTAATATAGAAAGGAAATTAGTGACAATATGATTTCCTGAGCATGACTTGAACTTGTTCCAGCTTCTCACCTTTTCGGGATAAGGCTGCACAGGTACCACTGGTTGAGAGGCACTGCAGCCAAATGTGCAGGAAAGTGGTTCTGATTCCCATGTTTAGACAGGCCAGAGCAGAAGACCGAGACACACTGACAATGCTGCTACAGGAGAGCTTTCCTGGAGATGCAGCCAGCCCAGCTCCTGATGCTGCTTTCTCTGGGAAGGTAGTTGCTGCTGAGATTTAATTTGGAGCAAGCAGCTTGTCAAGGAATAGTGTGCTTAGGGCTGAGGGAGCTGGGTCTCTTTAGCTTGGAGAAAAGGAGACTGAGGGGTGACCTCATCAATGTTTACAAATATGTAAGGGGTGAGTGTCAGGGTGACGGAGTTAGGCTTTTCTCAGTGATGACCAGTGATAGGACAAGGGGTAATGGGTGTAAATTGGAGCATAGGAGGTTCAAGGTGAATATCCGAAAAAAAATTTTTACTGTGAGAGTGACAGAGCCCTGGAACAGGCTGCCCAGGGAGGTTGTGGAGTCTCCCTCACTGGAGACATTCAAAACCCACCTGGATGAGTTCCTGTGTGATGTACTCTAGGTAACCCTGCTTTGGCAGAGGGGTTGGACTAGATGATCTCTCGAGGTCCCTTCCAGCCCCTAAGATTCTATGATTCTATGATTTGTTTTGGAAAGGCCTGTGTTAGTAAGCAAAGACTTTATCTACCTAGGCAGCTGTTTGAGATCTTCCTTATAAGAAGGCTCACTGAATAAGATGGCTTCATTTCACTAAAAAGGCCATTTCTTGTATAATTAATGTCAAGGAGCTCAGTGCTGGATAGCCTTAGGGTCCTTCACCTTTTGCCACTGGAGAATTAGAGGATATGTTTCTCAGGTCTTTCAGGGAGTGATGTTAACAGTAAATTACCATAATGATCAAACATCTGGGATTCTCATTTTAAAGCCTTGATGTTTAATTAATATTCCAAACCCCTAATGACCAGATAATCTGCCTTTGTTCAACTCAACACGCGATAGAGAAACCATTCCATCCTGTGCTTTTTTTCAATACATAGCAGTGATTGCTGCTGCTATTTGCAGTTGTGGTCATTATAGGAAATAGTAAAGATTCTCAGATGAGTCTGAGAGGTAATTTCAATAGAAAAAATGTTTGCTAAATGGATTTTAATGAGTGGAAGTTACTGATAAAGCTGTAAGAAACACACAACTTGTTGGGAAAGATTTAAATATCATGTAAGATCCTCCATGATGCAGTTCTTAGAACACAGAGAAGTTATAACATAATTATTTAATATTTTAAAAATAAAGATTTATTCCTTCATGCTTATTTTGTTCTATAAAAATGTTCTAAAGATTGACTAATCAAGTAGTTCAGTGGATGACAAGCTCAGCTACTCTTAAAAGAGTCGAAGGGTATGGACTAGTTAGTAACCATGCTTACCATCTGTTTGGTAGACATAATGGTAAATAAAGTTTCAGGGATAATTGTAATTATCTGCACCTTAGAGTTGAGCAGAAAGACACAAAGACAGCTTAGGTCGCTCACCCCAGGTCATATAGTAACATGAAAGAATGCAGTGTACAGACCAAGGCTCCAGCTGCCAGTCCAGTGTGCCCATTGCTGAAGTGTGCTAATGCTGTTCATCTCCAGGATCATACACAACCAGTGTTACTGTTCCTATTTTATGCTTAAGTAAGTCTTCTGAAGAATTAACTGTGACAGGCCCTGTTTGTAAGGGAAGTGATTAGTGACAAACCTTGTCCTCACCGCCTTTTGGCAGTGCGCTGTGCTGAGCACCTGCAAAGTGTATGCAGGAGAGCAGGACAGGGCTGGCTTCATTGGGATGGCATGAAAAATATGGCTCTCAGTCTGTCCTGTGCTTCATTTTGATAGTTAAAGTATGAAAACAATTACAACTACTGCATCTCTGGAGTAGAGATGAGCTCTTCTTTTTTTTTCTTCTCTGTTTGTTTGGTTTTGTTTTTGTGTGTGTGTGTTTGTTTTTGTTTTTAGGGGTTTTTTTTTTGTTTTTTTGGTGCGGTTTTTTGTGTTTTCTTGTTTGTTTTTTTGGTGCGGTTTTTTGTGTTTTCTTTTTGTTTGTTTGTTGTTTGGTTGGTTGGTTTTTGCTTTCCTATGGGCAACAACTTTGAATAACAAATGTCTCTTCTGAAAGACCTCTGCATGGTACCTGGAGGGCCCCCTCTGGCACTTTCAGTCCTGCATGCTTGCAGGCACAGTAACCACAGGGCTCAGTTCCATTTTGTCTGAAGGATTTTCTCTGCAGACTCACTAATAAGAAGAGAATAACAGCTGCTGAAATGCAAAAATCTCAGAGTGATGATCTGATAGCATGTTAATGTGATTTACCAGCCACTAGAAAGGGCGAGTGGTGGGAGGATGAGTGACAGTCACAGAAACTCTCAGTTTAGCACATGAAATCTACCCTAATGGACTGTTTTAATCTCTTGGAGAAAAATTATCCTAGTTTGAGCTAGGATGAAGGCAATTTTCTTTTTATTGATTCTTGTACTGAATCAAACCATGACAAAAATAAATTCTGGGGACTAAAGGAGTTCTATCTAGGACCAGTGACAGTGACTGAGCAGTACTAAAATATTTAGGCAGTAAGCAGTTTTTGAGCTAAACCAGAAAAGTGTTAAGAGCAGTGGGAAAAGGAGAAGTGATCTGAGGAAATACAGAGAATGGGTCGAGCTAAGAGTAGCAAGAAGCAATTTTTATTGGCAGTACCTGCTGAATCACAGACTAAGGAATGATAACTTAACCTGGTAATGGAACCTGTTGTATATCCCCCTGGAGAATACACCAGAGAACTCTCCCGCCTCTGCACAGGACAAACTTCATGACTTAAACCACCTTTTCCCTCTAGTAGGCTCAGAGCAGCATGTCCCCCCCTTCCACAGTCCCAAAAGTCCCAGTGTTCAAGCTTACAGCTAAATACCAAAAGAGAAGTAAAAGGTGGAGGTAGCCACCTTAGGAAACTGTAAACTCACAAATTATTTTTGACCAAATGTTTTATTTAAAAAAAAATTATAGTTAATTAAGCCTTTGCCATGTTCTCTTTATGATGTAATATTGTGATATTAAGTGCCACTGTATTATGTGGTTGTCACAGAAGTGTAAGACTGACAAAACATGTATTTAAAAAAACAGTTCAATAGTGTCAGGGAAAAAAGGTAAAACATTCAAATCCAACAGGGATCTCATATTACAAACCCTTTGGGAGACACAATTTATTTACAGGTTCAGGATGGCAGTTGGGAACAGCTACTACACAGTGTGTAGCTAAAACTAAGCTGAGCATGATGGCTCAATATGTGTGTGCCATTCACTGATGAGGCGAGGACACTCAGTCCTGGGGAAATTATTTTGGTGTCTTGAACCAGAGGGCTTCCAGTGACAGATCTGCTGCTCTGAGGAGAACCACACAAAGAGGTCTCCTGTGGGAGTCGCATTTTATAACCTAGGCTGGATTTGAACTGTGGTCTTGTATTGATTGAGAGGTCTCCTAGGTGGGTTTACTGGCAGTGGTGGACGTTGGTGGGTTCAGGTATCGGGTGCATGTCTGGGAGCTCTCTGTATGTGACCAGTGGCACAGGCACTTCCCACCAAGCCAGCTGCCAAGGCCCTGGTCCTGTGCTCTTAGGCCTGCAGGGATGAGGGGGGAATGTGCTTGTGCCACAATGGTTTGCAGTGGTTTTATATGCTCCTACATCTGTGATGAAAATTATGTGAGGAGTTGAAAGTGGAAGGAATCAGTGTCTAAATAACTTGGTGAGCTACTGCTATGTATTCTTGGGTTTGAAAGTGGCAGGTTGGTGGAGAGAAATCACTGCTGTTTGGGAACTCTTGAACATGTCTTTAAACTTACTTGGGAGTCCCAGAGGCTCCTGGATCAGTCCTCTTATATCCTGCAAATTTTTGATACTGGTAACTGGTTTCTTCTTTTTCTCTTTAAAATGGCTGATATGAGAGCATGTCTTTTAGAAAGGTGCAGTTCCTCCCTGTGTTGTTGCTTGTTCTTCTGTCATTCCTTTGTGAAATTTTGTTTTCCAGTAAAAAAGAAGGCAGACCAGTCTAGAAATCAAGGTTTGTGGTAGTATACACAGAGTCCATAACAGCTAGCAGCATTCATCATTACAGATTCCTCAAATAATTTAATTCTTAATGAAGATGAACAGCTTTCCTCTCTAAATAAATAGTTTTCTAATTCTGGATACTTCAATGTCATTACGTCTTTTCTCTAATGCTAAGTTATTGTAACTTATTTTCAACCCAACCAATGAAAATAGCATGATTCAACAGAAATGTGCTTTACTGGGGTTCAGCACTGTGGCAGTCACTACCATTTGCTGATTTAAGACATTCTGCTTATACATGGCTTTTGTGTTTTTCCTCTCCACTCTTGTTAAGTCAGTATGTGCTCAAGTAGTGTAGTTGATGGAAACAGAAGGGTGTCTTCTAAGCCTGGTATGCAGATCAGAGTAGTTGAATGCTCTGTTACTTATTATGGAAAGGCCAGGAAAAAAAAGTTGATGAACAAATACAGAAGAGAAAGTAGAAAATGTAGAAAAGCTTCCTCACCACTTAGCAGACCATATCCTGAAAGTGTTGCTGCATACATAGGCAGTAATGTGGCTGAGCTGGTGTAAATCAGTGCTGTAACTGACAATACAGGCCCAGCAGAGCCTCTGCAGCAGCAGAGCAGCCATAGTTTGGAAACCACCAAGTCCTGCTGCATGGTGCTAGGAACTGAGCCATGTGACAGTTTTAGTGTTTTGGAGGCACTTTAATCCTTCACTGGACTGGCAGAAATTCAGTGCTCCCATTCACTCTAGCAAATGATTTAGAAAAACAAAACAAAACAAAAACCAAACAGACTTAAAGAACTTGCTTCAATTTTCAGAGACTTATTTAGGAAAAAAAAAAAAAAAGAAAGATGACAATGAAAGAAAAGTGGTATCTGGTGAAAAGAGGTGAGGAAAGAAGTAACCTTCCCTAGTTAATACGTTTTCTGTAGATGCAAAATTACTAAGTACGAGATTTTTTCAATTGCTCTGAAATTCAGCTGTTGCCTTAGGACTCCTGCCAGTTTTCCAAACAAAAAATGCATGACAATTATTTTGCCAACAGCCCATCAAAACACAAGGGATGAATGAAACAGACCACTAAGGTTCAATTACAATAGTGTAACAGGGCTGGCTTCATTGGGATGGCATGAAAAATATGGCTCTCAGTCTGTCCTGTGCTTCATTTTGATAGTTAAAGTATGAAAACAATTACAACTACTGCATCTCTGGAGTAGAGATGAGCTCTTCTTTTTTTTTCTTCTCTGTTTGTTTGGTTTTGTTTTTGTGTGTGTGTGTTTGTTTTTGTTTTTAGGGGTTTTTTTTTTGTTTTTTTGGTGCGGTTTTTTGTGTTTTCTTGTTTGTTTTTTTGGTGCGGTTTTTTGTGTTTTCTTGTTTGTTTTTTTGGTGCGGTTTTTTGTGTTTTCTTGTTTGTTTTTTTGGTGCGGTTTTTTGTGTTTTCTTTTTGTTTGTTTGTTGTTTGGTTGGTTGGTTTTTGCTTTCCTATGGGCAACAACTTTGAATAACAAATGTCTCTTCTGAAAGACCTCTGCATGGTACCTGGAGGGCCCCCTCTGGCACTTTCAGTCCTGCATGCTTGCAGGCACAGTAACCACAGGGCTCAGTTCCATTTTGTCTGAAGGATTTTCTCTGCAGACTCACTAATAAGAAGAGAATAACAGCTGCTGAAATGCAAAAATCTCAGAGTGATGATCTGATAGCATGTTAATGTGATTTACCAGCCACTAGAAAGGGCGAGTGGTGGGAGGATGAGTGACAGTCACAGAAACTCTCAGTTTAGCACATGAAATCTACCCTAATGGACTGTTTTAATCTCTTGGAGAAAAATTATCCTAGTTTGAGCTAGGATGAAGGCAATTTTCTTTTTATTGATTCTTGTACTGAATCAAACCATGACAAAAATAAATTCTGGGGACTAAAGGAGTTCTATCTAGGACCAGTGACAGTGACTGAGCAGTACTAAAATATTTAGGCAGTAAGCAGTTTTTGAGCTAAACCAGAAAAGTGTTAAGAGCAGTGGGAAAAGGAGAAGTGATCTGAGGAAATACAGAGAATGGGTCGAGCTAAGAGTAGCAAGAAGCAATTTTTATTGGCAGTACCTGCTGAATCACAGACTAAGGAATGATAACTTAACCTGGTAATGGAACCTGTTGTATATCCCCCTGGAGAATACACCAGAGAACTCTCCCGCCTCTGCACAGGACAAACTTCATGACTTAAACCACCTTTTCCCTCTAGTAGGCTCAGAGCAGCATGTCCCCCCCTTCCACAGTCCCAAAAGTCCCAGTGTTCAAGCTTACAGCTAAATACCAAAAGAGAAGTAAAAGGTGGAGGTAGCCACCTTAGGAAACTGTAAACTCACAAATTATTTTTGACCAAATGTTTTATTTAAAAAAAAATTATAGTTAATTAAGCCTTTGCCATGTTCTCTTTATGATGTAATATTGTGATATTAAGTGCCACTGTATTATGTGGTTGTCACAGAAGTGTAAGACTGACAAAACATGTATTTAAAAAAACAGTTCAATAGTGTCAGGGAAAAAAGGTAAAACATTCAAATCCAACAGGGATCTCATATTACAAACCCTTTGGGAGACACAATTTATTTACAGGTTCAGGATGGCAGTTGGGAACAGCTACTACACAGTGTGTAGCTAAAACTAAGCTGAGCATGATGGCTCAATATGTGTGTGCCATTCACTGATGAGGCGAGGACACTCAGTCCTGGGGAAATTATTTTGGTGTCTTGAACCAGAGGGCTTCCAGTGACAGATCTGCTGCTCTGAGGAGAACCACACAAAGAGGTCTCCTGTGGGAGTCGCATTTTATAACCTAGGCTGGATTTGAACTGTGGTCTTGTATTGATTGAGAGGTCTCCTAGGTGGGTTTACTGGCAGTGGTGGACGTTGGTGGGTTCAGGTATCGGGTGCATGTCTGGGAGCTCTCTGTATGTGACCAGTGGCACAGGCACTTCCCACCAAGCCAGCTGCCAAGGCCCTGGTCCTGTGCTCTTAGGCCTGCAGGGATGAGGGGGGAATGTGCTTGTGCCACAATGGTTTGCAGTGGTTTTATATGCTCCTACATCTGTGATGAAAATTATGTGAGGAGTTGAAAGTGGAAGGAATCAGTGTCTAAATAACTTGGTGAGCTACTGCTATGTATTCTTGGGTTTGAAAGTGGCAGGGTGGTGGAGAGAAATCACTGCTGTTTGGGAACTCTTGAACATGTCTTTAAACTTACTTGGGAGTCCCAGAGGCTCCTGGATCAGTCCTCTTATATCCTGCAAATTTTTGATACTGGTAACTGGTTTCTTCTTTTTCTCTTTAAAATGGCTGATATGAGAGCATGTCTTTTAGAAAGGTGCAGTTCCTCCCTGTGTTGTTGCTTGTTCTTCTGTCATTCCTTTGTGAAATTTTGTTTTCCAGTAAAAAAGAAGGCAGACCAGTCTAGAAATCAAGGTTTGTGGTAGTATACACAGAGTCCATAACAGCTAGCAGCATTCATCATTACAGATTCCTCAAATAATTTAATTCTTAATGAAGATGAACAGCTTTCCTCTCTAAATAAATAGTTTTCTAATTCTGGATACTTCAATGTCATTACGTCTTTTCTCTAATGCTAAGTTATTGTAACTTATTTTCAACCCAACCAATGAAAATAGCATGATTCAACAGAAATGTGCTTTACTGGGGTTCAGCACTGTGGCAGTCACTACCATTTGCTGATTTAAGACATTCTGCTTATACATGGCTTTTGTGTTTTTCCTCTCCACTCTTGTTAAGTCAGTATGTGCTCAAGTAGTGTAGTTGATGGAAACAGAAGGGTGTCTTCTAAGCCTGGTATGCAGATCAGAGTAGTTGAATGCTCTGTTACTTATTATGGAAAGGCCAGGAAAAAAAAGTTGATGAACAAATACAGAAGAGAAAGTAGAAAATGTAGAAAAGCTTCCTCACCACTTAGCAGACCATATCCTGAAAGTGTTGCTGCATACATAGGCAGTAATGTGGCTGAGCTGGTGTAAATCAGTGCTGTAACTGACAATACAGGCCCAGCAGAGCCTCTGCAGCAGCAGAGCAGCCATAGTTTGGAAACCACCAAGTCCTGCTGCATGGTGCTAGGAACTGAGCCATGTGACAGTTTTAGTGTTTTGGAGGCACTTTAATCCTTCACTGGACTGGCAGAAATTCAGTGCTCCCATTCACTCTAGCAAATGATTTAGAAAAACAAAACAAAACAAAAACCAAACAGACTTAAAGAACTTGCTTCAATTTTCAGAGACTTATTTAGGAAAAAAAAAAAAAAAGAAAGATGACAATGAAAGAAAAGTGGTATCTGGTGAAAAGAGGTGAGGAAAGAAGTAACCTTCCCTAGTTAATACGTTTTCTGTAGATGCAAAATTACTAAGTACGAGATTTTTTCAATTGCTCTGAAATTCAGCTGTTGCCTTAGGACTCCTGCCAGTTTTCCAAACAAAAAATGCATGACAATTATTTTGCCAAGAGCCCATCAAAACACAAGGGATGAATGAAACTTCTACTACATGTACATATCAAATGCCATTGCTACTCCTCATGAAGGATAGTGATTTAAGGCAGGAGTTCAGAAATTACTTAGAAATACAAAAATTTATAAGGTTGAGTCATCCCTAGCAGACCAGTTAGGAGAAACCATTCATTTTACAGATGAACTCATACAAATTTTGTGGAATAATGCTTGGGTTCTTTTAAAAAATCCACAATACCAAACAGTTGAAAATGTATAAACAGACTTTTCTCCAGGCATTTTTACCAAATTAAAATAGAGAGAGCAACAGCAGTAGCAGCAACACATACTTTGAGTTCACTGCACAATACACTTCTATCCATGGCTATGATACTTCTTTGATACTGTGTCTGACTGACCAAAGAAGAAAAAAAGAGGGGAGTTTTCTAGAGGGCCAATAATGTAATTTAATCTTATTAATTTTATTAATTCCTTTACTTTTATTATATATTGTCGCTTTTGCAAGTGCCAAGTTACATAGTTCATTTAACATACCTCATTGCCATCTCCAGCTGGCCATGGTAATGTGTGCCCATAAGGAAGGAGGAATTTATTCTTCCCAGCAGCCCAGTGCAGGGTGAAGGGCAGCAGCCTTGAAAGGTCCTGACAGTTCATGGCTGGGTAGAGGCAGAGGCTCTGCTGCAGTATCTATCACAATTTGCTGTCTAGCACTGGGGATCAAACATCGTGCCAGTTCTGCTTCTCTTACACTAGTGGTATTCACTTAGCAGTGCCTTGCTTGAATTTTAGTTGTTCAGTCACTGTTCCAGTCTCAGCCTCTTTTTAAGACTGTTAAATATTTCTGTTTCATCAGAGTGATAGGACAACAGAGATGACAGAAAATGACAATTATGATATACAATATAAAGGTCCTATGTAATATAGAGTAAAATTATTAGCTTTTGTGGAGAGCAGAAATCTGTATTTTTCTACCACCTATGGCATATTCCACAAGGGGCTAACAAACCATAATAATCTAGTATTTTTCATCTTTTTGGCAGCGGACTTCGTAAGGATTGAAGCTGAGTGCAGCAAAGCAAGTCAGAACATAGACTCAGATGTCCAGCAGATGAGGCTTAATATCACAAAAAAGGACTGAGGGTCTTAATAAAAGTTGTGCTATCATCAATAGAGGATTTTGTATTTAAGGCTTCACAGTCACAGCTATCAGCCACTCCTCCTAGTTGCCCTGAACAAACTCCTTCCAAGTGGAGAAGATACTTTTCTTTAAGCTTATTTAACTTAGAGTGACTAAAATTTTATCACTGTGGAATGGTAATCACAGATATAATTATTAGCATAAAAGGCTAATGTTTAGCAATAGTTATAACTCCATGGATTTTAAAGTTGCACAGTATTCTTCATGCTTCCAAAATACAGTATTTTTTTCACATATTCTTTACTACAGACTTTTGGGATAAACAGTATCACATGAGTTTAAATGCAATAGTTATGACAGTTAACTAGTATGTTATCAGGTGTAACCTGGTGCAGAGATACTCCATTCAAAGCCACGTCCATCAGATGAGTTAGAATTCGGATGTGCTTTAGATATCCTTAAGCAGGTATGCTTCAGATCGTCTTTGAAAATTATTTAACTGTTCTGTGCTTCTGCACACCAGTTCAGGTTTGGAGGTGTTCCTTTGTGTCCTATGTCTCAGGCTAAATTGTACTTCAGGGGGAAGTCTTTGGATTCATAGAAGTGAGATGATGAAGATGCCAAATACTGACAGTGGTAGAAAAGTTATTACGAACTGGGCTTTCTTTAAGTTGTCATATACAAACGCTTTTGGTCCAGTTTCGGACTGGTCACTCACAATCAGAGTTTCTGGGAGCTGGCAGCTGAACTCAGTAAATATCTCAGTGCACAGTCAAGCTGGACATTTTATGCAGTATCATGCAGCTATTTTGTGGAGGTCTTGTTCAAACTGCAATGCTTTCCCTTTTTAAATTGACAGTGGTTTCTATCTTCTATAGTAGTATAGAGATTCTAAAATCGGAATTTACGAAACAGAGATTGTTATAGCGAGAGAAATAGAAGATAGTACAGCTATTTCTTATCAGACTATTCACCCTCCATCACAATTTTTCCATGCTCTATTTTCTTCATTTTCTAATTCCTCCTGGTACCACCTCTCTGTTCTGCTCTGTTTTGTTTCTTTTAACTCCAGACCATTTTGCTTGTACTGTTCTCCAAACTTCTGCAATAGAGTAAGGACTAGAGCCTCCCATAAACATGATTTTCTCCTGCAGCTGCTATCTCCTGAAGCACAATTTCCCCTGTGTTTTCTTCCTTCCCATCCTGTGTGTGTCACTAGTCATAATGGCAGCAGACCTGGATTGCACATGCCTGTAACCCTCTATAACTTGTTCCAGCTGAAGCTCTGTAGTAGCTGACATTTTTGAGTTTTCCATGCTGATAGGCCAGCTTTCTCCAGGGCTTCCGTTCAGTTCTGATGCCTCTCCCATACCCACAGCAAGGTGCTCCTCTCGATGCCCTTTCTCTGTTGCAGAGCTGATGAGCTCTGCTCCTCCTAGTCCTGTGAAGGTAAACATCATTGCTGGGACATGTGCCTACAGCACAGGGTCCTCCTGCTCCCATCCTTCAGCTTACAGTGTGTCTGATGATGATCCTTGCTTTATACAATGGTCAAAAAAAAAGAGGTACAAGTTAAAGATCAAATCAGAAACAGACCACTAAGGTTCAATTACAATAGTGTAATCAGGTGCTGACCTGTATTAAACACACCAATGCACATGTCCTCATGCAGAAAGCTGATGTTCACAGTGTTCCCATATGCAGCTCTATCAGTCACTATTCTGAAATCAAACAATTGTGGCATATCCTTCTTATCTAATTCACATATTTTGTTCCCTCTTTGTAGAAGAACTTGTGAAAAATGTTGGTGAACAGCAAAAAGACCAAAGCAGAAATTCCACAGATGCACAGTTACAGGAAGAGACAAGAAGGATACAAAATGAGAGTAGTCAGGGAAGTGATGGTACAGCCTGTCCTCCCAGATCCATCGTCCCACAAGTAGTCTCTTTCGACACTCCTCTGAGTGATGAATCCAACTCAGAAAAGTTCACTAACTCTGATCCGAACCAGAAGGATCTCACCGATGCCCAGCAAGAAACACAGAACACAGACCCACTGAATGGTAATGCTGCATCACAGAGCACCAGTCAATCTAATGAAGCTGTCCAGGGTGAAGCTGCAGCAGTGTCTGGTATCTCCCTTTCAAACAGTAACGTAAAACATTGAAAGAAGGTGTTGTACAAGCCATCAGTGTAAGACAGTTTCTTACGTGCAGACATGTAGAAACAGCAGTGGCCTAAAACCATCAAATAAAAGCTGATTTTTGTAAACATAGAATCTTCTTGGTATTAGCTATCTGATATCTAGTAAAAGATTTTTTTTACATAAAATACCAAGACTTCTAGTTGAACTGGAAGAATGATTTTAAAGTAATTTAAAGATGCATATTTGCAATGAAATAGCAGTTTGCTATTGGAGAATGAGGTAAATTTTCAAAACCTACTATCTAATATTTTCTCTTTGAATAGGTAATTATACTTAGGCTATTAAAATTCACCCCCTTAGTTTAGGCACCTAATATGATTATTACATTGTAAACCACATCCTTTGTCCTAAACGTAATGTGAATTTTAGAGTTAACTTTAAGTAGATGGAATGTGCAAACTGCAGTAGGCATGGGACTGTCCTTCTCTCAATCAGAAATCAGTCTCCTGACTAAAGTTTGCAGGACAAGTGGAGCAGCCCAAAAATTCCTATAATGTCAGAATATTTTTTTAGAATGTAAGTATTGTATCACAAGCTGACTATGATTTAGTATCTGGTGACTGTAAGAGAAGGTCAAGATGTTCAAGCAACAGATGTTATGAAAGTAAGAGAAAGACACTGTGCATTTTCATTTTATTCTATGATTTGTTTGTTTTTAGAATAAGTTTTGAGGTATTAGGGTAATAAGAATAATCAAGACATATAATGACACTCTTTTCCTTACTTCTAATTAAAATACTAAACTCCTGGATGCTTTTAAGACAGTGAGCCTTGCAATATTGTGCCAGAAGTGTGGCATTGTCTGAGCAGTAACACTGAAGTGCTTGTAAGACTTAGCTTAGACATAAATATGTGATTTGGCATATTTCTCAAAAATGTTTTTTGTGGAGAACTCCCACTTACTCTAGAGTTCCACATTCCAGTACTCCATTTTTATTGTTGACAGGTTTTTTTGTATCAGAAATGACAGATGGTTAATTTAGGGCTCTAAATCAAAATATTTGTACTAAAATTAATTTCACAGCATTTGAAGTTGTCTAATAATTGACATTTTTGTGTCTTGACATGTATTTCTTTGCACCAATTTTTGTACTAAATCCCAACTTGAAATTTAAGTGCCTTAGAAAAGTTTCCCATCTCCTGGATGAGAAATATGACAGGAAGAGCTGTGTCTCTTATCTTCATAGAATCATAGAATCCTAGGGGTTGGAAGGGACCTCGAAAGATCATCTAGTCCAACCCCCCCTGCCAGAGCAGGGTCACCTAGAGTACATCACACAGGAATGTATCCAGGTGGGATCTTGCCAGTGATGCAGAAGGCAGCTATGATGTAGCTGTCCTTGGGGGGTCTTTAGATGTCCAATCAACAAAAATGCTGTTTGATAGGTTAGCCACAACTCCACATGCAGTTAGTGCACTCTGTTGCCTTGTCAGTCTTTACATTACACCTTTCCTGTGCGAACAGAGATTTCTTATTTTAGAAAAAATCCAATCTCATTAATTTTCTGAGGCAGGGAATTTTCTACTGAACCCTTGTGTTGTAACACTTCCAACTGCAAAGTTTATGAAAAGGGTAAGAAGTGGTTGAGTTTGTAATATTATATCTCCAAAGGCAAACGTGATCTGAAAGTTATTTTTTTACTCAAGGTGGTAAAAAATATTTAATAACATGAATTCCACCAATCCAAGGATGTTCCTTCACTAGAGATGCCAATATTCAAACGGAGTCCAGATAAACA
The DNA here is from genome assembly GCF_000747805.2 of Chaetura pelagica. Lineage (NCBI taxonomy): Eukaryota > Metazoa > Chordata > Aves > Apodiformes > Apodidae > Chaetura > Chaetura pelagica. Next base: position 15,949,790 of record NW_009952974.1, on the reverse strand, counting down.
ATGAAATGGAAATGAGATGGATTTAGTTGGTTTGTGGAGATAAATAGTATTGGTAACATCCTGAACTAAAAACCAGAGCTCATATGAGGACATGGCTCAGCTCTTGCATCACTAAAGAGGGAGTGTACTTGAACCATGGGCTGATAGCAAGTAATGGAAAAGAGGAGATACATCAGGAGATTTAATGGCATCAAGTGATTAATCACACACTAAGAGAAGCAGCAAACTATTTTTATGGCAAGTCCAGAGGGTGAGTGATGAGCCAATACTCTCTCACTGGTATTCTCCAGCTTATATCTGAGCTATTGTAGGTTTTGCCACACACATTTCAATTGCTGTTGATTGCCATGGAAAGTTTTTGGTATAGAAATGTAGGTTTCTCTATTGAACCTAAGCATCTATGTCTGAAAATCTTAAAGTGCTGTATAAAGATCTTTGGAAACCAAATGGAACTGAAGGGATTTTTCTCCAAACCCTCCTTTACTACAAGCTGTGTCTTTTCCAGCTGGTGAGAGCATGTAAAAAATAGAGGCTCACACCATTGATTGAACACATGCCCAGCCATTATAAAATTCTGTTCTGAACACATCTTCAAATTAGTTTGAAAACTGTTCATCTGATAATGGTTTGTGAAGAAATGTAGTCATCAGTTCTTGCTGTTCTCATGATGTCACAAGAAATTATATTGCCAAAATGCTGTTGTCATGGAAAATTCAAAGGTTTTGCGCATTCCAAAGTCTTCGGCTCTTGCATTCTAGACTAGTGACTTTTCCCCTACTTTTCCCCTATTTAGACATATGAATCCTTAATTTTTTTCCAGTGGAAATGTACTGGTAAGCCAACTTAAGCCTACAGAAATTAAGTTTGCATTTCTTGTAGTCTCATGAACCTTTCATGAATCCCCTCATAAGTAATTTGTAGTTCCTCAAGTCAGAAAACCACAGATGAAGCTGGATTTCTGATTTACAGTGTCACAAATTTCTAGTAGAGAATGCATAGAATAAGGATATTGGTTAAGTGTTGTTTTTAAAGTAATCTGATATTTGAAGGCATTTTTAGTTGTTGTTCTATGTGAAATTCTGTTTACTGTGGTATGTTGAATTTACCCTAAACCATCTCCTTCAGGGATTATTTGTGTTCATTTCCCAGCATAGGTAGATACCCAGGTAAATGGAGAACTTGATTAATTTCCTGAATTTTGATGTCAGAGTCCGATATTCTCTGACCAGGTGCGTGCAAATATTTGTCATGTGAAGGATGTAATATTTAGTATCAAATTTACCTATTTGAAGATTGTTGTTGTTAAATGGGGTTTCTGATTTAGCAGTGATACAAAATATACTTAAAACAAATGGAAGTTACAGTTAGCAAAATAGAGTGATTGCAATATGCTGCTCAGTCACAATGCTGATGTGATTCCCATTACTTCTCTCTGGAATATGCTCATCAGCACAACAGTGGTTTGTAAGGCATACATGGGTTGAAGCCAGGTCAAGCCTTTTGCTCTCTTCGAAGTTCTTTTTCTAGTTGTTTAGTTTTTATGCTTGGCTGAGCTGCCTATTCACTCTGTCCATGCTGGCCTGGCCAGCTCAGGGAGACAGTCATGCTCTTCAACTCAGGGAGAGATACCTACACCACCAGTTGTTCTTCTCAACTGTGATATGGTCAGTGGATCCACTTGACTGGCATAGGTACTTATCTGACAGAAAGGCCAGCCTCTACTCCCCTTTGTGTTGGGATTGTCAGCATTCTTTGCAACAGCTCTGCTCAGTCACCCCTTGCACTCTCCTGATATTGATAGACACATCCCCCTTGCCTGTCTTCTCACTGAGCCTTCTATTGGAGGGGTTTATTGGTCCATCACAGTATCAATTACATTCTGGTTTATGTTATTAAGTATTTTTATTTATACTTTAAATATAATACACTTTCATTCTTGCATTTTCCCCATTTTCCCCAAATTTAACTCTGTCATAGAAAAATATTTTTAGTATTTATGGTCTTTTGAAATAATTTTCAGAGGGACTATGTCACCCTGTTCTTAAAACATTATTTCCTAAGGACAGGAGACCAGCTATGTTACTATTCAGTGAGAAATAATATATAAGGTGGGCTTTTTCTGTGCCTGCCCATTAAGAAGTGTACAGCAGGTCTTTATATCACTCTAAGGTGCAGGGGCCAGGGCAGCAGACTTTCTCCACACACAAGGAAAGATTCAGGTCCTGGCTGTTTCAGGCAAAAGGAATTAATACTGGGTTTCAGCAGCAGCAGCTATGAGTACCTCTGCAGAGATTGTGCCAACTTCTAAAGCTAACTAAAAAGAAAGATGATGCAGACATTTAGTATTTAAATAGTCTGCAATATTCAATAGCAAAGGGCAAACTCAAGCTAAAATGTTTCACATTTCTCTTTCACAGTGGTGAAATGTTTTAATATCATTCAATGTGGAGGGAATTGCGTTAAACTGTCGTTGTTGTATGTAGGTACTTAATACTAAGTGTTTTTCCAAGTTTTCATTACTGCAGTGAGTGTAGAAGACACGTAACTACTGTTAGCAGAACAGTCTCTGTTTTCTCTTCGTGCTCCCCCCTCCTTTTCTTTTCTGTATGAGTGATGTTTGAGACTGTCAAGAGTGACCGTGTTGTCTCTGATGCAGTAGCACTTGGCACAGAAGGGAGATGTATCATGGATATATTATCCCCACTTTTCACTTTTGTTCCTCTGTTGATGGCTATCCAGAAGATGCAGACTCCCTATTTACAGGGAGTCACATGGAAAAGACAAGAGATAATGGGCACAAGTTGCTCCTGGGGAGATTCCAATTGGACACAAGAGGTAAATTTTTCACCATGAGGACAAATATTGAAATAATCTCCCAAGGGAAGTGGTAGTTTCCTACATTCCCCCACTTTGGACACCTTTAAGTCTCAGCTTGACAGGCTGCTGAGCCATCTCATATAAACTATAGTAGTACCTAGAAAGTTTGGACCAGATGGTCCTTGAAGTCCCTTCCAATCTAGCATTCTATGGGTCTATGATTCTATAATTCTTCTGACTTTATAAAAAAGCAGAAAACTCAGATCAGTTCTCTGTGAGTGAGTGACTGAATTATATCAGAGTTGGGGAACAATGGGAAGATGATCTATCTGCACTCTTGGGAACTGTTGCTGGATGTTTAGATGTGCTATCGTAAGGGACATCCCCATTTAAAAGAGAACAAAATGACTGTTTTTCTCTCCTTGTAACACATCTCTTCCTAGGTGTGGTTCTTGTAGACTATTGTGTTGTATTAACAGAAGTGGCCCTGCTCTGTGTCCTGGTCAGTGTGAAGGGAGAACTGCGGTTGCTGTTGCAGGAACTCCAGTTATGACTGGATGTATTTTTTTCTCCACAACACCTTTGTCCCTTCCATCATCTCACTTTCATTTAATTGAGTGTTACAAGATTAAGTGAAACTATTATAAGGTGATTTTTTTTTAAGTGATGATTTTCCTTTTCTCCTGAGTGATTTATTAATTAGAACATTAATTTTAAAAGCTGCTTATGTTTAATTAAACAGCTCCGCATTTCAATGATTTATAAGTGCTAATTGGCACATTTTAACTTTTTAGTCATTATGATAGCCACATGAATCCTTAATATCAAAATGTAAAGGAGATAATAAATCTGTGATAGAACAGATTATCAGTAACTTCACTCCCTATGACAGCTGAGGACTACCCAGCTACAGAAAGCATTCAATGTTATGAGCAGTCAGTAACTGAAAGCCGCTGGAGGATAACCAGAATAAATAATAGTGGACAGAGCCACATCAACAACATGCCAGTAGATTTATGGTAGTGCCAGCGGCATTGAGTAATCACCCATGCCAGGCCAGTGCTATTGCCCAGCAGAGTGTGGAGCAATTCGCACCCCTGCAAAGCAGGCACAGAGCGCCCTGGTGCCAGGTTCCTCAGCGTCCCTTCTGCGCAGTGTGGGGCTACACTGAGCAATATGGCATCAGGGTCCTGGTACTACTGGAAGGCTCATGCTTGGGCTGAAGATGGAGGGAAAGTTATAGCAAAAAAGCACATTATGTGTTTATAAAAAGGATAGGGATTATAAGATAAGAGCCATTAGAAACTTTTTAGAGGGCAGAGATTCCCACTTACAAAACTCAATACATTGACAGAAAGAAGCTTATGTAAGGTTTAGAAGTCAGTGTTTAGTTTTTATGAAACTTAAACAACAAAGAAATTGTTTTAAGGTCTCCACAAACCACTCCTATCCCACTCCTAAAACCCTGCTAGCCACTCTATGTAAAGTATAAAATTTAATTATTTAGGTCAATAAATCCATTTCCATACCCTTCCCCACCCTGTTTTTAGTTTTTATGGATAATAATAAGAGTTTTGCTAAATCCTTCCAAAACCAACTTCAGGCTGAAAGATCTGGATAAGTTCTTGTTCTACTTGATGTTAGTCCAATTTTGAGACTTCAAAATCCTTTAGAGAACTGGCTATCTATATTCCACACCTGCAAAATTTTGTAAAATAAGGGGAATGAGGAATAATGCTGCTTGAGGGAATATGGCCCATCCACTGGTGACTGCATTACAGAATGGGCAGCACCCACTCTGCCAGCATTCATGGTGATCAAACAAGATTAAATTCAGTAACAGTCCTCACTTGTTTATAGTGAAGCCACAGTGAATTCTTTTTCTCCTTTCCTTATTCTCATGACCTCCCTTTCCTCTCTTCCCTTTCTCATTTCTAAACTGTGACTCTCTTCTTCTGCTTCAACTTGCTGTCTTCCAATTTTCATTTCAGGTCACACATTGTCTGCTTGCCCTTTCCACATCCTGTACCCTTATTTTCTGCCTTTCAAAAATATTTTTACTTTTATAACTTTTCTCCTTCCCCCAGGAGAAATCTTCTCTCATCTTCTCCATGCTGGAGACTTCTGCACTTTTCCTTTTTCACATTTTCAGTTCAGCATTATTCATCTCTGGATTGCTCAACAGTTAAAATTGAGAAGTTACTCTATAGTTAGTAAATAACACTGTAAGTTTGTCCCTGTGCCTGCTATCTCTAATCAGTTCATAATTTCCTCAGCTGCACTCATTCAAAATTACATAAGCAATAGTTTAAACAACAGCTTAATATTGTGATTGGCAGTCTGAAATTAATGTTGTATCCATTTGAAAGCTACTTGTTTCACTTGATGTCATTACTCCCTTCTGATTCAATTAATTTAATTCTTAGAACTTGATATTGGCATCTTTCTTTACCTGAGAGAAGCTTGCTCCCAATTTTATTGCCTAGGTTAATTAATCAGCACTTCTCTGCAGAGGGTGAATTTTTACTTTCAGTAAGTTGTGAGGTAAAATAAACCAAAACCAAATCCACTTTATTAACAATTACTCCTGTAAATGTCGTCATATTTTCTTTCATAATGTGATCTATTGTTTTATTTCTGTCTTTTGCCTTTTGGATAAGCCATAATGATTACTTAATCTGATCCTATATTTACTTTAGTGAGAAAGCAATTAAAGAAAGCAGTGCCTGAAACCTCATTTTAACCTTAAAGTCAGGGGGAAACAGTTCCTGTCTGTCTAGGGCTGTACAGATTGTCTTAACTTTATTAACTTCTGCTCTCAGGTTCCAACCCACATTTTTCTCTCTTCCAGGTGAGCCTATACACTGTAAGAAGTCAGAAGATATAGTAAAAGCCACTGAGCAGAAAGAAGCACTGATACAGAACTAGATTTGCTGTTTCTTGAAAGCTTCTGACATTTCAGGCAGGACAGGTAATTTTATCATTTCAGTCTTCTAATTGGGACAGTTTTATACCACAAAGACTCACCGAGTGCTATTATTATCCTCTTTGTTCTGTTCCAGTTGTGGTTTCATTTATTATTTAAATGGGGACATGGTACACCCCCCTCTCTGTGTCCCCTTAAAAGCCATTAAACATAAAGAAAGGAAAACCAGTAATTTTATATCTCTCGGTCCTTAATGTCAGACTAAATGGTTTTGTAGTAAAAGATCCTCAATGCATGTATATGAAATATGAGAAGCAATAGTATTAAAAATCTATTGCTTATTAATTTTTATTTGACCTCTGTTGCAGAAGAACTCTAGCTGTTCCTACCCCATGGTCTCAGAAGCTGTTATCTTGTTCTCAAATCATCCTGTTTCTGTGGAGAGTAATTGGACAAAATGATCAAAAGCATAAAACGCTGAGCTGGTAACTTAAGGCACTTACAACTAGCAAGTTTTCAATTGTGTTTGTTGTTGCTATGTCTTCTTCTATTCTGCTTTCTAAACTAGCCAAAATACTTTTTTCAAAGCTGGACCTTGCTTTATTGCATCACTGGCACCAGACATTTCCAGTTAACCATGAGCCATGGGAAAACATGACACCTATCATCTGCCCAGGACTGCTGTTGCATATCACTGCTACTGGTGTCCAATGGAAATGGACAGTCACAAAGAAACGTTGCTATAGATACTTGTTCATGCAACCATGCTGCATGCAACATTAAAGTCCTACTTGTTACCTTCCTTGAAATACCTGGAAATAAATACAATGAGACTGTACAGGGAAGTTGAAGAATTACACTGACCAGCCTGCATGGATGATGATTCTTTCCCACTGTGGGGGCTGCCAAATGGAGAGAACTGGTGTTTATCAAATCAGTATTTGAAATATCTCTTTTAAAAGTTATTAAATAGCATCCAGTATTAAAGGTCAAAACATTCTCAGTCCTATAGTATTTTGGAAGACATCAGCAACGGCGTCAGCCCTACCATGAAGCTGGTGCTTATTGTTTTGTAGGGCAAAAGAGACAACTATAGGAATACAGGAAAATTGCTTCAGTTCAGCAAAATATTGTGTTGCCTGTCAGACAGAACTGGAAAGTGACACTGAGGCCTTACATCATGGTTCGTCTCAACATGGTGACAATCTGGATCCTGCAAAATCCTTCCAAGCATTTTTTCATTAAAAGAAAACATCAGACCATCTTTCCCTGAGAGGTAGAGAAAAGAGAGCATACAGGCAGTTACCTCTGCAAGACACCTCAGAATGAGCCCTCCAGCCCAAACTGTGCCCAGAAAGAGACACCATTTTCATCTCCACTTCCCTCCAGCTGCCTGTGACCTCTCCTGGCTCGCCCAGGCACCCCACACACTGCAGCCAACCTCATTTCCTTCTGCTGGAACCTGCCAGGAACTTTTCATGCTCCTCCTTGCATTGTAGGCCCTCGGGTCACTGCACTCCCAGTTCTCCTTTTCAGACCTTGTGGTTGTTACCTCACTGACCAAAAAGTCTTTGCAATCAGCCATGGTCTGCTCTGAGGAGGACTCTTGGGGGTGGTGGCACTCACCTCTGTGCAGAGGCTGATGGACATTTGCGACCTGTGTGCTGCTCATCAGCTGCTTCAGGGGTCTAACCAGAGCTCAACAGACATCAGGCTCAACCTCAACAAGGGCAGGCTTTGTCCCAGGTGAAGAAGGAATCCTAAAACAGTCACCCTAGACTAAGGGAGCCTTACACTTCCATACTGGCTGACTGTTTCTTTTCTGACAGCAGAGCAATCAGAATTGAGCTGGGAACAGAACGAGCTCTGATCCTGGGGACAAGGGCATGCCAAAAGGAGGAATTCCTGTCATTGAATATGTAAGCCATACAGACACTATGCATAGGTAGTGTGCATAGTTTTAACTTAAGAAATGTTTGTGCATATAGGATGTAAAAAGTGCATTTAAATTGTTTTGTGTATCTGGTCCAGGACTTGTATTTAGCGTAGACACATTTCTGTACAGTGCAGTAACAAATGAAATGTTAACAGATGAAATTGTATCATATATGTTATAATGCAATTGATATTTTTTGCTAAGAGTTAAGAATTTATATATTCTCTGCTAGTGTTTGGACAAATCATTAGTAGCTTGGACCACTCCGTGCACCTTTGCATCATTTTTGGGAATGTTAAACTCTTTTTTTTTCCTTTATAGTAAACCACAAACTATCTTATGGTTACTTTCTGACATTATGACAAGATAAGAAACATAGTCGTCATATCAGACTTTTAAAAACTTGTAAATTGCAATATGCTTTGGCAGTGGAAAATCATCCTGTTTAAGATCTGAGAACTTGGTACCTTACTTCAGATATGTTGAGTGTCTGCAGTTCCCACCAAATTTGAAAAGAACAAAATATGTCTGGTATCTTAAACACTAGGCCAGTTAGGTATTTGTCTGTTACTGAGTGTTCTTCAACATTGTAATTTTTGGTTCATTGTGACTGAAAGTCTGGAGCAATCAGAAATTAGTTTTTTTTATTGTATTTTTAATTTTAGACTTTTGCCATAGTTGAAGTTGACTTTTTTATCTGTGTCTCTGTCCCATTGTGATTTATATACTCTGCAAGTATACTCTTGCATTTCTTCTGGAAATACAAGCAGAAATTATAACAGATTCTGAGGAGTACTTGGAGCATCCTGTGAGGCTCTCACTGGCCTGATATTATAGCCAGAACCAAGATCTCCAATTGCAGAAACTAGATGGAGCTCCTAAACTCACAGGAGGCACTTGATGCCTGCAGAACTCCTTCATTAATATAGAAATGTGAGTTGTTAATACACAATTCTATTTGCTCCTTTGTATTTTGTTTAGATCACTGTGGTAGATGTTACTGAAATACAAGGAGAGTCCTTAGTTTTCTGTTAATAACAGCTGATTCTCTTTCTTCCTTCCTTCCTTTCTTCTAAGCAAGATTTTACGTGGACATGACCCAAACCTTAGTGCGTTGTTTGACTGAGGAAAAATTTGCTTTGGTGAAGACCAAGATAGCCAACACGTGTTAGTTAAGGCTTTGACCTTGGGTGAAATTTGCTTGTCAATGGCAGAAAGGCTTCTTGAGAGAGTCTCTCCTTGAACAATGATTTCTCTCTGAAACCTGTAAGGCTGCACTACCAAAACACTGCATGGGGCCACAAGACATGGTGTTTGTTCATGTTTCTCTCCCTCAGCGTTATGGGCATGTACCCCTGCATTGAGTACACTGAGGAGCTGTAGCTATAGATTAGCCCTCAAGAGTTTTATTTTGTATTTTTATCTTGAGATATCTGAGAGATATAGTATATAATATTGTTATGGGTTATGATCTAGCCAGTATTTTTTTATTTAATTTTTAACAAGGCGATCTACAACTGTGTTTTTATTCTGCTGTATTTGTCCGTATTTCCTATGATGATATTCCCAAATAAATTTGATTTGAGGGCAAGGATTTTAAAGCTCCTGAATGGTAGTTACAAATTTGCTTTACAGAAGCATGTTTGCTTATTTGTGTATGGTGGAGCATAAAGGATTGTTTCTAACCCTTTCACCTGCTTGTGACTCCACACTTTTTCCATGACTGTGCTGGTTTGCTGTACAAACTCATGTGCTTGTACAATTTGTCTAAGCAAGTCTTGCCTTCTTAGCTTTTACTGTTAAAATAGGCTTCACAGGAAGAAAACCATAACTGACAGAACCTTTTTTTACCCTAAAAATTCTTACTCTGGGTTGGTATTGAGAGAGTCACTGGGATTGTTCATGTTAGCAACAATTCTTTAGGAATGGTATGACTTTCAGAGGCACTCCATGACATGGTGTAAATTTCCATGACTGTGCTGGTTTGCTGTACAAACTCATGTGCTTGTACAATTTGTCTAAGCAAGTCTTGCCTTCTTAGCTTTTACTGTTAAAATAGGCTTCACAGGAAGAAAACCATAACTGACAGAACCTTTTTTTACCCTAAAAATTCTTACTCTGGGTTGGTATTGAGAGAGTCACTGGGATTGTTCATGTTAGCAACAATTCTTTAGGAATGGTATGACTTTCAGAGGCACTCCATGACATGGTGTAAATTTAATCAGCTAAATTCAGTGAAGCAGGGGAGAAACACAGCCCCCTCCTTACTAAGTTGGAAATTAATAGAAGGAATCCCATTGACCTGGATGTGTATCAAATCCTAAAAAGCTAAATGATGGAAATAAATTGAGACAATTGCTTTATATCACATTCTTTGCAGTTCCTTTTTTCCAGATGCTATCCCAGCTACCTGCGCAAAGGAGCTTCTGCTGTTATATAAATGCCGGAAGTCAAACAAGCCACTACTGTGACCAAAACAACTTCAAATTAACAAATAAATCAAGATCTTCAGAGGTAAGTGGCTGAATCACCACCTATTATGCAATTCCATGAAAGCCAAGAGAGCCAGTGTCTTTATACCAGCAATTAATTTGATAGTTGGATAGTAATCAGTTGTCTCTTCATTTCAGCTGGTTTACTGGTTGTTTTCTGCTCTGGAAGCTACTTGGAGGGTCTAATGACTCTGCACAAAGCACTACTCAACTTTAAGCCATCTGAAATTCTTTTCTTGAAATTGTGCTTCCTTTTTGTTGAGACCTCTCTCCTTTGAGGGTGAGCTATGATTTTCTTTCCAGTCAGAAATGAATATTCAGCTTTGTTGTTTGGGATACTCCGATAGTTCACAAGTGCAATGAATAGCAGCATGCCTGTGTCAAGCATTTTTGTATGATGCAGGATGCATCTTTATTGTAGCATTTCTGTTTGAAAGACACAAAGTAGTTTGGGGTAGGGCAGAACTGTAGTGGCAGCTGGAGTAGTTCTGGGGAGATACGTGTGTTCTCAAGTGAAGAGCAGGTACAGGAGCAGGGCTACAGAGTTGGTATTTCCAGTAAATTAAAGAATAAAAATGGGATGAGCAATTTAAAAATTACTTATAATTGACCTTCATGTCTGTTTTTAATATTCAATCTGTTGAGTGTTTAAAAAAGCAATTAAAAGTCCCATATAATGTTAAAACCCTTGATGAATGTAATAAACAAATGACATATTCAAAAGAGAGAATCTATGTCCCATTAGGAGAGAAAAAGAAAGATGAGAGCAACATATGGCAGTATAATTAGCATGATTAGGGAAGCACATCAACAGAATTTATGCTGCAGGGAAAATGTAATAAGAAACCAACACACTTTCCTCACTGCCTTGAAAACTGCAAATATCACTCTCTGAAAAGGAGAAAATGCAGAAAGACTCTTTGGCATTTAAAGCTGTAACTTGTGTTCTTCTGTCATTATTAAAGATGCACACAGCCATCTGCAAACCGTTTATTTTTTGCAGAGTTCACATTGTCCCATTGCTTTGATTAGTAAAGAGCAATATTACACCTCAGCTGCTTTTCAGAAAGATGCTGTTTTTGAAACCTAATTAATACTTGTTCTGCAGTTAGCTTGAGGTGTTCGTTAGTGCCAGATACTGAGTTCTTATTTGTTTCTCATTATGTGGAGAGTAGTGCTTCTCAATGCCAACATTTTTGGTTTGCATTTTAGAATAACCTTTCGACACCCCTGCTTCCCCCAACCCTCCCTTCAGAAATGCTAATAACACCTGTCACCATTATTTTAACAAGCCTGTTACGTCTGTTGAAGACAATGTGGGCTATTTACATGGATAGACTATCCTGATGCACAGCAAATCTTCCTGCCATTTTCTGAACAGTTGGGCCAAAAAGAAAAGCAAAATATAGAAAATTGGCAAGGCAATTCAGATCTCAGTTTACCACTAAGGGTCAGTATAGGCTAAGCAAATGAATCATTACAAAATTGAAAGGGAGTGTTTGGCCTACCAGGAGTACAAAAGATCCTTTCTGTCCTAAAAATCTCAGATTATTTGATTTTAAAAAACCAAGCAAGCAAAAATAAAACAAAACCCACAACAAAAATCCCTCAAAAAACCTAGAGCAGAAATATAGACATTGAACTTGTAGAACCCCCATCAGCTGGCTTTGCTGTAGCTGGAAACTAGTAGCATCTTACCAGGTGGCCTGAGATTTAGTAAAGGGTGCACAAATATCTTCCTTGGGCTTCAGCCAGAGTGCTGCTCTCCTCTCTGAAGGATAACGGAGAGAATACAGGAAAGCGTAGGAGACATTTAGCATCCACTTTTTTTGCCAAGTATAATTCTCTGCATGAAAAGGTCAAATGTAATTGCTCATGTCAGGAACCAACAGAACAACTGAAATTCTTACTGCAAATCACCATTGCACTGAGCTGCTAAAGAAAAAATTATAAAAAGAAAACAGCTGTGGCCCTGAACACCAATGGGGATGCCATAGGAGATGAAGAAAGGGAAGTTTTAGGGACAGCATGTTTTCAATCTGTCCTTGCATTGTACCCCAAGGGCTAGGGGATAGATGATGTCTTATGTACTGCAGAAGTAAGGTCCCTCATAAAAACCCCTGTGTCTCAATCTGTAAGAAAAAGAAAAAGATAGCAGGATAAGAGGAGCTTCCTGTAGACTACACATATTTCCGCCAAAGAGGGCATGTTGTTGGCCAAAACCTGTGACCATACTCAAGCAAAATTCCTCTGACTTGTGGAAATTATGCTTTGGAAAGGACTTTTAAATCTTGGCTCTTACTTTGTATCTATTTAAGTACTATTTAGTTTTGCACCTGTAGAATAAACAACATATACCATCCCGTAAGTCAAACCATGGAATTTTTCCAAATCACTTATCACCACAATGTCTCAGTGGTGCTCACCATGCTGTGTGACAACCAGAGCTCTTAGTTACATGCTCAAGTATATGAGCAACTCTCTTGCTAAGGCTGCCATTTTAAAATGTGTCAAAGGCTGCACCAAAACTCAGAAAAGACCTATTCTAGTAAGTAGACTGCTTTTCCTGACCTTCCTTTCTGATTTCCCCACTTCCAGATATTTCTGCCATGGAGCTCACTGAAAACCTACTGCAGTATTTCACCTCTGCTTCATGACAAACACTTTTTTTCCCTGATCTATTTTGTTTTATGGATTCTTTCCTTCTAACTCCACTTGCTGTGTGCCTTACAAGTGAAAGATCAGACGAACAGGGCTTGCTTATACTTAAAGCTAAAAATGGCTGACGTATATAAAAAAAGGGTGTCCTGACTTTCTCCTTCAAATGAGGTCCCACCACCAAATGATGTCTATAGTAAATTATGATCTATAGTAAAATCTCTGCTAGAAATCTTGTCTCTTTGCCAGAGAGGAAGAGTCTATTCCTGTAGTCAGCTATGCTGTGTACATAGTCTCAGGTCAAGAAAGAAAGAAACATTTAAAATGATAAAACACAGTTGGAATATTTATAGATGGGGAGATGATAAGACCTGGGTTTAGAGACGTATCTAAATACTGGTGTAGCTAGAGGCTCTTATCAGATCCCGTTGTTTCATCCAGATCCCAGCTGTGAAACAGAATAGTTGTTCTCTTGTTGCTGCAGTAACAATCATGGAAATACTCAGATGCAGTTCAAACTAAATCTATTTTTTTTTCCTCCTATTCTTTATAAAGTTTAATCATCCTCAGCAAGCAACTATGTAAAGAGCCTGGTGCTGTGTGAAAGCAAAGCTGTGTCAAAGCTGGGACCAGAGCCCAGCTCTTCCGGATCCTGATACCAGTCCAGTCTTAACTTTGGTCCATTCAAATGGCTTCTGAAGGGTCACATCCTTCTTTTTGTTGTTTCTGGCATGAAAAGTCCTCAGTTCTGTATGTCCCATAGCTACTTCTGTATAACTGAAGAGTCCTTCTTTTAGCCTGTCTTGTATACTTATGCTGAGCTGGAGTAATGGATCCTGTTTGCAGTGTTTCTACAGAAAGTAGCAACAAAGAGGTGAGATGCAGAGATACAGATGGAGGCCAAAACGATGGCTCCCAAATATAAAGAAACACTTGTTGACAGATCCTGGTTTCAGCAGGTCTTCATGGAAGACCAGTGAAATCACCACGCAAAGCACTGACAAAAGGCTCTGTGTTTTCATACACTTCATCTTTTCTCCTTTTTTTTTTGTTTGTGTTTGTTGTTTTTTTTTATAGCTCAGCCTTTTAAAACTTTGTATCAAAAGCAAACAGTTACTATGAAACAACAGTGAATTATTTTAAAAACATGCCATTGATGAAAAAGGGTTCTTCTTTGCCACCTTATTTCATTTTATGCCATAGAGTTTGTAAGATCTAACGAATGAGAATGTTGATATGAACCATTCCAAACTTCTACCAAAAACCCTATGGCTGAGTCACGTGCTCAGTGTCCTGCCATTTACTGGCTGAAATGGTGACAAATGCAGAGTGGCCTGGCTCTCTTTCTCCAAGAGGGCTGTACCCAGTGCTTGCTATAGGTGATGCAGGTGAATATGGGCATTCCTGGGGCTCAGCTGGTGCATGGGACCCTGCTCGTGGCTCTCACACAATCTTGTGTTTCCTCTGACTCCCAGATAAAAACCTTTTCTAATGCTTCCAGATAACAATGACCTTGCATAAAGAGAAATTGTTTTGGCTGATGTGACTACTCAGCCTCAGACCAAAAGCAAGACTTTAAGTGCTGCCTATCCAGGGAACACAGGGAAGAGTGTCTTGGCATTCCGCTTCTCCAGACTAAGTCACCTCTGCTTACTTTGCTTCTGTCTACATTACTGCAAGTAACTCTTAACAGTACTGGTAAAAACTTTCCTTAACTGAAAGGATTATTCTCTACTACCTCTGCATGCTAGACAAACCCACTGTACAATACAGTCTTGTCTAAATGAACATATTATTTATTTTGTAGCTTTTAAATCAGTTTTATTTACAAGAGGTCTTAGAGTACAGCTCACACGCAGTAGTTAAGCTCTGGCAGTACTGAAGTCAGGTCACTAACACATTTGCAAATTACATTTCTAAGTCATAAAAAAATGAAAGAAAAATTACTTTAAAATAACTGTTTTATCTTCGGGGTTAAGGATCACAGGACGCGTTTGCAGGTGGCTGTAAATCCCAGCCGAGGGCGCTGCGCAGAGAGCCCCGAGGGCTGCGAGGCACAAGCAGCGGCGAAAGGGCTGCGGCGCGCACGGCTGCGCTGCTCGGGTGCTCTCCCTGGTGGGGTGGAGGCAGCTCCCTGCTCCTCAGTGGTCCCACTCCTCTTCCCTTTCACTTACTCCTTCTTCCTCCTCTGGAAATGCTGAATCACTCTTACTCTTCAGGTGCTTAATCCCTGAAAATACAGAAGTCGTGGTAAAAGATGTGTTAGCTTGAGTAGGACATTTTTTTTCCTTAATGAACAAACAAAAAATGGAAGTAATGGCAAGTTTTGTAATGCCACACTGCTCTCTTTTCCACAAACCTCTTAGTTCAAACAATACTGTGGTGTATTTCCAATAGATATAGTCTCTTCCTTGAATACAGGCTCTTAGAAACTTACTATGTTTTACTGAAGAAGCTGCTGAAAGACATTTTGTAGAACAGAACAACATTTGCTTCTCTTTTTCCCTTGGCAATCCTTCTTCAGATCAGTAGTGCCTATCTCAAGCAAGGTAAAAGTTTTCAATGCTCAGCAAGTAGATGAAGGAATTATTCTACCAGAATTTCAACTTGAGCCTCTTTTTGACACTGCCCATCTGAAGGTCACCACTCACACAGATCCAGTGTCCCGTGGTCACAGCTTTCCATGTGCATCAAAGGTCTTCTCCAGCATGTGTCCTCATAGTCCACACACAACCTGCAGAGCCATCCTGGTGCAAAGCATCAGACCTGACAGAGAGGGAACTGCTGCTGCCAAAGCCATGACAACATTGGATTATTTCTCACATGGAGACATATTCTGTTGACCTCCAAATACCATATGGGGTTGAATGAAAAGGGTAAATAACTATCACAGGATATTTGGAAGTTTATTTGGAGGAAAGCTATGAAGTCCCTTCTACTGGCCAGTTTCAGCCAGAAAGTGACGTAGGTTCTATGGAATTTAGTCAAATTGCAAAGTTGTTCCCCCTGTCCCATGTTCAGTACAAGGGAGCAGGCTCTAATGAATGGGCATGATCCCATCTTTTCAGCTCCCTCTTGGTGTGATAGAAGAATTCAAGCCAAAAAGATGACAGGAAAAATCCAGCCAAAAAGAGAGGGGAGAGCAGAAATGAAGGGTTTTCGTTTCACATTAAAAAAAAAATAAAAATAATTCAGCATAAATTATTCCAGTTCAACAAAATTACAAATAGCTGAAAACAGGATCTTACAAGTGGTCACGCACCAAGAATTCAGCCAGCTCCACTTCCAACAGGAGCCCATCATTGCTCAGTGCTGGGCTCCTTTCTCTCTTTTGTTTTTTCTCCACAGAAACAACGGTACTTGGTTCCCTGAGAAACTGCTGTTCAGACATGAAACAAGCAAATAAACTAAGGCTCCCAAGTCACAGTATGTGTAAGTGTGCCCTCCAATAATGAAACCATTTCCGATTAAGTAACCGTCATGCCATGAAGAAGCTCTTAGGGTGCTCAGCTAGCACCAAGCTCACCTCTTTAGCAACACCCTTTAGGGAGACAATTATAAATATGATTTCACCTAACTATAGGTTAGTGGATATTAATTTCAAAATGGTGCTGTGTTATTGGGCGAACTTGTCTCCTGTTGTTTACCTCTGGACTTACCAAGCCATTTCTTGCACAGACACAGTACCTGTCTTAACAGCTACTATTCAGCACTTCAAACAGGAATTGCTAGGACCCAGAATGCACCATGTTAAGGGAGTTTTTTGAAGATGAAAAAAGCAAAGTTATAGACAGAAAAAAGAACATATGATATACAGTTAGTATGATGAAGCTCCATGGAATGTTATATTTGGTAGAAGCAAGACTTTTGGCTATGTAGTTCAATGGCAATATTCAATGTGAAAATTGCAGAAAATTGAGAGAAATTGCATCAATGAGCATTACTCATTGATTCCTATGTAGCAGGCAACTATCCATCTTACTTAATTACTTTTTGTAATATCCATTCTACAGCCTGCCTTCACCTCTGCCAGCCATTTAATACCCCAGTGTCATCTGGAGGGAAAGACTCACAGGGTTTCCTGCACTTAGCAATAAGTGTCCAAGATTCAGTGTCATTATTCATAAGCCTCAAGATGTTCTGACAGTACCAGGATGTCAGAATTATCTGACCCTATGTGTGATACTATAAAATGAGACGCTCAGCTACACAATTTAAAAAGTTAGTGTAAAGTGACATAAAGGTAATGAAATTCCCTTCGTTAACACGTGAACATACACGACAGAAAAGGCTCGTGGCTTTCCTGGAAAGAAATATTTAATGCACAAAGTGTCAGTCTTTTACAGAGAGAAAAAGAAAAAGATAAAAAAATCCTGGATAATAAAAAAAACTTAGTTAAATAACAGCAATCATACTCCACAATTACCAGCATAGCTAGCCACATGATAGTGCAGAAACCCAGAGTGGCTGCCAAGGGTGCTCAGAAGGCACTGGATCTGGCCATGCACACGTTCATCCACAGCTCCTACTCACTAAAACAATTGAAGATAAGAGGCTTTTAGAGCAGCTCTTGAGTGCCACTGCAGCAGGGTTATCCAAACTGCCTTCCCTGCCCTTTGTCAACACGAAGCAGATGATAAGCAGGAAGCCAGGTGGAGCTCTATCCACAGAGATATTTTTTTTCTAATCAAGTTGCATCTACTCAGACCCAGTGTCTTTGTTTAACAATAGCTAAATACTTTGCTGAAAGGTTACACTCTGGCTAGATTCTAAGTGAAAAACTTGTCACTCAGGTCACCCCAACTGTTTTTTACAACTACTACTGTTAGAAAGGATATGCCTAGCTCACCTTTTCAATCTTCACACACCACTAACATAATTTGTGCCCTCAGCTTTTCTAACAGTATTGAAGAGGCACCAGAATGCAGTTGTTTGTGGTTTGTTTCTATTGATGAAGTACAGTAGTGAAGCAACAAATATAGACTCTAATTTTACTCAGAAAAAAACCAAACAAAATAAACCTAGGATACTTGGGAGGCTATCTGGAGGACATTTTAGAAGATACTATATAAACTACAGAAGCTTTGCAATATAAGTTGCAAATAGGGAGGATTGCAAATGCTGATCCACAGTCTCTCTCATCAGTGTCCTAAACTCCAGGACATGGGTAATTCTGACTTTCTGGGCACCCTGACTGTCCTAAAGCTCTGTGCCTGCACCATCCTGACACAGTTCTGTGTCTCCCTGCTCTGCGCCGTCTGGGCTGTCCTACCCAGCCCTGGGCTCCCCTGCCCACCTTGGATTCCTGTGTCTGCAGAGGTCCCAGCCATGCTGCCAAGCCCACCGGTCTCTGGTTCCCTCTGCTCCAACCCCTCACACTCCGCCCAGAGCTTTACTCTTTGTCTGGCAGGTCTGACAGCAAAGCCCCTTCCAGCCCAAAGGCTGCCACTTCTCACCACTCCCTGGCAACGATTTCATACCCACAGAGTGTTTAAACTCACTCTTATCCTGGCTTAAACTGTCTGAGCACTGCCTCTCCTGTCTTCCCCCCTCCCCACCCCAACTCCTTTTTATGTGTCTAAAGCCAGCAGGACAAGATTTGTTTTTCCTCAAAGGGCTCATATTTCATCGCAGGTAATTCAAGCCAATTAATGCTGATGAAGAAACCCTTAATGTCAAACATAGTTCAGCAGCCATGCACCAATACACTTTGAACTGGAAATTTTTTTTAGATTAAGTCACTGCCTCAAAGCATATTTCTAGATTACTTATAAATTATGAGTGCAAATGGGACAGCTTTCTGGCACTTTTGCAGTCACATAATAATGTCTATACTGTTTAATCAACAGCTGGGTTTTTGCTTCTCTCCATCTGACCAAAGCACTGGATTAGAAGGCTAAGCAGTGTCACAAGATGTGAAATAACCAAGTGCTCCTGAATTAAATATCTCATGGGAAAAAAAATAATAATTATATATTTATATATATATATATAAGTAATTAAGGCAGCTCCCCTTCCTATTTAACACTTCTTCCTTCACCCCACTTCACTGCCCAAGGAATGATGTTGACATTTACCAAACTCAGGATTGAAGTCTGGTTGGCAATTTGAATTCCCTGAAGTTTGAAGGGTTATTTAGTTTTATGTTTTGGAGCTGAACTGCTCTCTCAAAAATGAATTTCCAGATTTTCAGAAAACAGTGAAAGGCAAAGCTGAGCCACATGCAAAGCAGTCTGATTTTCAGAGTTTCAGAATTCACATCACTTTGAAATTATCAAGCAAGGAAACAAAACCAGCCAAAGAGGATAATGGTCAAATAAAAATGTCTGCCTTATGCCAATCCTAATTTAAATAAGTTATTAGCAAAAATAATAATATAAAAATAAAAAACACATATTCATGCCACTAAACAGGAAAAACATCTTCTCCTTTTTATGGAACATTTTGTTTTGAATTTAACAGCCAAATATGTTCTGACTTCTTTGAAGCCCCTTCCTCATCTGTTTGTTGTTAGTTTTTGCTCAGGTTTTCTCCTCAGATGAAAATAATTTTTAAATTTAAAAAGACCCAACAAAACAAAACAAAACACCCAAACCAAAACAAACAAAAAACCACAAACAAAAAAACCAGAAAAGAAAAAAAAATCACACCAGAAACAAACCAAAACTAATGTCACAAAAACCAACATCTGTCACAGGTCTATGGCTAATTTGGAAGCAGTGAGATGCAGCTGCAAAGGTAACAGAGCCCAGAAGGTCTTCAGGAGCAGCCACTTTCAAGGACCAGAGTGGCCCATACTGATACAGGAGCATTTCTGTTGCTTTAAACAACTGAGATAGAGTATATACTCCATGCAGAAGCAGGACAGTAAACCTGTAAGGAAAATGCTATAATTTCCCAAATGTCTATTTTGAGCTTTCTCTTGTTTCCTCTTTGTATAAATGACCTACTATCTACCTCTCTCATCTGTACAATGAGTTCCTGAAAACTTTAATCCATTTTTACTTAATTGGTTGGCTTAGATAAGCTCTCCTTGCATGCAAGTCAGAGTTCAGTGCACAAGCTGTTGTTAGTAATCCCTTAAAAAACATTAACCCCATCCTTAACCCTACTTGCCTCCTTAGCTGCTGCCCAATGTTTCCTTCCACTATCTAGCTCACCAAAAATGACACTTTACTGTCTACATCTTACCTTTTTTATTTTTTTTTTTCCTCCTCCTAAATCCTCCACTTCCTTTGATCAAGTTGCCCTTGGACTCAGCCTGGAAACTTTCTGGCAAAAGTGCCTTGTGAACTCAATCTTCATCTTTTCCTCTTTGTTCATGTCTTTGCCTCTGATAATTCTTTGCTCTTCCACTCTTTGTAACATTACAACCTTCTGAAAGTCCTTTTTCCCTTGCTCCAGTCTCTGAGGATGGGTGGCAGAGGCTGCCTGTTTACTTCTACTCTTGGAGTATTCCCTATCTCCAACAGTGTACTTCACAAGTACAGAAATAATAAGCAACTTTATCAAGGCTCTGGTGCTGAGAGGTTGTTCCTTCTGTCCAAATTAAAACTCCTGAGTGCATCTTTGGCAGAAGCTGGCAGAAGTCAAAGCCATTATCTCAAAGTAGTCAAAATCTACCTCGTGATCAGCAGTCCTTTGCAAAATGATTTGTTCATTTCCTATAGATAACATAATAATTTTTTCCCTGACTTTCAGACTTACACATTTCTGATATCCACTCTTTTCTAGGTCATCATACCAAATATTCATCTAAGTCTTGCATGTTTTTCTTGCTTAATGTGTCCAATATGGTATTTAGCATTCAACCAATGAAAACAATCATGGAATCTCCTTATCCCTGTGGTCTTCACTACAAGCCCATCTCCTTGTCTAGGTTTTGTAAGTGTACAGTTCTTCCTGCATTCAACATTCTGCAGGACAGTGACCTGAGTAGTATTCCTGATCACTTCCTATGCCAACACTGAGCAACTAACTTTCCTTCCTGAGTGCCTTCCACTGACTGCCTCCAAGAGTTTTCATACTAACGGTGGCTTTTTTTGCTTTCAAGCAAGTTTTTTTACATATTATTAGCCCCACTGCTCTCATCTCAAATCAGGAACTGAGACAGCTTCATTGGCTAAACTTCTAAATGTGCATTTTCATTCATTCTCCCATATTGTACTGGGTGCTGGAGAGGTACAACTATCAGCTTCCATAGCCACTTCAAAGTCATCCTCAAAACTCTCTGTTCCACAGTTTGAGAAACAACCAGAGAACATTTTGCTTGCCAGCATGCTGACGCAAAGACCGTCACATCCCTCCCTCACACTCTGTGTCTATTCCTGAGTTTGACTGCTACACCCCAGCTGGGAGTTCCCCAGTGCAACAACTGACTTCTGTTAAATGTTAAACATGATTTAATGCAGCAGCATCCTAATCCCTGGTGTGGATTCCTGGGAGCTTTGTTAATATCAATACAATATGACAAGACTGGTGGCACAGAGTGATCCGTGGGGGATTATTGAGTATGAACCAAGAGCTAAACCATAAGTTGTATTTGTATGCAAAGAGAAAATATGTTTTACATACCTTGCTTTGTCTTTCTTTGTTCCCACCCACAAGAACAGCTTCAGCCTGGCTGCAACCATTCCATCTGTTGATGCTCATGTTCATAAATCACGTCAGATCACCTGTGGCAGGAGTCTAAACCTGCTTCCAAGCAGACCGAGCACAAAACCAGCAGCCCAGCCTTGCTGAGGTTACCAGCCTGGGCACCTCTGTCCCTTTGGCTGTCATTCTCTTGTGTGGTCCTTGAGCCACCAGTAATCAAAAAGTAATCTGTGAAGTGACAACAATAAAACACAGACCCTGACCTTGACAATTCCCATATGTGTAAGCGAGCAAACAGAAAAAGAGAGAAGACAAAATAAAAGTAAATGGATGTGCTTTCTAGATGCGGGCAATGGTGAGAAAGACTAAAAAATGCTGCTCTGCAGAACTATGCAAAGAACTCTGAATGGTACTCATGCCTGTAAGCTTTTGTTAACCAACGTTGCCCAATAAAGCAAAACTAATCACTCGTAACTTGGTAACCAACAAGCAAAGGTCTGCCTTACTCCTATGGTCAATAATTCTGAACACAACCAGGTCATTCATGATTACAGAGCTTGGTCCCACTCCTCCAGAAGTTAATAAGATTTTCCCTTACTTTCTCAAAGAAAAAAGAGCCAACTTTTGTAATTAATCTTAATTCTCAGTTATAAAGAATAACATCAAACAACTATGTTTTTTACAATTCATGTATATAAAAGACTATAAACTAATGTTGTATGTGGCTTTAAAGTTTGAGGTATGAGATAAACAAAATGACACAGGAAATTGGCACACTAGGTATTCCCAACTTCCTGTTTAGATTATCCAAGGAAGGGCCAAGTCAGGTTGTCACTCTGTCCTTTACAGCTCTTGGAATCTTCAAAGGCCAGCACACATGGTGAGTCTGCAAAATTTAGAATAAAAGATTTTGAACAACCAGTGTGGTGGTCAACTTAAACTAAACTGATATTTTAGCCAACTACAAATCAGCAACAAAACTTGTGTGCTACATTATTTTATACCTATGCATAGGCTGGGGAGAAGAAAAATATTCTCAAGTGTCTGTTGAGAATTTTAGGCCAAGCTATTAATCATTCATGCAATTTCATCTATTTTTTTTTTCTTGATTTTTTTTTTTTCCTGCCTCCAATGTGCATCTCCTTCAAAAGTGCTGATGACTAAATCAAAACAAATTATCCAAAGCACTGGCAAATATGATGAGTTTATGAAGGAAACATATCTAATCTGGAGCAAATCAGATCATCAGCCTATCCATCAGGTCGTCATGGCCTCATAAATGTTTGTAAATGACCATTTGGATACCAAGCAACAACAACTGACTAATTTTCTAAATGTCTGAAGGTTGTTACTAATTCTTCTCTTAGCTCCAGCCATACAATACTCAGTCTTCATGGTGAGCCTTTTAAATTATAAATTCTGAGACTGGTGCTGTTTTCCCACACAGTCAAAAGACTCAGTGTTAAACTATAACAATGAAGACTGTATGAAAGCAGCAAAATTCAAGTTGCAAAATTCTGGCTGCTTTCCATTTTGTTGTCTCACGCAAGACTTTACACTCCATTTTTCCTCCTCAGAAGTCACTTGAAGCAGCACTGACTCCACAAGACTAGTGTAAAGGAGCTGCTTCAGCACAAGAAAGGCTTTTGTAGGTCCTCCACAAGCTGGTCAGAACATGCACTGGAGACAGAGGTCAGCTTCGCTGCGGCTGAAGGAACTGCACTTGCAGTAGCCAAAGGAGTAAACAGAGAGGCTTTTGTCACCTCAGGCAACTTCTGCTAGTATATTACCATCTCATTTTGCTGGTTCCTTCCTTCCCTCACTAGCCCTTAGAGTGCAGAAGTCTGCCAGTCTTCTGAGTTCAAATGAAGAGCAGAAGCCCCTGCAAGTCAGCTTAGTGGGTGTTTCAGCCTTTAACAACTTCAGCCCAACACTAGCTACCCTTTGGAAAGCCAGAAAACCTTTCTTAGCTGATTATGTGGAGGATAGCTCTTGTTTAAATACCCCAACAACAACTTCAGCTGAAAAACATGAGGAGATGACATCCACCTTGTAATGAAGCCAGACAGTCCTTCAAGGCTCTTCTTCACAGCTCTGTGGGCTGCAACCAAGAGAGTTACAGTCTTTCAACTGGCATTTTTTCATCCCAATTTTTCACAGTTCAGACATAGGCTTAGAGCTATTGATAACTGTGCTTCAATTTAACAGATGCAGAGAGATCATCAAAGGTGCTGTGTTCTGATGGGTCCCAGGAAGCTCATGAGATGGTCTAAATCACGCCCAGAGATGAGCCGTCTGGATGCCGAGTTTTACTGGGCAATGTGTTGATTTGCTGGCATTGCTAAACCCTCACTTTTTTCACCAGTACCACTTGCAGCCAGGCTGCTAAGAGTAGATCAAAATCACAGGACTGGCAGAATCATTCCCTTATGTCAAAGGATTACAGTAATTCTGTTAAATAATGGGCCACATTTTCAAACCCGAATCAGCTGCTCCGTAATAACAGAAGCCAATAGCTCTGCTACTGTCACAAAACAGATGCTAGAACTCGCTGGTCTTAAAAGTTTAAGAATAGCATTTTCTAATGGCTTCTTTAAATAAAATACCTTGTATTTCCCAGACAACTTCTGTCATTCATACAATTCACCACATGCTGCTCCAGGCTAGTTAATCTTTCTGGTTTGAGACACTCTGTAGGCCAACTACCTTAAAATAAGCCATGAGGGGAAAAGCAGAAAATAGGTTTTACAGCTAGAAAATCACATCAGTCAAGACTTGGGAAAACTGATGCTCAAGACAATATGACACTAAGCTTAATATTTTGACTGAAGTATGTAAGGCTGTTTGGAGGTCAGAACAAGAAAATATTATAGTTGGCTATGTACAAACCAAAACAAGTTCTCATTCCACCTGCCATAGGTAAAGGAAAAGATAAATCTTAACTTTCATAAGAAGTTTTCTGCATTCTAAAATACATGCCATCATTCAACATCCATTAGAGATCAAGCATAGAATCAAGTTGAAGGGTATGCTTTCTGCCAGAGGTTAAATTATATAAAAATAATGGTCCTTTCCCAGCCTTAAGATCAATGAACATTTACAAAAGTGATCCTCCTCCTGTCTCTAGGAAGAAAAGCTTTGTTCACAGGTACTATTCCTTTGCTGAGGATTAAAAAAAAAAAAAAAAAAAAAAAAAGAGTCTGCTCCCAAGATGTTAATATAATAAACAGTGATTTACATGTGAGAAAGCAAATTGAGTCTTACAGAAATTTAAATTCCTCTGATCTGTTCCTGCCAGTAGTGGCAACCAAGAACATTGTCTCCTTAAATCTTTTCTTCACCAATTCTAAATGGGAGATGTCTGACCTGCTCTCCTGACTGCTTCTCTTACTACAGTGCAGTTATTCAAACCTTTCTATTTTCTAATGAAACTAGAAATGCATTTTTCTACAAAACTGCTATTGAGGTTACACAAACCAGTCTTCAAAGCAAATGCGTAAGTATTTATAAAGGATTTTAATTCAGCAATTAACTCTTGGGAAAATTCTATGTTAGAGAACCTGAACCACAAGGAGGCTGAGCTATTTGGATATTAGGTGGGCTGAGACTTGCACCCAGTTGGGATGTGAAGCAACTATGGTTGCCATGATCTGGAATCCTTTGAATAGGATTCTCATCCTGATCAGCTCGGTGCTGCTCAGATAAGCCTTTGCACTGCAAACAGCTGTAGCCCACACCCCTCTGGACAGGTAAGGTATACTCAGAAAGTTTCTCTGCAAAACTTCACTAACCTGTGTGGGGAGAAAAGTTTTCATGTGTATAATTCTGTTAAGTATAAACTACAAGCTTAAAAAGTAGTGTAGAAGGATTAAGGGGACATAGGTACTGCTGCAATTTTGTACACCACATCAGACTTCAGGAGACACCAGACGTATAAAGACCATACCCACATTCAGTGTTCCAGGTACCTAACAGCTGCAATTGGGTTATCACACAAGGACCAGCAGTTTAAGTCCAGTCACAAGTTAGATCTAGACAGTATCTGGGGTCAGATTTCACCAAGATTATTAATTATAGTCCCTTTTGTTGGAATTGGAAATGCTTATCTTTAGTTACCCCAAGCCAGTGCCACTGTAGTCTCACAAGTTTTGGCCATGCTGCATGGCAAAAGTTTTTGCCTGATGCAGAATTCTTAATGAAACATTGAGGAGGTTTTGCTTTGGTTTTAAGTACAAAAATATGGAATTTTCCTCCTTGTTGTAATAGTGATAAATCTTGTAAAAAAGTAACATGGTCAAAATCATCCATGCTTTACCTCCACTTCCTTAGTCTTTATTTCCGTCTCTCCTGCTCACAGATGTGGCTACATAAAAACCATCCCTGTGTGATGTTCAAGGGCAGCCTGGGTTTGTAGCACAGATGTCCACCTACCTTTTGGTACCTAAACAATTAAGAGAGGTGCCTGTGGTTCCTTATCTGGTCAGCAGAGAGACTTCCAGGACTTGGTTCATCTCTTGGCAGCCTGTAACAAGCCCGGGTAACTCCATGCACGTCTTCGTGTAAGCAACATAGAATCAGGCCACAGCATTTATAAAAATGACACTCACAGACTTCAACAGCTGAATATTTGTACTTCCTTGTAGCCTTACATTTTTTGCTTGCCTGTGATTAGGAAAAAAACTGAAATTTCAAAACTTCCTTTAGGAGTAAAGGGGAAAGAAAAAACTCATTTCACCAAAACATAGTATTAGCAGTCCCAAAACACTTCATTTTGCCTAGTTTGTTAAACGTAAAAATCTAGACATCTTATAGGAAAATTAATTTTTTAAAAAAACAAAAGTAAGGTTTTGCATTGAAAACAGTACTGAAAATGCTCTACAAAATATTTTCATCTCCACAACTTCATGAGCCATTTCCAAGCATCTGTATTTCAGTTTTCTTTGGGCATTCTTATCTGACTTCAGCATTGACAGACAGCATTATCCAGCTGCTCCCTTTTCCCTGGACAACTGCGCTGAGGCTCTACTTTTTTCTATTTTGGCTTACATGGGTTTTTTCTGAAGTCATGAAACCTAAACAGGAGAAAAAAATGCCTCATCCTGAGGGAAGAAAATCTGTGACAGAGGAGGAGAGCCTCTAATACTCAGAAGCAGAAGCCTGAGTACCAGATGGGG
Source organism: Chaetura pelagica (assembly GCF_000747805.2). NCBI lineage: Eukaryota > Metazoa > Chordata > Aves > Apodiformes > Apodidae > Chaetura > Chaetura pelagica. The sequence goes on along the minus strand of NW_009952974.1, from coordinate 15,923,192 downwards.
TGAATGAAACCCTGCATAAGACACCTGAGCACCTTTTGCTGTTTCTCGTCTTCTTCTATTTCACCTCAAGGTCTGGCATGGTACCTTTAGCAGTTCATATTCTGGATCTGTATTTTCTATTTTTGTTATTTTGGTGTGGAGGGGTTATTCCTTCTCTCCATGATCTGGGGCAGATACAGCACAAGATTTGTTGGTGGCAGATTTGAATACCTTGCTGAATCTTCTGTGCAGCCTGAGATTTTTAGGGTATAGATAAAAAGCTTTCCAGTGAGTTGCAGTTTTTAAAATGAAGACAGGAGAAAAATCTTTGCTGGTCAGCCAAAAATCCAAGGTTGTGTTTCTCTGTCATACTTCTATGTACTGAGTGGCTTTCACTTTTAATTACTCCAGTCTGTTTTGTTTCTCTCAGAAGTTGATAAGCTTCTTTGTTAATTTACTGATGAATCCCCCACTGAGTCATAATTATAATCTTTCTTGTGGTCCTTCTTATGATGACAAAGGAGATAGGATTTTGGCATCAAGATAACCTGACATCAGTAATATTGTAAACGTCGGAATGACCTCTTCTTTTTTTATAAACACCTTCGTAATTACAAAACCATTGGGGTGATTAAACAAATGATTGATAGGCCAGTGTTTACATAAAATCATCCCCACTGCAGTTGCCTCATAGGTGGCATGTGAATAGCAGGCAATTACCATAGTGTTTACATTACAGGTACTGTAGCTGTAGTCCTTATACCAAGCAGGAATCTGTCAGGAAGAACAAGCCTCTTCGGTTTTCATCACCTCAGGATCTGTGGGTTGCGGAGATAATCTCGAGCAGCTGGGATGCATGTCAGAGGACTAAAGTTGAAGATAGCTTGAATCTTTCACCTCTCCCTTTGCAGCAGGCTTTGCATGTCAACCAAAGCAAATCCTATGATAAGAGTTGTGAATTAAGTCAGCCAAACTGCCTAGGACCACCAGAGTATTTCTGGAAAATCAGACAGTCCCTCTTCTGGTTTCATTAACACTCCCTGGTGCTGGAGCGATTTTACTTATGTTAAGACCTAACTCATTTGGAGTTTTCAGCCTGCTCTAATACTGCTTTTTGATTCCGAGGTGTTTTCTAGGACACAGTATTGCCCAGACAAACTGACATTCAGAGACTGCTCTTCCAAAAGTAGGGAATGTACTGACACAAAATAAGATATCATCACAGCAACCTCCAAACAGACACCCCAAGCACGTATGTGATCCTCACCAACCTGAAACTGAGGTGGGAGGCCAGCCTGGGCAGCAAGGTGGCCTTGTCCACCAGCTAGGCAGGCAGCCTGGTAGGGTGTTGGGGGTGACAGGGATCTGAGGAAATTGGTCCCATGGAGCTGGGTAGCCTCAGCAGCAAGCCAGCAATGAACCAGAAGCAAACCAGCAGATGCTGGAAAGCCCTCCACCTGGGACTCCTGCTGGAAAGGCCACCTGCATTCAGGCTGATGCCTTTAATCCTTAAGAAATGGCTGGCAATCTGTTAAGTCCCACTGCTGCAGCCAGGAGGAAGGGACAAAATATGCACCTCTGTTGGTCCTAACCAAGGGCTGACCTGTGCTCACTCATATTTGCTGGTCAGCTGGCAAGTGGGAGGGGGGACACTTGTCCCTCAGCATCTGAAGAGAACAAAGCCACCCTTTTCCACACAACACAACATCAGAAACATCTGGTGGAAAATGGTTCTCCAAAACTGTCAGACCACAGTGAGTTCAATGAGAAGAACATCACTCTGCTGCAAGGAACAATTTCCACAAAGTAAGGCTACAAATCCCTTGAATCAAGAAAGACAAAGCAAAATGTGGTGATTTATTGTGTTTTGCTCAATAACATAGGCAGGGTTTCCCCATCCCTAGAAGAAATGCAAAACAATTTAGTGCATAATGCATATGCACAACCAGGGTGCTTCTCTGTGGGGAAATGTGCAAATGCAGCAAACTGAAGTTGTAGCTTAGCCATCAGAAGTGGTCTGGAACAGTGCCCCTGGGCTGATCTTTAAGGAAAGGAGAAAAGGGAAGCTGAAAGTAATAAAGGTTTACTTTGACATCTTTACTAATATTCAGAATTTGAAATACTCTTTTTTTTTAACTCATTAAGCTTGCTGACAATGGAAACCCACCAAATTCTTACATCTTAGCTTTTTCAACTGCTGGCAAATTAAAAGCCAATGTTTAGAAAGTTATTCAATATAAAATGCAGTCACTGCAAACTGTTTCTATTACAGTAGATGCAACCAGTCTCACTTTGTAGTTGCCATGGGCAGCAAAACATCAAGGACAAGCCTTTAGTGGCTCTTTATTGAGTGAGTGACTTGGGCTTCTGAGAAACTTACCTCTTCTGACTTGCCTAAGGCATCAAAATACCCCAGAGCCAGCATCCAGTACAAACAAAATGTAATTGCACCATGGATGCACAATATCTGGCTCTCATATTAACAGTCAGAGCATGAAAACAAGTATTGCTCTCAATTTTCTGGAAAGCACAAGCAAGAATATTAGCTTACTCAATTTCATTGTGGAAAATATAGACAAAGTAGAGAAAAAGTAGACTTTAAAGTTTGTATCAGAGTCATAGATTCTGTAAAAATGAGTTTTAACACTACTCTTGCTTTTGATCTTGCTACGGGTTTGATTAAAAGTCAGGCTCTATCCACTCCAGGGATCTGGGTAAAAGCAGTGGCATGCAGGTGAAATTAAGCAATAACATAACAAATTTTACCTGGAAATTACGAGTTGAGGTCAGACGGTAATATAATTTCACTCCTTCTCTTACAATCTTTCTTGCCTATTCCCAAAAAATTGTTAACATGCTTCTTGAGATAAAAACATTTAGCAATTCAGCA
>NW_009952974.1:15900738-15920221 GCF_000747805.2 Chaetura pelagica | reverse complement strand
AGGACAGGTGGGAGGGAACTCAACCCACCTGTCACCAAGAGCCTGCCAGAAATCTCACTGGCTTTTTTTAATAACTCTGTTTTCTTGGGGATTGCAAGGAGACTGAAAGCTGAATTTATGTAATTTCTCCTCATTCCTGAAAGAAAATGAACCTCCCTGCTGCCTCCCTTTGCCTTCTCTTCTTTTCCCTTCTCTTCAGTGGTGTTTTCCCTGCCTCCAGCTCCTCTCCACTCACCTGGCCTCATCTCTCCTGAGTGTAATGTCTCAAACTAGATACAGTTCCAGATAAGCTGGGTAGATGTGCATGGGTTTCCTCTGCCTTACCAGCTGCTCTCCAGGTAAGGTGCAACCATGGTGAGTCCTAAATCCCTGTCATCTGGAAAGATGCCATTGCAAGGGGCAGTCCATGGACCTGCATCATGTCCAGGGTTCACCAGACGTGTTTATGTGCACTTTTTGCTGTGTGGGCAACACATGCAGTAAAGGTACACCTGGAGCTGAGAGAAGCACATCAAACATTTTAGGTTTCTTTTTCTGCTTCTGAGTGGTCATTAGATCCCCTGATTCAAATGTATCCTTAAAATTAGTTACTCTGTAGATTGCTCAGAGCCTGCTGATAATCTCTGGCTATTAAAGACCCATGAAATAGTATTTATTCACAGGTTGGGTGAGCACTGAAAAAAACTAAAAAAATCCTCCCACTGTTTCAAGAAAAATTAGCAGCTACACCAGATGAGAGTGTTTTAGACAACATCCTTCTGGACCATGTAGCTCACAGGAAAATAAATTCCTTTTCAGATCCATATGCTTGCTGGAGTATTTCCTGTGTTTTTCTGGTCACATTCACACACATAATTCATGTGAGTGTTCAGTCCTAGCTGTGGGCCTGAAAGGATGTGGTTGAAATCTTCAGGCTACTCATGTTCTTGTCCCCATGCCAAAGCTCTGGTGGATGTTTTTGGGAACTCTGTGTTCCTGCTAAACTGGGCAATGTCGCATCCCAAGGGGTGAAGGAAGGGAGAAATTATGGAGGGGAGAACCACATGGCCTTCTTTAGAAAATTTTTGCTTTTCAATAAATTCAGACTAATAGGCATCCACTTCAAAAGGGGAAAAGAAAATAATAAAAAGAAATCAGGCATTATCTCCACCACAAGAAATGCAACAGAAATCATCCCTAAGAATCAGGAGCAAGGTTTCTCTTAGCCTAACTGCACAAATAAGGACCATTGTTCAGAGGCAGAGATGTCACAAAACTAACATTCTGCTTGAACATTTTCTTGAGTCAGAGTGAAACCTGATGGTAGAAAGTACAATAACTAATGCAGAGCTACTGCCCCTGGAAGAGCAGCTTCCAGGCAAAAGCTGCTCTTCAGGAAACAAAGTTTTCAAACTGCCCAGCCCTGATCCCAGGAGAAGTGAGTTGGGTTCGTGGGAGCTTTCTGACAGGCTGTGAGCCTGCACCTACTTACACATGCTCCTAAAGAACAGCACAGCTGAAGGAGTTGCAGCTGGAAGGTCGTGGGATGATTTTGCTATACCAGTCACTGCTCAGTGCACAGTGGTGCCATTCATACTGGTCAAATTCACTATGAACCTTGGGTTTGCCATGTCTTTTGACAGCTTTTCCTTTTGGGGGTGGAGATTTTTGTAAATGGAATCTGAATTTGTAGAGAAGACATTAACAGACATACAGGAACTGTAGAAATATGCAGTTATATACAAATGGAGGTAAAGCTTTTCTTTTGAGGTTGAATTAAATGAGACATGACCCTGCATGGCATGGAGGCTTTTTAAAAAGTACTACTTAGAGAGGTACTTCTGTATTTAAACATTGCACCTATCTCTGTCTCCAGAAGACCCCAGTATAAACTGAGCGAGTTTCCCCCCCTGCATCCTCACATGCCAGAACCCCCAGCAGTGCCACAGGAGGATTGTGCTCTCCCCAGAGGGGCTGATTTGGGGTGCAGAGCCAAGGAGTGGTAAGGACCTGACAAATATACCTGCCCCCATTGTACCCACAACTGTGCTGCTCCTGTCCAGGAGCCCAGAAGATTTCAAAGACTGAACAGGAGCAGCATGTAATCCTAGGTCTTCATCAGGTCATCTTACTTGGGTTCAAATTCAGGAATTGAAATGCTTGAAATGAAACAAAGGGGCAATTATTATTTATTACAATAGGACTCGCTGGAGTCAGTGTCTGCCATGTGGCTTGGTTGTTATCCTCCAGCATAGAACATACAGCTAAAGCCAGGAAATAAAACTTAATGCCCTGCCAAATGACCAGCTTCATAAGAAACCTGCATCTTCTCCTATAAAAATATTTTTTCTTCAAAACCTGTTTCAATTCAGAGCACGACACTGCCAAAATCTTTGGAATTTCAGTATAAATACATCTTAAGATATAAAGTAAGCAGACTAACACATGTTGCCCTTCCTCAGCTTTCTAATTTATATTTTAAAACAAGTACTAAGTATCACACATTCTCTTTCTATCATATTTTATGGTGTTATCTCTTAAAAGATTGAGTTTTTAATGCCATTTGTTACTGCTTAGAAACAATAATACTATGATGTTTACACTGCTCTATATTTAGTACAATAATGTTTAATAGCACTATTTTCAAGTCATAAATGCTGCATCAGGAACATTTGTAAAATTGTCCTTCTATCATAAAAAAAAATAAATATATAGTCATACTCTTCAAAAGAGGCCAGCTTAGTATTCGTTGCATGAGAATTAGAAAGAGCCATCAGATATGCAGACTGCAAGCTGAACCAAATTAAGTCAGTGGACACACTCCCCTAAACTTTGGTCCATGTTGGACCATGTTATACCACACGTGGTAATTTAGGGACCGACACAAGCACCCAGAGCAATCTTTTTTTTTTTTTTCTCACACACTAGGTAATAGTGGCAGATGACAAGTTATAACACAAACATCCCAGTTTCGCTGTAGAGCAGATGTCAAGCTTAATCTCCACTGAAGCTCTCAGTGTCTCTCAAGGTACTGTGGTATTCATTGCAGCCAAGGCCAGAGCCGTTCTGAAGCAGAAGCCACCAGCTGCGTGAAATGAAACGTATTCAAAGCTGCCAGCAGTAAGAAATTAAATACAGGCTATGGTGGCAGCTGCCAACTTTTTGGGTAGCAGCAGAATGGTGGCAGCCAATTGAACTTGAGATGGCAGCAATCTAATGTAACCCATTCACCAAGTCAGTGATTCACTAATTAATTTAGCTCTTTTTTTTTTTTTTTTTTTTTTTTCTTTTTTAGATTTTATCTACTGTTATCATACTACTGTACAAGGCTCAGGAAGGAGAGAGTAGGGTAGAGAGAGAGGGAGAGAGAGAAATAGAGTCCAAGCACTGGAATCTAGCATCTTGGCAAAGAATGGTACCATAGCCAAGAAACTTGTTCAAGGCCATACTACATTAAGCAGCGTGGTTGCATCAAGGTTCAGGCTGTCTAATATGTAGGTAATAATGGTATATAAATGAAGGGACGAATAGTTTTGAAGCAAAAGCTGTACCTTTCTTTTGTGACTTGGTTAGGCAAAAGGGAAAAAAAAAATGCAAAGATACAAGACTGCAGCATAAATTTCCTTTTTCCAGTGCTTTGGGAGGTTCTGACAGCTGTGGGACTTTCACTCATGAACCTAAATGTGCTGATGGCACTTTGTCACATCACAACACATGAACAAACAAGAGCCATGTACATGAACCATGAGGCAGAGCTTTGCCTTCTGTTACCTGAGAACTAGCATATTGAGATACATCTTCCACCTAAAAGGAATGGATTGAAAAATGGGTGTCACCAGGCTAAAGAAAAGATGTTGCTCCAGGAAGGGATTAGAGGAGGACTTGGCCCCAGCCTCAGGAATTTCTTCATCTTTTGGACAGTGCTGGCTATTAGAGCAGTCCTAGCCATCTGCACAGTATTTATCACAGTCTTTTAGCCTATTGGAAAAGCAAGGAAGTCTGAAATACACATTCAGGACTGAAAAGACAGTTGAAAACCATCTCCTTCTCTTGTGTTGGCCTCTTGGCTCATATGCAGCACAATGACACTTAAAAAAAATGGTAGGTGTTTTGATATCATTGAAGAGATTGGGAAAACGCCATATACCCTGAGCCAAAGTGACACCTACTTAAGAAAGTCTGAATGAGCACCAGCTCAGTCTGTGAATTTTGACAAACCTGGGCTTGATATTCAGAAAACTATGTAAGATGTGCAATATTGTGGCTAATATTAATTTCATAAAAATTACATTTAAGCAAGTGTATGAACCAGAAATCACCGAAAGACATAATGTTTTTCTTTGTAGTATGCTTCTTTTTCTTACGCTGATGTGTTTAGTTAAGGCTAGAAACTCTTCACAGTTTGCCACATAAGAAGGCAGACTATAACATGATACAAGTTTCTTAGTCACTGCTTAAGACTTACAAAATTCATTCCTCCGCCACTTGAAGCAAATTTAGCCTGAGATTTTTGTTCCACAATGATTCTCATGGGCTCCAAACTCACTGCTTACCACACAAAAAATAATCCTTTACATCTCCAGACTCTCTCTGTGTTCCTTGTTAACTTTCAGTCACAAAGTAATGAGATGCATCAGACAGCATCAAGCTGGCCTAAGGGGTTACAAATTTGGATGAGGGCCACATACTGTACTAATTGCTTCTAATAAATTACGTATTTCAGGAGGGACATCATGATTTTAATCATTTATTCTGCATGTTGTTTCCTTTGGAGAGAAGAACAAGCAGGCACTAAACAAGCCAAGCATCTGAAAATCATGGCAGAAGCTAGAAAGAGCTCATTTAATATCAACCATTATTGTAAATACTAGAATTATGCATGTATCAAATCCCTGGGTTTGAACACTTTGGGAACAGCCAGTGAGTCCTGGTTGTTTTAATGCATTAAACTAAAAGGATGTCTTTGAACAGTCCTTAGATTTATAACAACTCAGATGTAATCCCATTTCAAATGTAGCTGGAGCCTAGCTCAAGAAGAAGTCTTTGTTTCTATGTGAAGAAAAATACATTAAGAGGGTAATTTAAAGGCTGTATTTCCCAAAGGCTGAGAGGGAAAACAGTCAAACATACCTTTTAACTCTGTGGGGAAAGACTTAATTATGATTTGTTGGCAGCTCATTGCAAAGGTTGCCCAGTAAACACAGAAAACTGCAAGAACGTCTTTAAAGCATGGTGAAATTATTGGAATCTTGATGCTGATCTAAATAGCCTCCTGCAGGGTGAACTAGGATGAGCGGAAGTTTCCTAGTTCCCTGACCTCTAGCACACCCACACTGGTAGACTCACTGTTAAAGACATCCTCAAACCACTCAGGATTATGCACTTCCTTTACAGGGGGAGACCTTGATAGTATTTAAATAGCTGTTGGTATTAATAGCACTAGCTGGTGGATAATGTGGCGACTTGGGAGCTCTAGGGAGCAAGGCAGGTTTGGGAACAGCTCCTGCTCTCTGCTGTTTGTCTTTGTAAACCTTGTTTCCTGACATTTCAATCTGTGTTTCCTTTCAAGGATGAGCTGAGACAAAATGTGACTATCTAGGTAAAAGGAAACCTACCTCTGTAGAAAGTTTATCTTGGGATGGAAAGTTGCAGTTTTAGCTCTGAGACTCATATGTGCTCTTTTGATTTCCATGTGGTAATGAGATGCCAAAGTACCGCTACCTTGGATAAGTGAAATGTGCATCTGCCTTGGCAGGTTAAGCTGCCTTCTACCTGATCTGTCAATACCTGGGAGAGTTATCATCCCATTTTAGAGTTCTCTGGTGAGTGTGAGGCAAAAAGTTGGAGAATCCAGCAAGAATTCCAGGGGCTTCTCTAATCCTCTGACCAGAATCATCAAGGTATCTCTAAAGATGCTCTTTGTGGATGGATGGACAGACAAATGGATACTGGTGCCAAAACAGCTGGATGTCTACTTTGATATAGCGGAAAAGGATCAAATGATTCTTCTTGGTTCTGTTGTACAGAAGAAGAAGCAGATTAGTAAATAGGAGATAGGCCTTACAGAATGAGAATTGCCTGGGAAACACTGCCCTAAGTAAAAGTGGTGACTCTTCAATTTGAGAAACCTTCCTCATGTTTTTATGGTGTTTTCATAGGGAGTTTCAAGCCAACCTTAGCACATGAAGAAGAGCTTGAAATTAAAGAAACTGATGTAGATTCAAGATTAGCATATTAGACCATTGGAAGTTACAAGAGGATGAGAGAATTGCAAGTTCAGACATGAAAGCCCAAGAGTAATAGAAGAAAACAGCAAAGAAAAAAAGAAAAGGGGAGGGGGGGAGAAAGTGGGAAATCCTCGGCTAAGACTGCTGCTATGCCAAGGAAAAAATGTGACAAGAGGTAAATCACAGCATACAGAAAATATGATGGATTGATTTGGTGCAAGTTTCAGATACTGACTTCTGCCAACATTGCATGCTGCATAAGAGCATGGAGTTAACAAACACCAGCGCAGCAGGTTTAGGAGAAATACCTTTGAAAGCAAAATGGAAAACTTTGACATCCATTAGGCTTGGTAATATAATATTAACAAGAACACTGCACTGAAGAGTTATCTGGTTTGCTGTCTGATTTGCTCTCCAGATTACCGCTTAAATCAATAGTGCTCACATTGATTTTTCCAGCACACTGTATTCCAGTAAAAAGAACAATGGTCTGAGATGAGTCAGCTATTTGGTTCATCTGTAGGAATTCTGGTGCAGTTCTGTTCAGGAAAATAAAAGCAGGAGCCAAAGTACACACAAATATTTAGAAATAAGATCCTGCCTGTTGCACCACGGTATGACACTGGCTCTGCAGCCCCATGGGCTTGCTACAGCTTGCTGCTGCAGCTATAGACCTGCCTCCAGCTGGAGAAAGCCCTTCGAAGGGTGGAACCAAAATACTCAGGAGTGATCTTAGACAGATTGTAACATTGTCTTTCAGCTGAGGTGACTGCTATGGCCCAGGGTAAAAATATGCCCACATTTAACTAAGAAGCTGATTTCCATATATATGCCATGACTTGTAGAACATCAGCAATACTGCATTTTCATTTCTTTCAGATATTTTAATGTATTTGCATATTTCATGGAACATGTACTACAGTCCAGGTACTGTAACTAATTGTCACTATTGCCTGATGTTGCCTTTGCTCTTTTAACTATGTTAAAAGCCTCCTACTTTGTTTGTAATCACAACATGCAGATTCATTTACACTTGCTTTCTCTCTCTTGCTTAGCCATGAACTCATGAAACCAGCAACTCTTCTCTCACACACTGATAACCATTTCAAGGATTTGCAAGAAGCACAGCAAAAATGTTTTCAGTTCAAAGAAGAGATAATAATCTCAAGACCTACTTGGAGATTTGGAGTTAGGCTGAAGCATGACTCTCTCCACTTCTCTTGACCACCTCTCTGCTGCTCATGCCATGGCCCCTCCTTCCTCCCACAGCTCTCGGCATGCAGATGCTGTCTTGGCTTTCAGGCTCTGCACTCACCTGCAAGCTTGGCTTGTTCCTGGGAACTTTGGATTAACAGCAGCTAAAAACTACTGAGAAATGTAATATCTGAAAAGGTCTGACACTCTTTTTTACTCCAAGTTCTGTTTTATGGAGATGTAGTATCTCCATTTTTGAAACTAAGATACTGGACTACAGTCTATCCCACCTGCTGATAATAACAGTCCCGGAGAAAACAGAGCAGCCAAGGGGTATAAAGAAGGGAGGTTCAGCATGCAGAATCTCCTTCTTTACAGTATATTGAAGACCATATTTCGACTATATTGGAGGATAAACATATGCAAAGCTGTGGCAATAGTGTGTAATTACTAAGCCTGATATTCTGAAAATCCCAATGTACGTTGCTATTTTCAACTGCTACAAAACTAGAATAAATTCAAAAACTCTGTATTTCTCTGGAATGCTTTCATAACATTGTGTATTTCACATTGCTACATATTTGCCACCTACCTCTTAGTCTAAACGAAATAACATTCATGTTTTCATAACAATGAAGGGGAAGGAACAGCCAATTTTCTATGTAAAGTAAAATTTTTAAATAAGAAGGGTAGCTTTTGTGGCAGTTTAGGGTGTATAGTATTGAGATGCACTTTGTGCTTTGCTTTGTTCTGTTTACAATGTATTTCAGGTTAGTTGTGAGCTACCTTGAATGACTTACTTTCCTGCTGTTCCCTAGGATGCAGTTGATGTAGAAGCTAACTATGCTAGGTACCCAGCAGTGTATTAGAGGTAACTCTGAGCAGGCTGCTGGTTCTATTTAAGTACCTGTTTCACCGAGCACTTCATGCACATGGTATTTAATTTTAGCTTGCACAGCAAAATAATACAGCCATGCTATCACTAGGTATTTTTACTACCCATGCAAAGCTTCTTCCTTCCACAAATTATTATGATTGACTATAGTAAGATTTTTTTTTCCAATATCAAGTACACACACTTTAGCCCATTTTGACAAACAGATAGCAAGTTTCGTGTGGCACCTGAGTGCCAGAGAACTGAAGCTGCCACATGAGATATATATAACTGGCTGATAGGGTATTGATAGCTGCTGTCTTTCACACAACAAAGTAGATACCCCACCTTTTTTGCAAAGTAATAAATTGTGTTAAGCATAAGGAATAGAAACTGAGAATATTTGTTACCTATCAAGAGATACCTGGCACTATATCCTCTGCTCTGCGGTCTGAAAATAATCCTGTACTGTCAAGTGTCAGTCTGAAGTGCTGGTGAAACATTCTAGATCTTGCATCACTGCAAGCACCATCAAGCCAAATTCTGTTCAGAGTGATTTGGGAAACAAGGCCTAAATGTAGCTGCTTTGATCCTAGCTAATATTCCTACTGCTTTTAGGCTCGTTCCTGAAAAGCACATAAGCCCTTCAAAAATTTACTGAGATTTCTCATTTCCCTTCATCTTCACAAGAAAGGCTTCACACTTCATATGATCAGATACCAAGCCCTTAATTTTGGCTGGAAAGGGAGGCAGTATGTACAGGAGTGGTGTAAATGAGAAACAGAGCTGTGTAGGGCCAGCACTGCTAAAGCATATGTATTAAAGGACTTATCTTCAGTGCTTGAGGTGGACTTATCTGTTATCTCAAACTAATGAAAATATTGAGGTTTGCAAAAAGGCAGCTTTTATAAGAATAATAAATTTGCCACTGCTGCAAGATCCTGTGGTGAGGATACCAGATAGATGGTCAATGCCAGAGAGTCACTTTAAAGTGTGAAAGAAGAGATGGCAAAGTGTGACCCCGTCCAGCTGTGCAGCTGGTGGGCAGAGAGCCATTGCTCCTGCCCAATGTCTCCTCGGCGAAAGAAGTCACAGAGGCAGGGCGCAGGGGGAGCCCTGCCCCGGAGACAGTACCTGCACAGTACCTTTGAGGGCGGGTGGGGTGAAGACGCTCTGCTTCCTTTGCTTGGGAGAGGCGCTCTGGGACTGGGGAGGCACAAAACAGAGAGAAGCAGTAAGAGACAAGCATGGGGAGACTGTTCTATTCATAGCAGCTCTGAGTCTTGCCCCACAGCTGCTTTCAGAGGGTGCACACACCAATCTGAGAAATTTCTAAGAAAATTATGTTGTATAAATCTGATGCCAGCTCCTGAGCTTTCATGAATACAGGGAAAACTAAGACTAGATAGACAAAATATGTGTGTCATGGGCAAAGATTATGGTTCCCAGGCAAAACAGACCAAGTGCTACTGAAGATTACCCTTCCATTTAAGAAAACATTGTTAAGCATAAAACTAAGCCAGCCTATGCTTTTAACAGTCTATGTAACTGATTCTTGTAAGGTGAATAAATGTTTACATATATTAAAATATTTCCAAGAATTACATTAACCAATATCAATTTTTCAATTGAAACAATACTCAGATTCAGTATTTCAATTAAGTACAGTGTATTGAATGATTATATATAAGTACGGTAGTACTGAAATTATCAATATATACATTTTTAATAAAAATGCAGAGCCTGCTGCACTTTTTCAATGAGTTCTATTACTTCTGAAATAATAATTTCAGTAACTAATCACTCAGCTGGGCTTGATTTAGCGATATATTTAGATACAGTTAAACTTTTCATAGCTCTAAAATCACATCTATGCACAAAAGAGAAATTATTCCAAAATAATGGCAGTAAAATTACACACAAATATTAGTATAATTATACCAAGGTATAGTTAGTAACAACTAACTGGAACACATTCTGGTGCTAAAGCAGAACAACTTCTGCAAAATGAAAGCAGTTAAATTGGTTTCCACATTACATCAACATGAATTATGTCCAGAATAATAAAACTACGTAAGGTCACACACAACTTTTGGAGATATAAGCACCATCTCACATTCCTAAGACAAATGTTAGAAAAATGCCGTGTGTGGGCAAGCTTCTGGTCATAACAATGTTACTTTTTTCCAAATACTTTCTAAAAATTCCTTTGTCCCTGAGTACTTTGACTGGTTTATAGTATGTGAATTTTAATCAGATCTATTTCTTCAAGGAACATTTGATATAGCTCTTAAGAAAACCACTTTCACACAAGTATGGCCAATCCTATTACCTTCCTTTATCACAATGGTGGAATGATAACATTTATAAATAAAATATTGTCTTCTTTTGAAAGAGAAAGCCATTTATAAACACTGTGGGATAGGTTGTTGAACCTCACCCCAGGAAATCTTTGTAAGTCTGTATTTGAGTCCAAATCTGAACCAATCAATACCTCCTACTGCTATTTTAAGTGCAGCCTACTTCTCTGAGCAATGGGTGAAGGAGAAAGAGATCAGGGAATTGCAGGAGCATAAGGGGAGGATGGAAAACAAGATCAGAGGATCTGATTTTTAACTCTTCTGCAAACAACATTAATGTGCTGCCTGCTGTGGGCTTGGCAAATGGTGAGGGAACAGGAGTTTGCAATGCTTTTGTAGAGCAGTAGTGATCTGCAGACCCAAAGCAATGCTGTGTGAGATGACCTGATGTGGTCATCTTGGGTCAGATTTGCTATGATTTGCCAGGTCATGGCAGCAAGGCGGAGGGGAAACCTGCCTTTCCCAGTTCCCTGCAACAGGAAGGAGAAAGAGATCAGGGAATTGCAGGAGCATAAGGGGAGGATGGAAAACAAGATCAGAGGATCTGATTTTTAACTCTTCTGCAAACAACATTAATGTGCTGCCTGCTGTGGGCTTGGCAAATGGTGAGGGAACAGGAGTTTGCAATGCTTTTGTAGAGCAGTAGTGATCTGCAGACCCAAAGCAATGCTGTGTGAGATGACCTGATGTGGTCATCTTGGGTCAGATTTGCTATGATTTGCCAGGTCATGGCAGCAAGGCGGAGGGGAAACCTGCCTTTCCCAGTTCCCTGCAACAGGAGGAAGGTAGAGTTGGCAGAGCTGAGATGCAACACAGCTTTACACAGCTCTGAAAGTGACAGGCCTTAAAAGGCTGTGTTACTGAACATGGCCAGACAATGTAAAAAAACCATTAATTAGGATTAACCAGTGACTTTCAAAGAGGTTATATCAATATTTTAACTAAAAAAAAACAGTTTAAAAAGATCTTTCACTTACCTCTGCCTGTGAGATGTTTGTTCTCTTCTCATCTTTCTCTGGTATAGGAAAAGATACAGAAAGAGAACAGTTAGTAAAAAAGCACCTCTCAGCCATTGCAGCTCTGCCCTGAACTGTACAGCACTATTGTAAATAAGAAATCACCCTTTTGACTTGCAGAGTTTTTGTCTCTTTTGTGTGTCTCAGAAAACTGGAGGCCCTATGACTCCCAATATTTGTCTGTGAATTACCAGCAGGTGATGGATTGCCTTTAGCAGGAGGTCCTTTGGCCAAGCTCACAGCAGGACTCTGTGCTCAGTGGTGGCAGTCGGGATATGTGGCTGCTTTACCCAGGGACTGCACTTCCTTCTATGCTCAGAAAACGCTTCATTGCCTAATAGTGTGCAGCAAACTCACTAAGGGTTCTACTGCACTCAAATAATTATCAATATGGGCACCACCTCAGTTAAGTTATTAACATACCAATACTGGTACTGAGGAGCATCTGGCAGTAATATGTGAAATTAGCAAACCAAAGTTTAACAAAGTCTAATCTTTAATCTTAAAAGTTTCATTACATGTCTGGTTTATTGCCTGAAATAACTGGAATAGTTCCTGGTGGTGCTTGGTTTTGTTGCCTTCTTTTGCTATAGGCATGACAGAAACTATCAATACTAGAGAATTCTAGTAGAACAAGCATCTCTGAAAAACTGTCTGAACACCTAAGCTAAGTTGTATGAAGCAGAGGAGTGTCAAGGATCTTCCTAATCATTGTCCTTAACCAGTTTGTGCATTAGATTAAATTATTTTTCTATTGTTCTCCTGATGCTGTTACTGGTCAGAAAGTGGCTGTGTTCTGCTGATGATTTCCCAAATATTTGATGAAGATCACAGGAACTTTGATGCATGGTACTAAAATAAAACACCATTAAGAACAGAGACATCAATTTGTCACTGTACCAGTGCCCCTTATAAAATTTTCCACTTGAAGATACCACTGCAATTTCCACTGAAGCATGGCAGGTCTGTAAATGTAGGTCTAAGGGAAGAATTAGGTCTACATAATGTCATTTCTCTAGCTTACTCTAGATACTGGCTCTTGTGGTGTGCTGTGTGTGAGGGGAAGAGCCAGTCCAGGCAGACTGATTGCATATTCTGCTGTATTCTTTACCATTGTATCTGTGCATCTTATAAACATTAACTGACTTACTGCAATTTTAAATGTGCATATTTTCCATTACCTTTGTATGAAAGATATTTATATTTACACTCAAGGTTAAAAAAGGGTGGTTGAAAACTGTGCTGATTACTAAAGCATGGTCCCACAGATACAGAATTACACAGGATAATCACGAGGCCAGTTCCTGTCATTGACATTTGCAGGATCTTTGGTAAAGTGACTAATATCTTCCTTGACTTCAGGATCCTGAATTTAGTTTGGAGGTTGAAATTTTAATAAATCAGGAACTTTCAGGAGAGAACAATGAAAAGTAAGTTATCTCCCATTCTTTCCTGAAACTCTAAACTTGTCCAGATTAAAAATATGTTTTGTAAACCCAAGATGAGGCTTGCCTAAGGAGCAAAAACTGCAATCAGCAGCTTTGTTGGGTTTCAGGTCTTGTTCCTAAGCACGTGCACAACTCCAAACCCTTGGGTTTCCACTTCTAGAGTTTTTAGTGGGGTGTTATTAAACCTACCAGAACTGGAAAACTTCCAGACTTTCACCAGCAGCCCTTATATGAGAGGCAACTTTGGGAACAATAGCTGGTTCTGTATGAAGCTAGAGAACGCATTCATATCCATTCATATTGCAGAGCAAATAGTGCCAATGAATAGAATCCAACAACATGGAAATGTAATAATTACTTAGAAAAAAATGACACAGACATTTTCAAATCCAGAAAACAGAGGTCAGAAATGAACCTAATGGAGCAAAAGAGACGGACTTGAGAACATAAAGTATTTCAAGTGAGCTGTGAGATGAACGGAAAGGCAGAGCTAGTTGGAGATGCAGTTTGATCAATGAGACATTTTCACATACATTCATTTTTGAGGACAGAAAGATCACTGCATGCTTATTTTTAATAGCTATTTTGACAGAAAAGACTCAATAGAGAGTATAGATTTTTAAGGAGACAAAGGAAGGGAACAGTGGAAGCTGGGACCACTGAGTGCCATAGGCTGAGGCAGAGAGTAGAAAATAAGCATTATTTCTATAGAAGAGGAGGGAAAAAAAAGCAAGGGATACACAGAAGGAACAGAGGGAAGATAGAAGTGCTTGTGTGCAGCTGAGGTAGTACTGAGAGACTGGGACAGTGGAGTTATAGCAGAATTAAAAGGGAAAATTCAGTGATGTCAGAGAGCAGAGCTGGAGTGCAGAGTGGGCTGGAGCTCAGTCAAGAGCTCTTTGCCTGGGGAAACACTTAGAACCATATTGGTCTAAGAGAGGATAACTGTGTGAACATTTTTCCTTGAAAATATAGCATATTTCCAGTGTAACTTATAGTGCTTTGAAAGCAGTCTAAGTAAATTCATGAAAGTGTGTTCTTGAAACAGACTTAATAAGAAAGCATCTCTGAGAAAGTAAATGCATGTAGGAACTGATGCTCTCACTACAACAGGTCAGTTCTGGCACCAAGAGATTTCATGTAGAAAATCTCTGAGACAATAAAATTTATTATGAGAATGGAAGATACAAGGTAAGAAAGAACACAATCTGTTAGCTGCTGCAAATCAGACATATCCACCTACAGAAGTCAAACAAGCCACATATCTCCCACCTTTTCATCCTTCTCAAATCCATTTACAATTCACAGAAGAAAAATTAAATCCCTGGGTTTTTAATATCGTTTAGTTCCCATAGAACTACTGTGCAGTCAGGATTCTGCCCACAAAAAAATCACAGTGACACAGAATTAGAGTTTTCCTTATAATGTTTATAACTAAGCAATTATATAACGGAGAACGTGAATTCAAGTGATCAGCTATTTCTCTTTTATATGAAACATAAGAAAAGCTCTCAGCAGATAATTTGTCCCTACAGGATTGCTCTCTTTTGGGGGCTGGGAAGGTAGGAGACTTTTAAATGATGCTCCATTTTCCTCCCTCACAGAGAGTAACTTTTTGCCCACAGAAAAAATACAGCTGTATTATATTCCCAATCTGAACATATGTAATTCTTCCAGTTTATTCTTGGCTGCTCTAATTAGTTAAGAGGAATCTAATTACTCAAGTAATTTCTTGGACAGTTTTTGGTTTAAAATTATATAATAGAAATCACATGAAGAGCTGAGAACAGATTTGCACATACCCAAGTCACTGGGAAATCTAGGTACGTACAAATAAGTTTGGCACTTTGTTTAGAAGTTTTTTTACACCTGTGCTGAGGAAAAAGCAGTGGAGGACTTTCTCCTGCACCAGGTAAATAATATCTGAGGCAAATGTATCCCTTCCCTTAGACTGCAGTAGCACCTGGCAAAATAAACAGGGTTTCAGGCTTCAGTCAGTGTTCTCACGAAGATAAAAGGTCCAGTATATCAAGGAAAGTTTCCGTCTAAAGAATATTTCCATCAGTCCAGATATGTACACAGACTTTCTGGAATGAAGGCTTGTTTCTGTAAGGAGAGACACTTCTGAAAGTCCATCTACCTGCATAGAGCCCATTTCAGCATTACAGCTCTAAGCTTCAGTCTTCAACCAGGGCAAAATCTCACCCATTTGTGGCAAGATTTGGCAGGGATATATTGCTGAAATATGGAGGGAGAAACATCAAGGGATTTGTCTCCCCAATGGTTTTGTAAGCAGAGCATTGTTTAATGTTTATTAGCACATCCACCCAGGCAAGTTGATGTAATAATCTGAGCTGCCCCAAAGGCGTAATTATATGAGGTCAGAAATGAACCAAGTGGAAGGATGCCGGATATAGCCAGGATGGCAACCACCTGACAGTGCTGATCACTTTTTCTGTGAACCTCCACTGTTGTGCAAACTGCATCACCAGACTGGGGGAAGCCTTATGGTCATTTTAGAGTAAGATCAAAAATAATCTGCCTCTCTTCTCCCACTGGATAATGTTAATGCACTTGGAGCAGCTATGCAGGGCAAGAGGTGACCTATTTTAAAAGAATTGTCCTGTGATATCACCCATGGGCTCTGCAGTGGAGTCATCCAGCTTATCTCATCCAGCTAAGTACCCTGCTTCCTTTCCCTTGGCAAGAGCACATAAAAGCCTTTTCTGTAGGATTTCAGTCAGGCACTGGAGGAACAGAGCAGGTCAGAGAGGCCAGCTTTTGCACAAAGTAAACCCAGGCAGAGACTGGTAAAATTATTGGAGAAAACCTCATGTAGAGAGAGAGCAGAATTTCCCTTGGGAAAACAAAGCAGAGGAGTTTCAGATACAAATCATAAGAGGATGACAGGGCTTTGGATTTGGTAAGTTTTTGTCATTGTGTCTAAATTTTCCCATAAAAAAATAAATGCAATAGTTTTTAATTGCTCAGATAGTAGAACTAGACCATGAGCTGCATGCCTGTAACAGTTTTTATTTAAAGAATGGTTTTAAGAAGAATGGTTTGAATCTGAGAGAAATGAGCCTGAAGAGACACTTTAAGGGCACAAAGTCACTATCAGTCTAAAGCTTTCTTAGAATCCTGCCTTCCACCTGTATAAATAGTGCCACTGGAGAGAGCAAAGTTTATGAACAGAAGCATAAATCCAGCCCTTCATATGCCAAGTTAGTGTAGGACAGCTCAAATTAGAGGTGATCTTACTGCTATGAAATGGTTCACCCAGTTTAATTTAATTAATTTTGATTAAATGTCTCCATGGCCAAACGGTACCATGTCCATGAGCAAAGCTTTCTCAAAAAATATGAAAGAAATGGAGCAATTGCTGACTATTGATCAATATGCTCAATTACAACATACAGTTAGAAAAGGAAACTAATTTTCTTGGCTTTGGCTTCACCTAGCCATCTCCTGTGATGAGGAGGAGGGTGGCGCTCTGCTCCTACTGAAGGGCTGAGGGATGCTTGTGTGCTTGGACAGTGGGTGGCTGAGCCCTGCTCCTGGTTTACTGTGCTAATTGGACAACAAGTCAGACCACTTCTTTCAAAAACTTACCTTTAAATGGCACAGACCCACACAATTTTAGGAACTAGGAAAAGAAACATAATTTTCCAAATAATTCTTCATCCTACTGACACTTAGTGGCAGACAAACCTGACATTTTCTGAAAGTGTTGTTTCAGTAATTTCACATCTCTGTTTCTTTGTCAGTAAAATATGGCTATTTTTAAATCTAGCAGCTCGCCTCATTGGCATTTCACCACAATCAGTTGTATTTGTAAAAAAAGCTCATTGGAATCTGATTTAGAAATTGACTGGTGTAATGATGTTTTTGTTTCTTTTCTGCTATCAAAACTACTTCTCCTTTCCTCTAGAATACAAAGTAAAAAAACATATCATGCTCTGCTTTTGCCAGAGTTCTAGCTTTACATTGCCGGATCAGTTGGCATCTCACCACTTTTCACTAAACCGAGGTAAGAAAAGTAAGTAACTCCAAAAAGGCAAACGTAAAAATATTTATGTAGTTAATTGTTTGACATTTGCTTATTGGTTTCTATTTGCCTGTATCTATCAATGAAAACTTGACTGTCAGCATAAATGTAATTATATTTGATTACCCCAAAAAATCCTGGTAAGCCCTCCTAGCATGAGTGTATGTTTCTGAAAATCTTCACATTGTAAAAGCTCCTCATTAAACTGCAGTATCCAGCTGCTACAGTAAATGTAGCTGGAGGGCTCGCTCCTCAGTCAAGTCCTGACACCAGAGTGCATACATTGCAATTCTGCTGCATCTCACATGCTAACCAGCAACTAAATTATTGTTTGGCCCTTCAGGGAACACTAAGATTTGTATAGGAAATATTATTAAAAACATTGGGGAATTTTCCATATGCACAAGCATTTACATGCTTACTGTGTAAGGCATTTTCAGTTAAGGTATGTAGCATGGGAAAGCTTCTGCACTACCCTGACAGCACCAGCACCAAGAGACCTCTCCTCACTCTGGGTCAGAGGAGGCCATGGGGTAGCTTTTCTCAACTCACTCCAGCCCTTGGTAGTCCACTTAAATGCCACAGGCCAGATGCATCAGCTGTTTCGACATTTACAAGTGTATTTTCAATTAAATTATATTTATATTTACATAGCTCTGTACTTCCCACCTTCAATATTCAAGTAGCCACATATTAGCATGGTGAGCAGAGACAGCAATCTGCTTTGTTAAACCAAATCCTTCCTACAGGTACTCAAAGTCAACCTCTAAACATAAAGAGAGAGACCATCCTTTTCCTCAAAACATGAGAGTGTCTGATAGAAACAGCATCTGTATCTCTGAACATCATACAGACAGTGTCCAAGGACCCACTCTCAGCTGCACAGCTGAAATATGAAATATTTCATGGAATATGAAATAAAGCCACCTTTTATAAATTACACAGATCAAAATTCCTTTAAAACACACATTCTGAGACCATAATCTAGTTTGAAAGAAACTGGAGACATTGCAAACCTCAAATGTGAAGCTAAATGTATTTGTTTACATCACACAAATCTCAGAAGGGAACCATAGTGCCTGATTCACCATCATTCCAGTTGTATGCCAGACTCATGGAAATTAGTCGAGTTTCACTGGCATTAAACCAGAATATAACAGTGATGAATCAGATCTGAAGCCTTACCACAGAGCAACAGTTATTAGAAACACAAAAAATCATCCCTCTCAAACATTTTGCTTTCAACTTTTCAATCTCCCTATGATATCTGTTAAATATAAGCATCAAACAAATTCTAAAAAAGTCCCACAAATCAAATACTGTTTCTCAAAATATGCAGCTGAAGGGAATAAAAATTAAATAATTTTCTCCCTTCTTGTTAATAAAGACCGAGTTGCTCTGTCTGCCTTCTTGGAGTAACACCAGACTCTGCTGTCTTCAGCAGCTGCCAGCTCTGTTAGGCTCTGTCTGATACTGTTTCTGGCTTAGAATGACAGACCACAAAACTGGCTTCGTGAAAACACCTGCCATGAAAAAATTCCTTCCATGCAGGAATTTATTTTCCTCACAGCACAAGAGGCCCTGTTCTGTAGCTCTGCTCTGTGCGAGGGTCAGGTGAGCCAGGAACACGGAGCAGAGCTCTGAAGTCCCTCACCCATCGCACGAGGCAATTACAGGCCTGGCAGGTCTTTCCAGAGAAAGTAATTAACCCATGGAGAAATGCACTTGAAACAAACATTCTGTTTGTGTAAACAATGTAAAGATTGACTTTAAATCACAATATAAACCATACCAGGCTTGACTTTGTTTCCTTCTAGTCACTTTCAAAGCAGCACAAACTTCTCTTTCTGAATGAAACTGACGTGGGTTTCCCAGAGAAACTGAACAGGAGGAACCAGGAGGATGTAGGTGAAAGGCTTTTTTTTTTTCTGTCTCTCAGGTAAGGCATTTTCTGGACCCACATGAATCTCTCATTAAACTACCAGGAATAACTCCAAGACAAACTCCATATAACTTGCAGCTGACCAGCGTGGGCTTCAGGCATCAGAGCCAGGAGGAACCTCGGGCTGGACCACAGGGCGTCACTGCGGGCAGGCCAGGCCCAGGCCTGTCCCGGGGCTGCTTCCGAGCTCCCTCAAACCACCCCCTTCCAAAAGCATGTCCTTGGGTTCCCAGCACAGCCCTGCTCTCCCTTCCCAGCACAACAAAGCCAAGCTGAATGCCAAACCTGCAGGTTCCTGCTGCAGCCCACGCTCGTGGCGGAGCTGCCTCAGGCTGGGCCGGCGCCAGGGAAATGGCAGGAGGGGGCACATCCCCGGGCTGCGGCCGGCGGCCGCC
>NW_009952974.1:15893003-15900643 GCF_000747805.2 Chaetura pelagica | reverse complement strand
CTGGGCTGCGGCTGCTGCCGCCTCCTCAGCCCACAGCAACGGGCCTGGCCAGCGTCTGAAACCTCGGGATTTAATCCCAGATATACAGCACAAGCCTGGTAAAAAACAACAACAAAACAAACCCTTTTTCAGTTAATTAATTAGTTCTAGAATTAGTGCAACTGGGAAAGAACTTCAGCTACGTGTAGACTGGCTCCTTAGTCAGAACTCTTACTCATTACCTAAAACTACATAAACTCACTGCACCTTTGAAATCCAGATTCATTTGTTCAACTAAGAAAAAAAAAAAAGAGAGAGAGACAAACTGAAGAAAACTGCTGTGATCGGTGATGTGAAACCTAAAACCCTTGGCCCATTGGGAAGATTGATGGTATACTCAAGTCTCAAAATGTACAAAGATTTAAAATATTATGATAAATGTATTACTTTATTTTATGTACATCTACTTAGGATGATTAAAATAATTTTTTACATTGAAACGTGCATAGTAAAACTTCCCTTATTTTTGAAGCAAAGAGATGTAAACCAGGGTGAGCGATTTTCTCGCAGGAGCCAGAAGGAGAACCTGAGGGACTGCACTTCTCGTTGCCCCAGCCCGTGCTGAAGGAGCAAAATGAGCTACAAGGACACCTTGGAAAAGCAGACTTTCACAGAGATACAGAACAAGACAAAGGATGAGGACTAGAAAATAGACCTAAATCACAATGTGATGTCTCAAAGTTTGTCCAACTGTGAACTCACCTTGTAAGGTTACATTGACACAGGGTCTATCCTAACACAAAAGCAGACATCAAAAAAGATCAAATATTTGCTGCATCAAGTAAGGGCTCTTTCCACACTCACAGCATAACCTCATCTGGCCTGAAACCTGACAGTGAAAGAAAATATTTGCATGAAGGAAATAGGAGAGCAGTGGAGGTAAAGACAGCTTTTGAGAGGTTAGAAGAGGGACAGAGCTGTTAAGTGACTGCCAGCAAATATTCAGAGAAAGTGGTTCAAAGAGCAGAAATGTTCCTCTGAAATGGATGTGCCCAAGCAAAACATACTGCCAGACTAGTAAATATTTGCAAATAAGGGTTATAGTTTTACCAAATGTTGCCAAAGTACATAAATAAAAGCTTCCAAATAGCTTGCGATTATTTTGTCCATTGACTTAGTCATAACAATGTATTAGTTTGTGTAAAGACTTAACATGTTCATTAAATATTTTAAAATACAGAAAGAAGCTAAGTACCTTGAGAAGACAGTTACCCAGAGTTGTGAATTCATCAGTAATACTGAACAGTATTAACAATGGGTTACTTTCCAGTACCTTACTTTATGCTCAGTCTATGTTCAAATGACATATTGAATAAGTTGAAGATCACAAAGAAAAATCTGTGGTTACCAGAAATATAATACTGGCTGATCCCTCAAAATACATTTAAGGAATTTCCCAATAGCTTCATGTAGAGGAATCAATTGTGATGGAAAATGGCTCAGAACTGACCCACTGATCTCAATCTTTGTATTGGAGTTACAGCTGCAACAGCTACCACTGCAAACTCTTCCTTTTTCAGCTGTTACCTTTAGTATTCTAAGCTCTAAAATAAAAAAAAACAACTGCAGCAGCCAAAACTAAAAAGATCAAACATTTCTTAGCATGCTATAGCTCATAAAGGCATCACAAAAATATAGCTGAACAGTTTTGTACATTCTGGAAAGTGACATTTGCCAGGGGAGAAGAAAACACATACAAAACAATAAAACTATCCTTTAGCCAGGGATTAGTATTGCTCCTTTGCAGTTTCCTTCCTTTTGGAATAATACTTCCAAGACTTCATTAAGAATGTGTTGTAAAGCTAGCCCTGGCCAACTGCTCACAGTTTGCTTGTGATTGAAATGCACATGCATAATGCTCATCACATATGTTTATCATCTTACACATGAATCAAGAGAACTACTAGTAATAGTATTTCTTGGGGTTTAGAACTTTTTGTATAACAAGAAGATGCAAATATCAGTTTTGTAAGCTCATTGTTTGGTTTTCTGAGCTTTCAAAGAGTTAGCAAAGGGAGGTTTCATAATCTCATTCTCACCATCAGCACAACTAGGTAGGATGGAAAAGACCAGGCAATTCTTAACACAGACTAAACCGTTATTTCTGAAGGCACTTTTCAGAATTTCTACTAACCTCCTAATGTAACAGAAACAGAGGGGACCCTGCATTTTGTTTTATGTGTCTCCATCCATACTGTCACAACCAGGAATGCATCACCCTGATTCCCATGGAATGAGCTGTTCCACACCCTCCTGTGGAATGTGCTGTATGCATTAAGGCCTAGGTCACACCCTAGTGTCACCATCTTAGGAGGCTTGAAAGCACATTTCTAAACAATTACAGCCCAGCTGTCTAACTGTATTTCAAAACCAGACAGTAAAAACCTAATGTTGGTCTGGTTCAAAATATCTTCTGGATCTCAATTTTTAAAGAGAAAACACTACCCTCTCCCACTCACTCTGTAGTTCATCAGTACAATTCCACTTCAAAGAGAAAAGGGTACAAAATTGCACTTACTAATACAAACATGTTGCATTCAGACGAGCTGGGCTGGTAGGTTAAATAGCTCCCCGATTCTTGATCTCTCCTGCAGATTCTAATGTAACTGGGAGAAGGTGAAGCAAGTGCTACAGCTACACCGTGGCGCATCCTAGAGATATTACTGTTTGGTGGTGGTCAAAGAGTTAGCAGGAAAGGATCATCCAGATCTTCTTTGCTTTCTGCCACAGTCTGAGAACAGCTATGGCAAGGAGCTTCAGAAAGACTTGAAAAGAATACTGCCACCACAAGCTTTTCTATTTTCTTAGCAGTGGTAGCTCAGTGCTGAAATGTTTAGGCTACGGGATGCCTGAGTACCAGGATAAGCAGTACCATAGGGTGCAACAGAACTGACTGATTTATTAAACTTCCCATCTGCCTCACTCAATCTCATGTTCTGCCCTGTGTGACTCTTCCCTGCTTGTCTCATCAGAATGAATGATGTGGCCTTGGGTGAAAAACACAACCATTAGAATGCACATTTTTCTACTTAACACTGCTAACTCTGTAAGTGCTTTTTGATTCCACAAGATTAATAATGCCAAGACATTAATTCTTTGTGGTATTTGCATCCCAAGTATCCTATGGAAAACATGAACCAAGAATAAGCATATAACTGTGCTTCATTCTGCTACTATGATAATATCTTGATCCCTTAGTACAGCAATTTTAGAAAAATATTAGAATTTATTACTTTAAATACACACACATTAATTGAGTTTTGAGGGGGACACAGGAATAGTTCTTTGAGGAAGAGAAGGGAAAAACTACTTCTTCCAATAGACATGTAGCTTAATTCTACCCTAGAACAGGTTTGATTACTGTAAAAAGAGACTTGGCTGGTCCATCTGATCTTGTTTCCACCAGTTGGTGACACAGACTCACAGGAAGGCAAAGCTAAGCTCTGCTCCTCCCTGCACTCTCCCTGAATCTCCACAGTCCAGCCTCATGTAGTTGCCAAAACTTTCATGACTGATAGCTTTGTTTTGTTTAGTCTCTGCTAATGTTTGGTCCAGATTCATTAAATTCTGACTTTCAGCATATTTTGAAGTGAAGCTTCAACTTCAGTTAATCCATATAAAAAGTTAAACCTTGTCTCTGAAAGCTCAATAAATGGGGCTATCTTGATTGATGGCTTAAGTGCAACCCCTCCCCAATATTCTGAACATAATGAGGTTAGTGCTAAAAGCTGGAATCTCTCTCATCTGTCTGCATTATCTATTTATTCCGCACACGTCACCATGGTAAATGAGAGCTGCATTAAGTACTAAATAGTAGAGGTCAGACAAAACCTGTGGTGTTGTTTTTTCCACTCAGCAAGGCTGAAATATTTATTAATGGATTTTAGTTTATTACCTGATGGAAAAAATATCAGTATTATTGCATCATTGAAATGTAATTTAAACTTAATCTAAAAAAACCCCCAATTTGACATTCTTATTAAAAACATTTTGTCTTAAGATGTTTAAATGGACTTGATTTCAAATGGTCTCTAAAATTTTTTAGCATTCTAAAAGAACACTTAAAATACAACATTAATGTTTGCTCCAAGCTAAACCAGATGCATTTGGATCTTTTTTTTTTTAATGCCACTAACCTCCCAAACTGTATACTCATACAGCTATATTACATATAATGTAAGTGCTTTGGATATAAGTAGTTGTTAAATACACCTATGCATTTTTTTAAATGGAAAAGTTCACCATCTACTCAGAACCCTCAACAAATCAAACTGTATGACGTGTACAAGTGTTTGACATAGTGCAAATATTTTAGAGTCCCTCTAGCAAAATATTAAACCTTATGAATGCAGCAGTTAGAAGCTGCCCAGCTACCATCCTCGCCAGTCAGAGAGTTGTGCACACTGCTGTTCTCTGCCCCAGGCACACCTCTTTGGCACATTCATACGCACAAAGGAGATAGCAGAGGTAAACAGTCTGAAAGATTATCAGTCCTGACGCTGAATAATCAAGCAGCTGGAGATTTGTAACATGAAGCCATATATATATATTAAAAATTATTTGCAAATAATCTCCTGGGGTGGAAGAAGGCTGTTTCTATGGTGCTTTTGTATAAGGAACAAGGAAAACAGTGGGAGAGTACAAGGTTCAACTCTAAAAATACCTCCTCCTTCACTTCCATGGACATTGACCCTTCCAACACCAAACCGACAGGACGCAAGGAGCAGGAGGAACAAGTGTACACTAAGGGCTTAGCTGCAGCCATGAATAAAAAAGTACATCAATTCATGTGTTGTGGATTTACAGCTGAAACAAGAGAAATGGTTACATGCAATTCAACTCAAATTGGGATCGAGTACAATTTTTTTTAAT
This sequence comes from Chaetura pelagica, assembly GCF_000747805.2. NCBI lineage: Eukaryota > Metazoa > Chordata > Aves > Apodiformes > Apodidae > Chaetura > Chaetura pelagica. The sequence goes on along the minus strand of NW_009952974.1, from coordinate 15,895,732 downwards.
TATTTTTTTTTTTGCCTCTCAGCTGTTCCACTTCCAATCTAGGTCAGAAATTTGAGTCCTGGTTCTGAATATCCAACCTCTTTTTCCAGTCTGCTGGGCTGGCCCAGGCCCTTCCACAGACCAGAGCTCTCTCAGGCTGTGTTTGCATCCTGCATTCCCCCTTCTCATGGAGGGCAGGCAGGCTGCAGCAAACAGGAAACACTTGTTGTGACTAAACTGTACTCACTTCAGCAAGCTACACCAGTCAGTAGAAGCAACCAAACTCCTACAGGCTATGTGTCATGTAAAATGCACCTATGCAATCATCATTAAGCACTGAAAAAGAAGGAAGCATGGACAGACATGAAAAAAATGAAGGAAAATGAGGATTGACCAGAACATGCACAACACCTCAACACCTTTTTGTTCAGACTTCCTCTGAGTAGTTGTCAAACCCTCCTGCTCCTTTGAGCATTCCTTACTGACCAAAGAGACAGTTCAGACTCTACTTGGGCACCATATGAAGTAAAACATATTTCTTACTGTTTCCCTATGTGTTTTACACAATGACTAAAATGTTCCCAGTTAAGTTTTGTATTTGTGAACTGATAGGGTCATGATGTCTAAGAACAGTGAAAATGCATCTGGCTGCTTTGATGATAACCTTCAGTTTAAGCACAGCAGTACCCAGTGCATCCCAACCACCTCAAACCCAGTCATCCAGCCCACTGTCTTTACTTTGCTGCAGGGAGTATGACAGCTCTTTTGGCAGGTGGTGATGATGACATAAAATTTTCACTCTCTCATGAAAATGGAGCATTTTCATGAAAGATACTAGGGAGACCTTTTTCTTTTTCTCTAACTCATTGCTTCTGTTTGGACTCTGAACTGTCCTTTCTGGGCTGCATTAAAAAGAGCCCAAACACAGTTTCCTGTCTTTTTTTTTTCTTGCTTGCCTTGGAGTCTTTACTCATACTGCATTTGTCTGTGAAGAAATTATGGTGCAGCTTGTGCCAAGGGCTTCTGTGAGCCTGAACTGAAGAATAAATTCAAAGTAACCCAAATGATAGAACATCTGAGCATAGGGTATATCAGTAAGAATAAGGGAGGCAGTTTGCCACTCAGCATTTGTAGTCACACATCAGCCTGCAAACAGCAGAGTATTTTCAAACACAAACATTATTCTCTCTGTTCTAGAATCTGTATCACCCATCAAGTCTTATGCAATGTCTGTGTTATGTATTTCATTGTTTCACTGTGTCAGATAGTCCTTTCAAGGACAGGCCCAAAGCACAGAAAGGTCCTCACTGCCCTGACCAACTGATCTCTGAGCATCCTGGTGCTACTGGTAACACGCACTGAGCTGTACCCACCCTGTGCTGGGAGGGGACACAAATATTTTTTTATTGCTTATTGTCATAACTCCATGAACTCCTAGACTGAAATAAGAACAGACAGCTCATTTAAGTGGCATCCACATTTAGCATCTAGGAAGGCCAACTAGTTCGACCAAAAAAAAAATACAGTTAATGACAGTTTTTAGTAATGTACCACTTTTATAAATGCTTTACTACCACATCAGAAGCCTAAATTTGCAATTGAAAACAGCTGCTATTTAACTTACTCATTTTCTATTTCCTTAACCAAAGTAAGCAGTATGTCCTACCAGAATCTCAAGGTTTTGAAAAACATATCAGTTCTCATCAACTGTGGGACCAAGAGTTCTCTGCTGATCCAAGCTTCAGTGAGACTGTTGCCTGAGAAAGTATAGCAGGTCTGCTTCACAATGCCCAGAAACAGCTGCCTCCTACCTAGTAGGTCTTTTTTTATTCCAGTTTATTTTGTCTTGGGAGACAAAAAATTGTGACCATTAGATGTAAAACAAACTCATTCACCCAGAAGCATAATCTAACAAGTATTAGTCACAAACATTAAAGTTGGGTAGAGCATATAGGATTTATCCCCTCAAAGATGTGGTACTGATATAGTTTGCATGATCAGAAAAGCACAACTATATGTGGTAATGAGATTTATTGTGCCAGAGAAGTCTGGGCATGTCTAGTATCAACTGAGTGTGAAAAACCTAATCTCCTTTGGGTTGTTGCGGAATTGCCATTGGTGTAAGGACAGTGCCCACTGGCTGTGTTGTTTGCTACTCCTCTAAATGTTGGGGCTGCTCCTAAGGCATCTCAGCAGACTGCTGGGGAACTGGCAGTAAGCTGAAAGGCATGAATCCCTGTCTGGACTGTGGCAAAGAAGCTGGGAACAAAACAAAGAAAGTGCTAATGTCCAAAGACAAGCTGTAAGCAAGTTCCTTGTCTGGTGTCTGGTACAGTTTGCTTATCTTCAAGTTATGACTTCCAGCCTTCAGAAAACTCAGATGTATGGAGTTGTACCTGAAATACATGTTTTATATTGCTTTTGCAGTGACAATATATCCTTTCTGCCTTGAAATGAGATTTGTATAATAGGAAAAGGCAGCTCTGGAGAAGAATTATCAAAACATATAACTATTTTTTCCTTATTTCCTAACACTGAGAAACATTTACATTACAAGCAAGGAAGCCAAAACATGCAACTGAATATAAATGAGATCTGAAAACAGCAAATTCAAAGTTCTGAAATGCAGAAGTTTATCCTAATGTTTACCCATATTGTAGTTCTTCAAGAAGACTGAATACTTTGAGACAAGTTGAACAGCCTTTACCAGCCAGACTGTTTGATGTTGCATTGGCTCTGTGACAAAGCCA
>NW_009952974.1:15890422-15892760 GCF_000747805.2 Chaetura pelagica | reverse complement strand
TGCCATTGTTTTCTGATCAAAGGGAGCCTTAATGGCATTGAACCTGAGTTGTGGTCTGATATGTTTTCCACCCTTAATGATCACTTCTCTATATTGCCACCAGATTTTGCTTGAGCCACTGCAGTATGATATTCTGCTACCATCAGACTTGTATTTCAGATAATAAGAATTGATTTTCACATATATTCTGTGCTTGGTAAGGAGACAGAGGGTTGTAAGTTTATGATGGCAGCACAGAAAAGGTTGCTTTCAGGGTATGGTGGTTTTCAATTTCTGGTGACTCCAAAAAGATTGCAAGAGAAGGAGGAGATAGGAGAGCTTTAGCAATTTTTGGATGAAGCTCTTGTGCAGCTTAATAGTTAGATGTATCTTTAAAACTAAACACGTGCTTGTGTTCTTTTTTAAAAGTTCAGATATAGAGCAATTGTGGTTATGGCAGGATACGAGTGGGTTACTCCAGTATCACATACAGGCATCCTGCAGGTTGAAATTCTGCACATTTTTGTCGTTCTGCTCACTCATACCTGGTTTTGTTTTCACAGTTAGGAAAAGGGTCTTATAATTTCAAATAAAACTCTTCAGATAGTATGAAATTACAGATCAGATGCTCAAAAAAATATATAACTCCATTGATGGCAACTGAACCACGATAGCATTACTTCATAACTTGAGTCTTGATTTCCTTGTGCCAGATTCTCTACTCCAATGTGATGTAACCCATCATAGAGCACTTGTAGAACAAGTTAAGGGCTTATTCATTGCTACGTTGCTTCATGAGCCTGTATTGTCTGATGCAATCATTGTTGCTGCTGCAATTCAAATTTCTCTTCTCTTGACTCTGGTTGTAATTATATAAGATGGCAACCAGAGTGAACAGAAGAAAGGCACAAGATTGGATATTAGCTCCTACAGTCACATCTACTACCTCTCTTTAAATCATTTAGTGTGGTCTAGCCCTTACTGTCTCCTTGGAAGAAAAGGAAGCCAAGCAGACTATTTTTTGAGTAGCTTTTGTTTAAAATGACTTAGCCTCAGAAGGTATTCTATCTTCACTTTGTAGCACAATAGACATGCCTTAAATCAGTGAAGACAGATTCCTGTCAAAGCTGTAGCAGACATCAGGGACAGATAAGAAGACTTAGAAGAAAACAACTATTTTAGATCTTTGTACAACAGAACTCAAACTGAATTTATTATGAAGTTCTGAAATGTCCAAACACATTTTACTGCCTTCTGTTTTCCAGATAGATCTGCAACCAGAACACCAGAATACCACAAAAATGTTACAGTCAGAAGCAGCTGGAACAGAAGGCTATAGAAAAGTCTGAGTCTTAGAAAATGCCTGTCTCGCTTTTTCAGAATAAAAGAAGTTTAGATGATTTGAGTAAACTTTGTAGGGGCATCCAAACATTTAGAATTGCATTAGAACACACAGTACAAACCCTTGGAAGCTTATCCTTTACTAGCTGTTTGCTCCTAATGAGAGAATTCAAATACTCCAGTAGGTAAAATTCAGGAGACAGGATTCTGGTCTAACCCAGCTCTAATTTAATAGATGGCTTTGACAGTAACACTTAAATTCTCTGCTTCTCAGTTTCCCCATTGACCTCAGGAATCATGCTTCTAAAGCAATTTGCTGGAGTTTCAAGTTCACATCCATACTGTTGTTATTTTGTTCCCTGTAAACATACACAGTGGTGAATTTAACGTTTTTGGAGACAAATGGTTATTCAGCATCCCATTGAATTCTATTCCAGATCCACTTAGAACCAGCCTTTGGAGTTTAATCAGCAAGGGGTCAAGAGCCCATAGATCTAGCATAAACCACACAGTGAGGTGCAGGAAAATGAAGGTGTTTTTAAAGTTTTTATTTGTATCTGACTTTCTGTAAAACCAAAAAAGACTATAATTTAACCAAGAATACCCTAATTTATATTAGTTCCTAGTAAGAGGGGATAATATCTAAGTGAATAAATATAAATAAGCAAGGAAGATTAATATGCAAGCTCTTGGGCTTATATTGGAGTTGGCTGATACTTGCAGCAATCCTGACTCATAATAAAAATGATTTATTTAAAGATCTATTATGAACATTGCAGGAAGGGAGATAACAGACATACACGCTTTGTTTACAGTAAAATTTCCTGTAAATTAAAAGAGTTCTTATACTCTGTTTGGTTTTGATTTGGTAGTGTACCAAGTATCTGTTTATAAAAGGAAATATGACAGTACAAAGTGTACATAGTGAATTGCAAAAGAGCTTTAACAGTCAAGGTGAATTTGCTTTAAATTAAGTCCTAGCAACAGAGAAACTGTAGATCCCATTAAGGTAGGGAAA
>NW_009952974.1:15860840-15890269 GCF_000747805.2 Chaetura pelagica | reverse complement strand
AGAAACTGTAGATCCCATTAAGGGAGGGAAAGCTGCTCTAAGGCTGATTTTTCCTGTAGCATTACCAAGAGCTGAACTGCCTGAAATTCAGGCCAGAAAGCTGCTCTCCAAACTGGGATTGGTGTTAGATCTGCAGCAAATTTATGGGTCACTCTGCATCACAACAATATAACTGTAGCCATTATATAATGCTTGAACCTCTCTAGTCTGTATGCGGTGCTGCAATGATCCCAAGAGAGCAGGGGTCTCTAAATGCTGCTTTCTGCAGGTTCTGAGGAACTTCAGCTACCAGTGATGTTAATGGTGATCCTAATAGAGCTGAGGTAGTTTTGTTTTACTGAGGTGCCAATGCATACAGTAATGACCTGAGACACATCAGTGAGAAAAAGCCTGAACTGCTTTTAAAAAAGGACTCAGGTGATGAAGAGTTAAGGCAGGAAAAAAAACATTGTGAAGAACTACATAAAAGAAAAGTTTTATATAAACTAGGTAGTATGTTTCAAAGGGACTATGTCCGAAGACTTTTTCCTGCAATCCATTTTTGCCAAGCTTTTATGATTATGATACTCCCTAAACAGCTAATTAGAGTGTCTTTCTGAAGTCACATTTATGTGACAAAGCATGTTGCAAGCTCAGACTGTTCCATCCCACAGAAAATCTTCTGAGAGAAGTCTTGGATGAAGATAACGTAGCCACAGTTGAAAGGAAATAATGCAAAGAGCTATGAAATTAATGCTGGATCTTTAAAATACCATTGCTAAAAAAAACCAATTTGCAGACAATCCTGTATATACAGGTTCTAGTGGTTTAGAAGGTATGTTGGCACTTACCTGGGGGCACGTGTTCATTCATGATGACAAGCGATGCTGGTGTTGGCCTTCTTTTCCTGATCTGTAACATTCACAAAACAAGGAGAGTCACTAGAGCCCTCCAACTGCCCCACACCCAAAACAAAGCAAAAAATCTATCTGGTGCACTCCTGATTATACACCAGGCAAAGCTAAAAGAAGAAAATACTTTAAAAGCAGCACGTCAGAGTCTTACTGACTGCTCACCTGCCAATGATCAGGATCATGCTGCTCCTTCTAAATGGAAAGCCAAGGAATGGGAGAGAACTTTCCAAAATACCATGAGGTTTTCCAATGATCCTGAGTAAGTTTTTGAACACGTGTTGCTGATGTGTCTGTCATATCTTAAAATACTGATGTTTAGCATTGCTTCAGGAAAATTATTGCAGCAGCTCATGTGTGCAACTACCCAGTCCTGTCACAGCTCTCACAAGTAATTGTTAATATTTTGTAAGCATGCTTGAGAGTTGCTATTGCATGTATGTCTTCCAGTGAATTTAAGGTATTTCTGAACTGAGGCCAGAGGTGTTACTACTGCACTTTGACTAAAGAAAAACAATACTTCAGTCTTTCAAAACAGTATTTTCAAAGAACACTACAAAACAGATCTTTATATATCAATATATAATCCTGAATTATAAGCAATTATTCTTATTCAGAGTTTATTTAAGTACTTTTGTTCCATTAACACTGGCTGAACTATGTGATATTGGACTACCCTCCTATAATGCACACATTTGCATTGAAAGCTTTGTGTTGCTTCACTAAAGCCTCCAGGCTATTGATATTCTGTTGAACTTAGGAGAGAACAAGAGTACTTAAGCTAGAAACCATTCTGACACAAAATTTCAAGGCGAGTGCTTTCACTCTTTTTTAGTTGCTGAGCTAACATCTGTATTTAGCTGGGTTCAAATTTTGCTTTCAGAGGTGTAAATGGAAAATTACATCATCAGGGTTAATGGATTTGTTCCTGATTAACATAACTGCAGCTGACAGGAAAATTTACTACTTTACTTTCATCATACACCCACAATGAAACTGTATAGCACTTGGAATTAAACTCTCAACATTGAAAAAAGGATTGCCCATAAATGTGGGCCACAGCATTTCAAAAGCCAGGGGAATTCTGGGAAATCCTAATCCATTCTCACAGATTTCAGAAAAATATCAGAACACATCCTGCTTGTATTCATTGCAGGACTGTACCATAAGGCATGGGCATATTGCAGCTCAGAAGTACCTATGGACAAAATGAAGACCTGCAGCAATTCTCCCCTGCACCCTTCTAGTATTTCTTCATTCAGTGGTCACTTACAACTCATCACTTTCTGACAAAGGTGGCTACCTTTTAAAAGACACGACATCAGAATATTCAGGAAACCAGATACCTATCCCAAAGGTGTGAATAATTCCGTAGCTAATGGCATGGAACTGTCAAGGTTATAATATTCCCCTGGTATCATCTAAAACCAGACTTACCAAAATAGAAACAAAGGTGGAAAAGGACTTGCACTGAGAAAAATCTACTGGGTCACCTAATTACTTTTTATCCATCTTTTCTCCTAAGATTATTGGTGTCCTTCTTTATTCACATCTACACATATCTGTACACAATAAAAGATAGATTTTCTTCCTCACATCTTATTGCTATATTAGATGTATGTGTATGTTTCAGAAGTAAGTCAAAGACCTAAAAGAGCACACACACAACACAGACAAAAGTCAAACATATTTCTACATGTATCTATTGTTCAAATGTGTAAAGCACTATAACAATGACATAAAGAAGACTGTATAAAAACTCTGAGATATATAGGAGGTAATTGAAGTGGCAACTTTTGTGCAAAACTTAACTTGTATTTTCTCCTGTTAAAAAGAATGGTAAATAAGATGTCTCCTGCACAATATTTCCATTAGTTACCTAATACCAGCTTCATGTTTTGCTTTATGTACAAGTAATATATTTTAATTAATCCATTAAGAGTGTGTACTCATGTGAAGGGCACGTATTAGGGTACAACTCCAGCTGTAGAAAAGGCACAACAAATACCTTCTGAATAAAACTACCCAAGGTAAAAAAGCCTTATTGTGGCTAGAGAACATCATCCTCCTTCTTTGGATGTATCCCAACATTACTAACTTCCAGAGCATTTCATTTATACTTACACTAATATAAGTTAGAAAAGCATTTACGCCAGAAGTATTACATATTCTCAACCAACATCCTACCCACATTCCTACCCCATTCCCTCACAACACGAAAAGAAACTAATCTTCCTTACCTGCTCAGCTGCTTCAGGATCTATTTGACTCTGAAACAGCGGCACAGCAAACTGTATTTTTTTAGGGCTGTTGGGCTCCATCGTGATGCTGAGGTGAGTCAGAGGAGAGAAGAGCCTGGAGCCTGAGGCTGGGTCTATGCCTCTTCCCGGGTGCCCTCTCCACCCCAGGCTGAGCACTCCTCTGGAACAGCTGTAGCTCCCGACTTAGCACAGGGAGCTGCGTGAGCCCAGCAACTCCCTCATTCCACATCCACAGAGATGCCGCTGCCTTGGCTATTTTCTTTTTTTCTCTCTCCTCTCTCTTTGCAGTCCTTCAGATCCTCTCAGCACAAAGCTGAAAGGAACAATAAGCTAATTGTGTAGCAGTTCACTTCTACATATGCCAAGCATTCACTCAGAAGCTAATTGAAAATGCAATACTAGCATTGCATGGCCTGGAGCCCTGGGATTTGAAAAACAGGATCTCTCCACTGTACATTACTAACTGGCTGCTCAGAAGTGCAATGCAAGCTCCCTCTGAGTATTGCTGATGGGCTCTTAATTATTGATGAACACAAATCAGGAAGTTTTCAGATTTTGGGGGAGGAGGTAGCAGGAGGGGTGGATGCAATGATTCCATCTCTGTTACAGTGTGCTAGAACTGCTCTCCTCACACATAAAAAAAATTGCCTTTCCTCTTTCAAACAATTTTCTAAACCTCTTCCAGGATTTTGGATGATGATGCTATGCAGATGCCTACACCTTCACGAAGCTTACCCGGTGTGGTAAATGGGTTCGCACCTTAGGCTGGGCTTGCAGATTTAGACTGTGATCTCTTCTGGTGGGCTCCATCTCACATGATTTCAGATATTGAGAATACCCACATTTAAGCCAGCTACATGGGTTCCCTCATGACAGACACATCCAAGGGCATTTCACCCCATCCTAGGTAAGTGGAACATAGTGTTTATTCAGTCACTGAGTATTTTCCCCCATGTGCTAGTGGAGGAGATGGGGAAGGAGGGGCAATCATGGTTAAGAACAGTTCACAGGCCCCATACAGCAAAATAAACCCACAACTCAGGGATGGAATATTTGTTTATCTCTGATTTATACAAATGAAAACTGTTAACACATTACAGGAATACCAGGGTATTTCTGAACAGAGGCAAGCACACTAGCTAGTTGGTTCATTAACTGATAAAGCTCAGGAGGAGAAAATGCCATGAAATTTAACGACCCAGTTGACTCCACAATCAAAAGTAACTTTCAGTGAGGGCTGAAATTTCCCTCCTCATCCAAATCAAACTACTGTGTACCATAGTGGTTTCCAGCTGATGGCTAGTAGCTTGCAATTTTCCTGTTAGATTTATTGTGATAGTTTAGGTGGCATTAACTTAGAATTGTAGAATCAGAGAAGACTTCCATTTGGAGGAGACCTCTGGAGATAGCTGGTCCCACCTGCTGCTAAAAGCAGGGCCCAAGATCAGGTTATTTTTTGCCCTCTCCTGACAAATCCTGAATGTTTTCAGTGCTAAGGTGAAATGCTCAGTTTCATTTACCACAACAAACAAAACAGACACACAGAACAGTGATGCTCAGTGTCTCACATGATAATTTTTAAGCTTTTGCTATTCCTACAAAGACAAATCTTAATTTGCTTTATGGATTTCCACAGCCAGAGTCAGAGCACATTTTCAGCAGTTCTGCTGGTACAACTGAGTGTAAGACACTAAAGTAAGAGAGGCATACTCTGCCTTCACTAAGGACAATTAGAGTTGTTTTCACGACAGTATAATTATCCACTTTCACAAGTCCTTCATGAACAGACCTTCATGAACACCATTAACTTCAATGACAGCTTCCAACATAGCAGATATACACAGGGATACATGCAGGGGAGAACATACACAGAGATCTGAAGTTCTAGCTTTTCTCTGATAACTTTTCATACTTGAAATAAAATAATTTTTGTTTTCTTGGTCCTAGATAAAGTGAGAAAAATGTTTTCCAGCTGCTTTACTATTATATATTAAGAAATAGTATATTTTAAATTTCAGGTTCACCTATGAAGAAAACTGTTTGCCATAAAATATCTATTACAGCTGTATACGAAACCTAATGTATTAAAATTTGTAACAATTACAGTTTATGTTACTGTATTACAGGAGCTACAATTTGCTTTAAAAAACCTTGAAATTTATTCTGTTAATCATAAACTCAGTTGGAAAACACATTCAGATGCTGAAAAAGCAGGAAAACATTAAATGCTCGAAGGACTACAGAGGTGTGTTTCAGCCCTAGACTGCTGGGCACTACTGTCTAAAGGGATCACATCTCAAAGTCCTCACCAGCAATGATATCTGAGAAAAAAGCTTAACAATTACATGAAGAAACAAACCAAGAAAGCCACCTCTTGGCAGGCTCAGAAGGGAGCCAGACAAAAGTACAGCATAAGACACAAGGACAAATCTTAAATAGGCTGTTATGCCTCAGAGAGAGGCCCACCAAGGATGTGATGTGGAGGTGCTTGCCTCTGCAGCTCTCCTCTCTGTGCCTATTTGGAGCTGGCTGCCCAGCAACCTTCACACGCACTATAACAATAAAAGTATTTTTAAAACAGTGTAACAGGCATATTTCAGAGCACACTCAGATATAGCATTTCAGGATTACTATATCAGCTCACTCTTACACCTAATTTGCAGCACTAGATGTCTCTGGGCAAAGTGTGTTTGCATTTTCTACAGACTGCATCATAGTCTGGGGAAGAGCTGAAATGCATTTAAGTGCTGCCAGATCCTTTTAGCTCATCTGCTGGTTTTAGTGCTCTCCCCACAATGTTTCAAATTCCTTCATGATTCAGCTAAAACTATCATGGAAGAAAAAATAATAATAAGATCTTTCCTTCTTATGTCATTCAGGAGGTTCTGGTATGAAGCACTTGGTTTTTAATATATCCTAGTGTAGTGACAAGCAATAGGAGTACTCACAGCAGTTCCTGCTGGAGATATTTTTTCCTGTTGTGTTAGGGGAGGGTTTTAGTTTTGGTTGTTCGGTTTTTTCCCCAGCGAAGACAGGGGCTGCTGGGAAAGGAATCCAAGGCTCTCTGTCCTGCATACTCCTTACACAATTTCTGTTGTGGCTGTGGATTGGCCTCAGCTTCTCTGCTGTGGTCAGGGACTACTGCAGCATCAGCCTGATGAGGGGAGGAGAGAGAGCTGGAGCTGCTTGTGAAGCCAACCTACTTAAGGCTTTGGTTTCTAATTTCACTAGGGCAGATGCAGGGAAGAATTCAGTCACAGCTCCCTGATCCACCAGGCTGCCTTCATAGAGCAAAGACTCAGCTCGGAAGTGGCACTCCTTCCAGCGTGTCTTAGGAAATTTTAATCTTCATTGTAGCCACAGATATGCAAGAACCTTTGCAAAGATGTGTTGATTTGTGCTTTTCTTGGGTTCTCAGCTGGGGCCTCTTGCCATGCCAGTATCTCCTCAGTTTACTGCTGGGCAGCTTTAGCATCATCAGGGGAAGAAATGCTGCAGAGCACATGGCTTTCCAGCTGCTGCTCACCAGCTTTCTGCTATAGCTAAAGGGGACTTCGGCATGCCCCTTCCATCTGCCCTTTCCTAACAAACTGACACTTTTTTTTTTCACTGCTTTTGTCCATAAAGAGGCATCAGTTTCACACCTCTTGGTGTTGGTCATGAATGCTGGATGTGGTCTTTGCTATGCACACCATGCCTGTTCATGGAGAGGTTTTCCTCTCAGGGCTCTCTACCAGGCATTGCTTTAAGGTGCTAAAATCACATACATACGATAAACCTCCCTAATATGCTGTAGCAAATAACCCGTACGAAACAGGACACTAAAAAATGGGAAACTCTACAATATTACACAAAACATGGCTAATTTAGAAATACCTGTAGAAGCAGATATCTGTACCAAAGTTTCGGGACAAGCAGAACAGCTACTCCCTCACTGAGGCAAGTCTTGATTTTCATCATGCTGCCTTCCCAGTGCCACCATTTAATTACTTAACAGTTGTCCAGACTTTCCCCTTTTGCTCTGTCAAAAAAGGAGAAAGATATTTCTGTATATAATATTCACCATCACTCAGCAAGCAACTATGCAGAATTGCTTTATATACAAGCTATTTGAAATTACCAAGTGATTCTGTTTTTTGTTTGTTTTGGTTTTTTTCAGTTGTCTTGTCTGTTATTGTTACAACTTTTGTTATAACAAAAGTGTGCATTTTTATTCTATGGCATGAATAAAAAGGATCACTATCACGTGTAAAATCATACATGAAGCAAAGTAAATTTGCGCTATGCCAAAATAATGAGTTTCTTGTTTTTCCTGAAAATTAAATAATGTATTATTTTGACATCATCATATTAACTCAAAAGAAAGTGAATTTTTTCCACTAGTTTAGGCATGATTTTGTTTTACACTGCTGGTCATGGCTTGAATTACTCCAGTTTCCAAATTAGACTCTTCCGTTCTCCCTAACTATTATGTTCCTGTGGCAAGTATCATTACAACAAATTCCTCTGTGGTATAACTCAATTAAGATTTTCTGACCTATGCTGTATTTCAAGTGTAAGCCATTTACTCAACAGTACAGAAAATCCTGCCTTTCAGGACTCAGTAGAGAAATACTGGGGACCATCAGTGGCTGGAGTGTATCAACAAGGCTTTAAATTCTCCCCTGAAAAGAGACAGCAATGAGAGCACACACCAGTCCTTAGGAAATGCACAGATTGGAGCATCCTGGGCATCACTTGCCTTTACAAGCAGGCTGCCAAGGGCTTACACACCACACTATTTTGGAGAAAGCAGAAGATAAGGGCAGCCTTCCCTCTGTGAAGATCATGGTCAGCAGAAGTGCCTTGAAGAGCTTCAAGAGCCTCAGTTCTTTCAGTAAGGGCAGTGACACTCTTGAGTCCTGTCTCCAAACAGCACTGCAGAAACTACCAACAGCAGGAGCCTCTTCTCCTGCTTACTCACCACAGCTACGTAGCTGGATCTGTTCCCAACCTTGGTCCTTTCCTTTTCAGGTTTCCCAGGCAGGGTGCTGGGGGAAGCAGCAGCACCTCAGGGCAGCACAGCACCAGCCCAAGTGGTGCAGGGAGCTGCTCCCACACTTCCCATCACTGTCTCCAGCTGCCAAATGCTGAGATGACTCCATGTTTCAGCAGAGGTATCAGCCTCTAATAAAGCTGTTTTAATCTGCACAGAATTAAAATCAAATTGCAGGCCGGCAGAAAAAAAAAAAAAAAAAAAGAGGCACCATTAATTTGTAAGGAAAGTAACAGTTCCAGTCATTAAACAAGAGCAAAACTGTTCATGCTCAGAAAATCATTACAGCTGAATTGACATTAATAAAGGGCAAGCCAGCCAGGTTAGGCATGTGTCCAATAATAATGACAGCTGTTCCTAAGGCACAAGCAGAATTGTCAATAGAGGTCGATACCAGTTCAGCTTACCTTATATGACAGCAAGGCACTACAATTTCTTTTTTTTTTTAACAGGAGTTTATAGACACCACTCTATCTAGATAACTGTCACTCAAAATATTAGATGAAAGTGTCTTTAAGAATGGCAGAAATCTGCTCTAAGAATTATGGAAAAATAGGTACTTGTATGTTGAATAGTCTCAGTACAGTTTTTAAAAAGGTCATGTTGAAATGTCTTTCTTTTAAATTATGCCAGAACCTCACAAATCTGCCTTTCATCAACTGGATTAAAAATATGCACTGTTTTTCGTTTCTCAGGACATATTAAACTCCATCTTGTTAAGATCAAACGTTCTTGCAACCAACAAGCTGAAGCTGCCCAGACACCCCAGGACACTACTTACAAGAGACTTTCCTGGCCCGAGGGGTGAGGAGCGGGGCTGCAGCACTCGCCAAGGATGCCGCTGCTCGGCAGCCGCCAACTCCTGAACTGCTTTCCTCTGTCACTCCACGAGAGCCACAGTTGCCACCATTCTTAGAATGACACTTTTGAGTTGTACATGGGCACAGGACTTACCTTAACAGCTGAGTACACTAATGAACCCGGCTGGGGAACAAGGGGAACATCTGCTCATGCTGTGATTGAGTAGGTCTGGGGTTTGCACATTTGTGAAGGAAGGTCGTTGGCACTCAGGTCTGGCTGGTTACTCTACAGTGGCATTCTGGAATGGAACTGTGTACTCATGCAAGCTGCAAAGGAAAGCAGAAACCTACTGCAGCTTACCAACTCATACAGATTGCCAAGTTTGTATTTCAACTTTTAAATGCATAGGATGAGGTTTCCATGAAATCTCTGGCTCTACTCACAGGGATATACTCTAAGGAGAGGGCAAGACCAACCAAATTCTTGGAGTCATAACAGGAGCTAACAACTTTAAAAGTTTTGTTTTAAGTGCAAACATTTATCTCAAAATCCTATCTCACATTTCCTAAGCATATAGAGACCCCCTAAGCAACTGAAAGCTTTTGGAAACCCATGCCCTGAGCCTTCCTGTTGCTCTCCATTTGGGGTACTATTTGATCAAATCTACATTACTTATTTTGCTTAAGTGTAAACCATACACAATGAAAAACACTGACACAGGTTATAGGCAAAATAAATATTTTATTGGTTTAATAAAGACTTTTTAAAAAGAGATCAGACCTTGTGTGTCTTGCTAACACAATTTAAAATCTTATAAACTTTTTCAAATAATATTGTTATATTTGAAACTATTCTTGATTAAAGACCTTGACATAGTGTAAAGAGTTTTAGTAGACAGAAATGGCAAAGGAGTACAGAGATTCCAAGCACAGCAATACAGGATATTACATATCCACTAAATGTCTGTTTGACCACATAAACCTCCAATGACTTCCAAGTTGCTCCACTGGAACAAACACATGTTCATCAGGCTAACTGAAAATACACTCATTGAGGGATGGGGAAGGAAAAGAGATTTTTTCCACTTTCCCCATAACACAGGCAAGGTCATTCATCTGTTCCAAATTGCACATCCTAACAGCCTTCAGAAGATCAGAACTTTTGTTGCATTTTGGTTAATATGAAGCAGAAGAGAACTTCTCTGGGTATGACTGAGAGAAGTCAACACAAAGACAAAAAAATAGTTCTTAAAATAAGGCATTTTTCTATAGAGGGATGGGCAAACAGTAAGGAAACAGATAAAATTAGTTAGAAGTTCATCTTCTACACAAAGATAAGGCTTTCAGTGTCAGAACTTTAAGTAGTTTTAAGTAACCTCACGTCATTCTACCACTGATAATAGTAACCGCCCCAAGAATTAACAGCAATTTTTACATCAGGATTTTTTCCTTCTTTTGAAGTGGCACTAAGTAACAGCAGTGGAAAACATTATTGGTTGTTTCAAGCTCTTAAAGTGGATCAGTTATTGCACAATAAATACCTCATAGAGGTCAGTGTTTGGGGGGAGAGGGGGTTTGTTGTGTTTTTGTTTTTTTAAAAAAAAGCTAGGCTGAACGTGTGTGCTATTTATAAATCGGTTACATCTGGAAATCTTCAAGTTTCATGATGCATCATTAAACAAAGAAATTAGTTACATAAAAATTTACAACAGGGACATACAAATAAATACAAAAACTTTCAGAGAGCCACAGTTTTGTTGATGCTTTAAGGAAAGTTTAACGAATGAGTTAAAGTGTCTTGAGTCTTTACAGATGAACTCAAAGAAAGGTACACATCATAGAGATGAAATTCTTCCACCTCACTTTGCTCTCAGGATCAAGGGACATGGAGCACGTGACAAAAATGGATGAGGAGTGGATTTCCACCAGGCCCTGAAATTCTAGGGGCAACCCTACAGGCCTGTGATTTTTAAAACATTAATACTTTGGACAGATGAGATAACTCCCCTTCTAGGTTTTCAGCCTCTGGCTTGATGCTTGGCTACTCCAAAAAGAGAAAGGGCGAAAAGGGCCGAGGGGGGAAAGGGCGAAAAGGGCCGAGGGGGGAAAGGGCGAGAAGGGCATTGGGGGGAAGAGGGGGTTTTTGTTTTTTTGTTTTTTTAAAAAAAAAGCTAGGCTGAACGTGTGTGCTATTTATAAATCGGTTACATCTGGAAATCTTCAAGTTTCATGATGCATCATTAAACAAAGAAATTAGTTACATAAAAATTTACAACAGGGACATACAAAT
Organism: Chaetura pelagica; assembly: GCF_000747805.2. Lineage (NCBI taxonomy): Eukaryota > Metazoa > Chordata > Aves > Apodiformes > Apodidae > Chaetura > Chaetura pelagica. The sequence goes on along the minus strand of NW_009952974.1, from coordinate 15,878,993 downwards.
AAATACAAAAACTTTCAGAGAGCCACAGTTTTGTTGATGCTTTAAGGAAAGTTTAACGAATGAGTTAAAGTGTCTTGAGTCTTTACAGATGAACTCAAAGAAAGGTACACATCATAGAACCAAGCGTCGAATACAGTAGCCTATCTCAGCAGCTTCACCACCTCCTGAAGCAAAAATAACTTGACGCTTTTGCCAGTGCACACCACCCAAAGCAGAATCCCACAGCATTTCGGACTACATCCAACCTTACAGAAAACAAAAAGCAAGACAAATGTCTAAATTAGATTTTCAGAAGTCTGCTTGTATACTTAAGCATGTATTTTGATAATGTGCATAATATTCTAAGACAGGCAAACTACAGAACTCTTCTCACTTGATAAATTCACATGCAAAGGCATCATGGAGCCCACCAAAACTAAAAAAAGCATGAAAGCTGACAATAGATAGAATGGGCCAAACTATAACCAAACTGATTGTATTTAAAGAACTTCAATTTTGATCACTTATGCTTCAAGGGGAAAATAAAAACAGAGAAAGGTTTAAGTTAACAACAATACTTCATACGACCAAAAGAATCAAATCTGGTTGTGGCAGTTTGCCAAAGATTACCTGTAGTACCTGTTTCATGGCTGTGTATCTTGTTTTGCAGTTGCAGATCTGCTTTGGGGAGACACAGCTGCTAACAATCCACTTACTATTTCTCGTCTTATTTCACCAACAATAGATTCCTTGATCTGGAAAGGATTAGCCAAAGTTTGAAGGTCAGTAAGTTATATAACTAATGGATAAAACTAAATGAAATTGCAGATACATTTGACATTATTGATACAATACCAAAAAGTCAACTTCCAAAAAAATGCACATGAAGAAATATAAGAGAGTTTCTCTTGGAAAAATAACTGTAAGTAATTTTAGCATTCTCGCAAATCACATAAATGTAAAACAAAGTAGTTTTATTTTTCCAGATGGTAAATAAATCCCTCTTTTATACTTAGGAATACTGTTTCTATGTTAAGAAAAAATACATTTAAATTATGCTGAAGTTCTGAAAATGGCATTTCAGGATGTATGAATCAAAGGTACCCCAAATTAACTGTTTTTTTAAATTAGTCATTATCTGTTGAAAGGGTGGTAGAACCAATTTGCCTCACAAATGGATTATGCAGTAGGAAAGGTCCAAGTCTATGAACATGAGCTGCTGTTTTCATACAAATCAGAAGGAAACTAATCCTAATTACATACTTTCAGCATCAAGGGAACTTATCTGTTGCTCACATCATCAGTTGGCCCCTAGGATATGATCTATGCCAGCAAAGACTGCTTTTCACAGGATTGTGATAAAGCATTTACCCATTAAGTTTCACATAAAACAAACCCAGGAATTACTACTAGCAGGCACCTCAGTGGGGCTGAGGCTAGAACAAAGAAAGAACAGAGCATTGATAACTACAGTAAAGGAAAAAGAGAAAGGGAGTCAAAACTCAATTCTGCAACAGCATACTATGCTGGGAAGGAGCAGCGTATGACAAAGGAAAACAATATGGGCTGCATGCAAGTACAAAAAATCTTTGGCATCTCATTTTTTGAATTATCTTCACTTGGGAAAGCACAAACAAGTCAGATACAGTTCCAAGGACAGAGGAGGAGGATGATGGTGAGAGGGTGCAAGGGGGTAAGAGCCACAGCCCAGCCACCCAGGTCACTCACAGATGCACTCATCAGCCCAACTAAACAATACCATTTTCTTTCCTGGCACAAATACCTGATTTTAGACTAAAGAAAATATGGTTCCTAGTGACAATCCAAAGTAGCTTTCAAGTGCCTGTAATGAATTCGCCAGTAACAAATCCCTTCATGTTCTGATGCCCCACCAAATACCACAGGAATATTTATCCAAACCCAGCCTTCCCAACAGCCTTGCCACATTTGCGCAGCCCTCTCATCATCTTGAGGGTCATTTTGCAATTATTCCTTAAGTCTCCCCTTTTCCTGGTGCGTCAAAAAGATTAAGCAACAACGTCAGAAGGGTGGCAGCGGTATTAGCAACAGGTTATTTATCCCTTGTTCTCACTGGCAAGCAATTCAATCCCTAAAACATTAGCAACAAGGCTCCTTGTTTCATTACTACTTTGCAACAAGCAGAAATTCACAGACTATAATGTTATTGGGAAACATGTTTCCAGTTGAGTTGTTTGCAGATTAACAGCCAGAAGAAAAGCCAGTGTGTAACAGGACCTGGCTTACCGATGACCACAGGTCCTGAGCATGTCTGTGCTGAAGTACACAGAGAGATACAAAACTTTAGGCTCACTGTCAATGCAGTGAGGTCTTTGGGATTTAGAAACTGGCACAGGGAAGCAGCACTTGGGCTGCCAGGCTGGCCACTGCCGTAAGACAGCCCCATGCTGCTCTCTTCACTCTCCTTCACCAGTATCACATGGGTAGGCCTGCAAGTTTGCTTATAGCATACAGTCATTCTCTGCCTTTCCCTCACCAGATAGGCAAAAATAAACCTCCTTCCCAAAGAAAACTGATAAAAGCTTTCTAAACTAGCAAGTAAATGGTCTAGTATGACAGGCTTGTGGCAAGGCGGAGACTGGAAGGGAAATGGCTCCTGTTCTATTCTTAGCTCTTCCAACAGCTTCTGACTTTACCTTCATGGATCATGCTGGATCCCTCTGCCTCTCACCTTCTCATCCTGGTGACAAGGCCACCCTCTGCTGCTTCTTTTCACTGCCACTGCTTCCCCTGACCTTTCCAGACTTTCAAGGTCACTCCTGTGTGGTGAGCACAGCATCGATACCCACAGTGACTCATTCCCATGCGTGTGTCAAGACAATTGCTAATGTTTGTCTTTTTCATTACAAACAATTAAGGGCAAGTGCACCTTCCATTTGCTCTGCAGAGGGCACAGGTGCCTGCCAAGCTTCTGCCGTATGAAAGACAGATGCAGTCAATGAAGGCTACGCTGGTATTTTTAGCAGTTTAATGAAAAATTGATCATTTGATACAGGAGAGAACCTACTCATTTCTGGTATATATACTATATTGATACAACACTACTATTCAATATTGCATTATTAATACAGTACAGTTTTACTGTGGTAAACCAGTGATCTTTCTCCCTCTGAAAGAATTACCATTACTGCAGTATTATGTTGCTGCTAAGTAACGAACTGACAGTGCAATGTGTCACAGTGGCAATTGTTCTCCAGCTACTGAGGAAAATGGGAGTGAGGCTTTCACAGTCCTCGTACTCCTAATCTGAGGTATGTTTTATATATGGAAAATATTCTTTTTTCTACTCTGTTTTCTTCTGTCATGTGTTCATGGCAGCAGCTGATGAGTTTTTACGCTCAAGATAGCAAGATGAGAAACCCAACACCTGCACGAGGGAAGGGTGAACAATCAGCAGACATTTTTGATCGATTCTGAGCTAACAAGGATTTGAATGGAAAACAGAAAAGGGAAGATTCTCCATACAACTTTATCTCTGTCCCATGAAGACCCATTACAGCATCTTAAAACTGATGTTGCCAGAAAAATCGTACATTTATTTAAAGTATAACTTCATTAAATGTAATTTACAATGGAGCAAGGTTAGCAAAAACAAAACTTGCACTGCTCTTAAGCTGAAAGCTTTTTAACTATTGCTGCTTTTAAATTGCAGAAGAGCAGAATGAGGGGGCCTGGTGGCACTCCTAGCAACACTGTGACCTACAAGTCAAGCACTAAGTGCTTCATGTGATACTGCAGTGGAGGTCAGGATCTATTTTCATCAAAATAAGAGAACTACTGTTTGGTGTTTTAACATTTCACATTGTTGAATGCTTTTCTGTGGGAGTTAGTCCATTAAAGATAAAAGTTAACACCACGGGTTTTTTTCATGCCAGCAAATAGTTGCAAGTCAAAGCTCACATGCATTACAGCCTACCCAGGCATATTCTGAAACACTGCCTTTCTTTCCCCAACATTAGGTCACACAGCTACCGAGAATGGGAGGAATAAGTAAGGGTTTAACATTTATGAGTGCACGCATCAAGAATGCATCCTACCAGATTTCCTTCTTTTGACAACGAAACTGCAATGCCTTTGTTAAAAACAGGACTTCTTAAAGAAGAGACATTTCAATTTATGCTCTGGTTTAGCTCTTATGAAATACAAAAGAAGTTTCCTGATCAGTACATGATAGTATATCCTGGCTCTGCAAAAACTACCACGTGCTTTGAGCCAATGCATCTTCATTCTGACCTGCAAAACTTCTCAAGCTGAGAATCAGAGCTGATCTGAAACAGGCTGGTAATGAAGATAAACTGAGGGACAATCTCTCTGTGTGCTCAAACATTTACAAAGTGAGTCAAGCTCAGCTATTTGCTGACTACTCATCTTTGAATAGCAGCCCCTCAGTTCAGTGTGGATTCTTTCTGCATTACAGTGTCCTCAGTGCCACACAACACAGAGAACAATCTCTGTGCAAAGAATTCACATTTTTATTTGCTGTCAATTAATGAGGTTAAAGAGGAACTTTCATGCAGGCTAACCTCAGAGAAAATATTGACTGAAATAACTCATTACTTTGACTCCATCTCCCTTTATTGTTTCAGCTGCTTTTGTAGCACATTTGAATTACAGCTCTTGCCTTCCCTTCTCAGTTTCTCCTTTAGAAACCCCTCACCATGACACCATTTCTCTGACACACAGGGTTTTGCAAAAAGGCTAGACACGATACAGATTCAATATCCTGGCTTCGCTTCAGAATTGGTAGCAAAGTGCAAGGCAAGCTAAGTATCTCATGTGCAAGTCTTCTCTAAGCAGTAGGCAAGGAACACCTTTAAAAGGGATAGAAGGGAAAAAGAAGGAGCAGAAAGAGAATTTCAGATGTATGGAAGTACTTTATAACATATCCAAACCAAGGCCGTTCCCAAGACTCCTTCCAAATTTACTCTGACTACTTTAGAGAAGATGGCAGCAGGAGGGTGGCAGGGGGAAGAGACATTTAAAAACTGAATGCTTCCCACTGTGCCTTATTCATTCCTTTGCTTTCAAAGTAGATGTGTAAAGTTACTACATCACAAGCTCCACTGTAAGTATCAGCAATGCCTACAACTACATCCTCTTCCAACACCAGCAGTTCACTCACTGTTATTGCTCAGGGCTACACATTATTCTCTGCACTATCAGTCCTGGCTATTTAGTTAACCAAAGCTAAACAAAGTAAATATCTTCATATGCTTCCAGCCACCATATTCTATCAGAACACTCCTTAGAAACGGTCTACTGCTTCACAAATCTAACTGTGGTAAAGTGCATAGCAAAGCCCACAGTGAGTCAGTCTAGAAAGTATCTCTGCATTGAAGAGGCAGACACAACAGAGTCTTGTGGTCAGACAAGTAGAAGGATACCTTATGGTCCAGTACACTCAGCCTCTTTCTGCACTGAGAGAAGAGAGGTGAAGGTGTCACAACATATCTCTCTGGAATCACAGCTGATGTTTTATCATAAGATGAGTGGCCTGCCCCTTATCTGTTCTAAAAACAAAGCTAAGGCAAAGCTGGTTTCAGTTGTTCACGGCCTCAAAGCAAGCAGACCCAGATGGTACCACAGCTTTACAGCCTGGCCTGCTATACATTCCTGAGCCTGACACCTCTTCTGACCCTTCAAGGGGGTTGACAGCAGAGCCATACCAAAGCTTCAAAGGATGAGCTACAGGCTAAGAGACAGTCATCCCCAGCTAATGGCTAAGTGGTCCTTCTACAGTGGAGAGGGAAGAAAGCCCAAAGGTTCTCAACCCTGCTCTGCTGAGTACTCACTGCAGACAGCTCACTACACTTTCTCACAGGCACTGCTTCTGAGAACAAGTTTATTTTGCTTCCTTTTCCCACTTGTAATACTTGCCATAAGGCTTTCTGTTCTGTCATGCCCGACAAGCGAAATGTTCAGTTTCAGTCCTGCTTTTAAACCTGACCCACAGGAAAAACAACCCAGCACCTTTCACTTCCACTGACTGCCAATAAAACTTGTCCAACAGCATCAGTCTAAGATCAGCCTTAAAAGTCTGAAATAACTTCTCATCTGATTTCAGCTTGCTTCACTTACACTCTTACAGCACTCAGTGGTTTGGAGTAGAAGGACTGGGAAAGTATTTTTAACATTTACTACAGAGTCATTTCAGAAACAGTATTTCATCAATCAAATTAACTCCAACTTAGCATTTTAGTCAGCAAATGTGCCAGAAATTTTCAGTTTGGAATCTAAAATACTGCTACTTAACCCAGTAGTAGAGATGGCAAATTCTTTCTCACCCAGGCTTATAGAAGTGACTAGGTACTGATCCATATGCCAGCCACTATCGCTGAAAAAAACTTCTGCTGCTTTGCACAAGAATATAGCCATGGCTTTACCATCTAGCAAGAATCTCTGAGCCTTTAGAAACAGGACAGTAATAGTAAGGAGCCTTGGCTTGAGAGGGAAGAGAAAATCCTAGCGGCCAAGAGTTACAGATATCCTGTCTTTATGTTTCAGTGAACACTGTTCAAACATCTTAGATCTCAGCCCCTCCCTCCTCACCTCCCGTATGACTTGCTGCAGCTCCTCCTGCTCCACGCTTTTGTGGATTTCATCAACCGAAGGCACGAGAGGGACTTTTTCAAGTTTGTGCTCCACCTCTAGCTTGGAGTCCACCAGCTCCTCAGAGCTTTCCACCTGCTGTCCAGCACCTGCTCTCACCGGGGGAGTTGGTGTTAAGGCAACAGAGGCTCGGTATAGCTTCTTGCTTTGACACTTAGACTTTCCTGTTAGTTCAGAAGACCCAACACCAGCTTTTCTACCTGTGTGACCGGAACACACTGAAGAGGAATCAGAGTGTCCATGGGAGAATACGGACTCAGTACCCTCTGCTGGGTGAGTTTCCAGTCCAAGATCTCCCAGTCCTAAACCCAGTTCAGCCTTCAGAAATGACTGCTCTCGAATAAGTTCAGAAACCTAAGAATTCAGAAAAGAAACAGCTCTCGATGTGCATATTAAAAAAGCACACAAACACAAAAGTATGCACACACAAATATGCTTTCTTGTTATTTATTCAATCACTTATTCCCTCCATGTAACAAATACAGCTATAAAATAAATATATACTTTGCCTTTATGATTGCAACAGAGAGGATAATAAAAAGGAATGGACTTCTTTGAAAGCCAACATAAATACAAGTTGTGGCAGTTCCCCAAGCCACTGACTTTTGCAATACAGATGCATTCTGCCTGAGCCAGAGTTTTTCTTTGCTAAAACAATTCAACTTTGTTCTTTTCTATTTGTTTTCAGTAGTTCAGGAGCTTACTCAGGACTCCTAGCTTAAAATGCACAGAAAAATAAGAAATAATTTTTCCTGCAAAACTCACCAGTCATTGTACCAAGTAAATGCAAACACCACCTCACCTCTAAATATTCCTGTTAAAAAAACCCTACTTCATAGCTGCTTAAATCTATGGTTAACTTTGCTTAAAGGAATGCAGCTGTTCTCAACAGAACTACTCAAGTGAGTACAGTACTTCCAAGATCATGTGTCAAATCCATCTCCTGCAACCCTTTTAAGGAAACCCCTTCCTGGTTCTTTTTCTTAGTAAAAGACCACACACAACAATTACTTACTGGTTCAATGACATTCAATGGAGAGGGACATGATAGGTTGTCAGCACTTCTGCTTCCATACATACCCTGAAAAATTAACTCAAGTTTATACATCTAGGATTTTTTTAGCACTGTTAGCAGCTAATAGATAAACATGCTAGGCCTCAGACAACTTTCTGTAAATGCAGAAACTTGGAAACAGGAAGCAGAGCTGGTTGGAGAAAGTTTATTTCAGTAATTTTTAAATCTAGCCCTCTTTTATAAAAGGATTTACAAATAAAAAGATATTTATATGGTTTAAAGAATGCAAGTTTGGCTTGGGATGACAGTAATATCATATTTTCCTGTTCTTGGGTTTAATTTTTTTTTTTTCCCATGACAAAATACTGAAGAGGAAGATGTGGCCTATGCTTGTGCTGCTTCTACAGTCGATGATTGGCTAAGAAAGAGGAATGAAACCCAGGAAGAACATAAGACACTTTTTGTCTCTGCTTCTTGTTTGGCCGATGACAGAGTCGCAGTAGAAAAAAAGAGGAACAGTCTACTGCTGAGTGGAAAAGGAGAGAAACTATATCATCACGCCACAAATAAACATATGCAAGTGTATTTTTTTATCCTCCCTCTTGTGCTTCTTGGGAGTGTCTGTGGGAGCAAAGCTTCTCTCACTGTTTGGCATGGAGCCATACATTTATCTGAAGGAGCTACAAAAGGCAATGGAGGAAAAAAATTAGATGACAACTGGATTTTCCTGGGATTTTTGTTCCATAGATTGGTAAAGGTGGAGGGGAAGGACACTCCATTTCTTGGGAGAGAAACACTATGTATTTCTCATTTCTGCTTGCATTTCAGAGGAAAAAAAAACAGTGCTGGGAAGCTCAAGAAAGACCATGCCCCTTTCCCTTTCTTGGGAGAGAAACACTATGTATTTCTCATTTCTGCTTGCATTTCAGAGGAAAAAAAAACAGTGCTGGGAAGCTCAAGAAAGACCATGCCCCTTCCCCTACAATTTAAGACATGAGCACTACCTACCAAACCTGTGTGATTTCAGGGTGATGAAGAGGAAAAAGAAGAAAGCACTGATAGAAGAAATCTGAAAGCTTTAGCTCTGAAATCTCAGATCTAAAATCCCAGAATATATGTATTGGTACCTACTAACACCAAGGATTCACGTACTTTTTCCCCAAGATGAAAATACTGACTGAAAACAGTAAAACATGACCCCTGATAATACACATAGTATCATTATATTCCCCAGGTACCATCCCATTGTAAGAGTTTTAAGTTATGAGTTACTGACATTACACTGAGAAAACACACAATGTTGCTGCAAAAGTAATACTTACTATGTGTGTTTGAGGTCTGTAAGGTGAAGACATATGCAGACATCTCAGCTGATCTTCCAAAGCAAGCAGACGTTCTTCTAACTGCATCTCTAACTCCTGCAGCTCCATGCGGACAGACTTTCTCAAGCTCTGCAGCTGATCAGCCTCGTATCTATAGAAAGTCCATTGCAAAGAGAACAAGGCAAGGCATTCATTGCACTCAGCTGCACACACAAAGGGGGAACTGAACAGCACAGCTCCATGAGTAAAGGACTCCATGAAAAGGAATTCAAAGTGGAATACAGAAAATTCCTCTTTCATGGAAAAATTAGCTGAACTCCTAGACAGAGTAAGTCTGTCTCCATTTATAGAAAATATGTATCACTTCATAGAGAAAACTAAACAACATGGTGTATCACGGAACGTTCTCAAAAAATTTTAGCTTTAAATGTTTAAATATATGCAAGCAGAGGAAATCAGCATTTATACATATATCTAATAAAATCCAAATTAAAACCAGTAACAACAAAAATCATAGAGCAACACACAGAAATTATGCATTGCTTCTCTGCATGGTTCTAGATTCCCAAGTGGTTGCAGATACACCTTGGCCAGGGTGCCATTGTCTAAGAAGGCCAACTGATTTCTAACATGCTTACTTGTAAAGTGGTTAGACAAGAGCTGACTAAACTAAATTAAATACATAAGCAGTATCAAAAATTGTTCAAGATCAGCTGCTGCTGCATCTCATGGTGAACACAAACATACAGAGCCATGAATGGCATCTGTAGCCTACTGAGTGGCCACTGTAAGTTGGAAAAGCATCTAAATGCTACAACATTCATTTTTTATTTGCATCTACAAAGACTGAGGAAAAAAAAAAGAAGCTGAAAATCTTTCAGATTTTTTTCCCCCCCAAGTATCCTGCATTCAAATATCCTACGATGAAAATCCTTAAAATCCACAGCGGTAAATCACTTCAGAAAAAAGATTAAGAAAAAATATAATCAATAAAAATAAAGATTAGAAGACACGAAGGAGAAAAGACTCTAGAATGAAGAAGTATAAAGAGAGTAAGTCAGTTTTTGGCAAAAACTCAGCTCCAACCCTGTTCAAATTGAAACTATTAGATTTTTTGATCTGATGTTTGGGGGCAGCAACACATTTCCTGAAGCATTTCCAGACTATTATCTCCCTTTTAAAAAAAAAGATCACTTTACCTCTCCTCTTCTGTCATATGCTGATAAACTGTTTTCTGTTGATGTAACATAGTCAATTCCAAATCCATCATTTGGGTTCTAAATAAGTTTAGATTTCTCCTTACCACTTGTAGCTCCTGGAAAGTATTCTAAAAAGAAAAAAAAAAAAAAAAGCATTACATGAAATAACTGAATTAAAGTAAGTGTGGATCCTATAATCACATTTGTCCAGATGTGCCCTTTGAGTCAAGCAGAATGTCAGCAACTTCATTTTTCTACAGAGGCTGCAAGATGTGAACTTGCAGTAACTCAAGAAAAAATTATTTTCAGGTGTATCATACAAGAAACACATGAAAGTATCTCCATGTATTTAGATTAAATCCTTTTTAACAAGCTTGCAAGATGGAGTCATCTGCTATCTCCTAAGAGCAAAGAAAGGGAACTGCCAAAAGTTAGCACACTCTATGGCACCTCTAGGATGCTTCTTTGTATTTTATTTTGACTAAGAACTACTTTGTGAACAGGGTCACTTACTTCATAGAGAGGTAGAATGGATGATCTCTGAGTAGTGTAACTGGTGGCCACTGAAAGATCTTGATCCCTCATCACCGGGTACTAGGGAAGAGACAAATTTAAATGGGAATGTCAGCAATCCCCTTTATGAACTCATCTCAAATGCACATATATTCCAAATGCAGCCACTGTTAAAAACACAACCTTGCTGACATTGTGATTTCTGCAGTCTACGTACATTTTGGAAGAGGAAAAGGAAACCTTACCAAATGGCAGTGACAGCTCTTAACTGAAGCACATGCACCAAAGCCTTGCAATGCAAAAGTGCTACAGGTGAAAAAACAAATGAATGCTGTCTGATACAGTAAGTAGGAATAAAAGCAAAGTTTTAGCCACCAGACAATTAATGCCTGAACACTCAGTAGTCTCAACTGTCTTAGCTAATGACAAAAAGAACAACTTGGAAAACAGACCTAAGCAAATTAAACAGTGTCTCATTTTCAAATAATGGTTAAAGTGACATTTGTTGTGGGGCTTTGCTCAGTTCTTAGCTTGGATTTTTTGTTGATTTTCATTTTCAATCTCACTACTTTGCCAACAGTCAAAGACCCCTGCGTGCTAATGATCTCTCACAAAATGAGCACTGAAGAATTTCGATTTGCATGTTGCATCAACACACGCAGCAACGAGATAAAACTCAGCAGTTATTACATGTGGAGACATGGCACAACAAAGAACAGTGGAAACAGCAAAACATTCACCTCTTAAAACGTGGAACAGACAGCTTGTCCAATATAATTTTGAAAGAATTCAAAGGCCTATTGACATGCCATGGAAAATTTGAAGCATGTCCATTCATCCAGAGGATCTTTGCTCAAACACGATCACACCAAGATGTTTTCTTTTTTCCTCTCCCAGTTTTCTCTTTGCTGTTCTATCAGGAATTTAACTACTGCTTTTTATTCCCTCCTAAAATTAGAACCATGTATACGAAACACCTCAACTTTTTCTTTAGCAGCATGCCAAACTTGACCTTGGCTGTAGGAAAAAGGAGAAGAGCAGCACTAGGAAGCAGCTGTGTACTGTAAGCAAGATACTTTCATACAGACTTCTATACTGAGAAGGACCAAACCCCCAGAATGGAACTTGTCTAGAAAAAGTACACTGCAAGTAGAACAAGTAGGGTAGGAGATGTTATTGTTCCCTCCAATACCAGTTTTGTTTTTTTAATTGAACCATCTTGACCATGAAGTCTGGATGTAATACAGAGTTCTTCAGCAGGTTTAGTTAGCATGGTGTAAGTGATAAAAGGGCTGTTGTACACTGTAACCTTACACATATCAAGGCTGCAATTGGTCCCCAAGAAGAAATTTTACACATAAGGGTAAATTCTGCCAACACTTACACCTAGGCATGCCATCCACTGAGCAATGGCTGACATAAAACACAGCTGATTGCAGCTTTCCACTGCAGAGCTGTGTCCCACTGCCCAAGCTCACTCTGAGAAGCAAGTTGAATAACCAAATTCAAGCTGGATCAGCCTCCTACTTGTGACATGTGATAAAATAAAACAAAACTGGAGTCTAAAAAATACCACTAGAGCCAACCACCTGCAACATGGCACAGGCAGGCACACGTTTGTTCTTGGGTTAAACCCACAGAAACTGTTGAAGCTCTCTCTATAACTGAATACTGCTCATGTACACATTTATAAAAAAGCAAACTCTGCTCTGCCAACGTAGGCTCCTGCAGCAGCTTCTAGGCTCTTAAGTTGGATCATGACCTAACAGAACAGCAGTACAGGGATGGCAGAGGAGGGACAGCTGGCGAAAAGAGCAGAAACTGTGGAAGAAACTGGTGAAGAAAAGTGCTTGCATTTTAAAGCATTTTTTCTCTGAGTGATGAGACGGACAAAGTTTCATACACTGTGACAGAACTGATTTCTTAATAAAAGACAGGTGACTTCAGGATCATGTTGGCTAACTCCAGACCTGAACAAGCAAAAGGTTGGCATGAAACAGCATAGAAACGTATATGGAGCAGACATCATCACTGACATCATTAGTGAAGCCCTAGGACTTAAAATTAAAAAAATAAATTTCTATCAGTTGGATGGGAAGGCTGCCAAATACAAGAGAGGTTAAAGAACTGTATGTATTTTCACATCTAGAGCTAATTAGTATCTCCTTACAATAACAGCTGATAAAGAATACCCTGTTCTTACCCCTCAGCCAAGAACATCCATAAAAGTTAAAAAAACTCCTAAAACTCACAAATCAATCTGGGTCAACTGCAACAAGAAAAAATTAAATGCAAAAACAGTGGATCATTGGAGAGATGATAATTTGCCACTAAGAGAGTAGCAAATCAAACTTGCACAAATTGTCATTCTTTCCATGATCTGTTGCACTATACCAAGGAATATTCAGATTAACATTTTTTGTTCTGTAAGGATGAAACGAGAAGCCCCTTTGCCCAACGTAAAAAATTGTCTTCCTCTTACCTGTGAGAGGTTTTGCAGCTTGCTGATGTCGTGTAGGACCCTGCGCAGCTGCATCTCCACAGTGGAGGGTGGGTTGATGGCATGAGGTCGATGAGCATGCCTTGGAGAGAAGGGACAGTTGAAGGGGGAAAAGAAGCCACTGAAGGAAGAGCCAGAGATGCTCGGGACACTGTGGGTGCTCATGGTCCTCAGATGCTCGCAGAGTGGTCTGTCCTGCCACTCGGCAGGGAGAGAATGGAGGGAGCAGGTAGACTGGGACATGTGTGCCGGCGTGTGCAGCAGGCAGCTCTGCACCCTGGTGGGACTGGGCTCCTCACTCAGCCTGTTGGGCCCAGTCTGGGGCACTTCTTTTTTGGAGGATGAAGGTGCAATGAACAGTGTGGATTTACACACTGGCTCACTAGTGGCTGCCTCACCCTTACTTCTGTCATCCTCAGACATCGCTTTCTCATCTTCCTCTCCACGTGTGTACTTGTAGGTGAAAGAAAGAGGACTGCACAGAGTCTCTTTTCCTGGAGTTAACTGGACATTCACAGAGGACACCACTTTCACTGGATTCAGCAATGCAGTTGGGAGAGACTGAGATCGCCTTAGAGGATAGCCCGGGTCAGCAAACCAGAGTCTCTGCTTCCTCAGGAGATCTTTTGACTTAAGCAGAGGGCGTCTAGCCCTGCAATCAGATGTGCTGATGATCCTCATCTCAGCTCTCTGCAAGGCCACATGAACCTTGTTCACGGATGATGAGGAAGAGCTGCCACCTTCCAGAGACTCCATTGACTTGAGGATATGGTGTGTATGGTACTGAGGAAACTCAAATACACTGCCTTCCTCCAGCATCTCTGATTGTTTTTGCTCATTGGAAATGTCTTCCTCTTTAGAGCTGACCTCCCTTTGGACTGTCTCTGATTTAGGAGATGACTTACTTTCTCCTCCTTGATTTTGTTCATAGTTAATCATTTTTCTATCTTCATGCCTTCTGCTACTGGAAGGTGTCTCTTCCTTCCATCCCTCTACTTGAGAGATAAGTTCCTCTTCATCATCATCATCATCATCATCATCCTCCTCATCATCATCTTCCTCCTCCTCAAACTTATTAAAATAAGGCAGTTCCTTAACTATTGGTGTCTTCTGTTCCTCACTATGCGATGTCACGGTTGTCTCACTGTCACAGCTGTCAGCACTGCTTCCCATGCCCTGCAAAGACTCCTGAACCTAGGAAAGACATGAGCCAACAAAGTGGTGAACATAATGAAGACTCAACTACTTCCTTCTCAGAAGATGGGCTAAGAGTCCAAGTCCATATTCATTGGGCATTGTGGTGAGGAGCAGAAAGAATAATAGAGTTAGTGTGCAAGAAAAAGAGTGAAGGAGAGCAAAGAAACCAGAGGTACAAGGCATTCCCCATAGATAAAGGATCACAGTCAGCTCTGAAATGCAGGATGGTATAAGAGAATGCATTCAGAGAAGTGAGGGGAATTGCAGACCGTAGTGTTAACCAGTATCCTGGAACAACACTAGGAATAGGAAAACCAGTCTGTCCATACACTTGGCTTGTTTTAAGTCACAGAATTGTTTGAGACTGAGAATCTCACATTAAGCTGCTAATCTCTATTGAAAACTGCACCCAATACTATTACCCACATCCTTCCTTTCTGCTATTATTTCTTCCCCTTTTCATTCTAAATCACAGTTTAAAGTCGAGCAGATGTATGAGGTAGCTGCTAACTTAACAGGTAACAAATGACAAGAAAAGCATCTATGAGAAAGAAAAAGAGATCTCTTGATTGCAAAGCATATTCCTCAGGCTGGCCCAATTGACTGGTATATCTGCAAGTGAGTAAGACATTTTTGTTTTCATGGTATCAAGTATAATCTTGGAGGCTGACCATAGCCAACACATGAACTAGAAATTTAGAGAAGCTTCTCGCATCTCTAATTTCTGCAGCTCTCCCAGCCATCAGGATACTATTAGTTTCTTCTAGAGAGATTACTTATGGTGTTAGTATTACAGGCAATAGTTCCTTCTCCAATCATCTAGAAGAAAACTTCAGTCATGAAGGTAGTCTTTGTAAGTACTTACATTGTACTTACTGGCACGGCCACAAATTAGTATGAAAGACTGTGCAGGTTCAGATACTGTTCAAGTCAAAGGTATGAAAAGAATGAAAGATTGCAATGTCTAGGTGAAATTAAGTGTGCTACATGTGTGCACATCAATGTCTTTAATCATCACAGTGTTCAGTTACAAGCCAGGCAAGCAAAACTTCAAGAACTTGGAGTCTTTGGTAACATGAAACTCTCCTGCAGAACATCACATCTCAATGACAAAAGCTCCCTTAGAGATCTTCATTTTGGGTGTCAGGAATGAGATGTAATACAGTTCCAGTTTTAGAGTTTTCTCCTGAGTTTCAGGAGAATGCTATGGCTGCTAGAGTTAGTTACTTAACAGTAGATGGCACTAACTTACCATACTTTTAAGAAACAATATACACCCCTCTGCATCCCCTTCATCTTTTCACAGGTTCTCTTCACTAGCTGCCAAGTTCTCATTTTCCCTAGTATTTTCTGAATCCAGCTCAGCACCTGGTCTAAATAAGGCAACTGAAGTAGAAGGAGAGCCTAGCAACTCTGTGGCACAAACCTCGTGCAACCTCAATACGTTTTTTAAGAACAACATAATAGGAAGGAGAAACATCTCATCCTTTTACAGCCAACACAAATAAACTCCACTGATCTTACACTGAAGGGGCACTTAGTAGCAACACGCTTTTAATTTACTCTTGACCAGGTCGTAACCAGTATAAAGGTCAGAAATGAACAATTCTAATCTGAGTCACCTTCTAACATGCCTGTCAACTTCAATGCAGTCCCAGGTTTGGTAGAGAGCAGAACCAGTATCTTGGATTATCATGCTCATTAAAGAGACTCATGATCATGATTTCCTTTAGTCACTCTCTTGCTCTTGGAAAGTGTAAGCTGATGTTTAAGGGACACACAAAGACCAGCACTGTCTTGGCTTTCCTTTTGGTACTAAGTCAAAAAACTACTCACCTGGAAAGCACAGAATACCAGTACCAGAACAGAAAAGCAACACTGATGGATGAGGTAGGGTGGGAATCTCTTCCTAGTAAGTGCCAAACAGCTTTTAAAATGTTTGGTGTGCCACAAGGGAAAGAAACACACATTAGCACACACACCAAAAAAAAAAAAAAAAAAGTTCAGCAGCTGCAAGCCACAGAAATGAAGTAACTGGTGATACCCAGAACCCTATCTTTGCATTCCTCTGGGCCGTGGTTTAGGTCCCAGACATCTAAACTATAGCCCTGAGGCCAGGATCTAACTCAAGAGTTTTCTCCAGCTGATTGTCAGGCCAAGCAAAGCGTGTCTATTACTGTGTGAAGTTTGAGGAGAGGCAAGAGACCACCTCTCTTAAATATCAGGTAAGCACTGAGTAAATGCGTGTATGGAGCAGACACTTAAACACTATGCTGGAACAAAAGTTCCTCTAAGACATGAGGTCTCCAGCCAATATCATGGCAAGTTCTGGGATTGAGATCAAAGGAACTGGAAAAAGAAAGATTGTCGAAGCTCAGGTTCAACTACACACTAGTGTACCTTTATAGTAAAGTTAGTATGAAATGGTTCTCACCTTCTGCCAGCCACTAACTGAAAAAAAAGAAAAAAGAAAAAAAAAAAAGAGAGAAGAATATGCAATAAAAAGAAAAAAAAAAAGAGTGGAAAGGCAAAAATTATACAAGAAATGCAATTATGAGCAAAAAAAGGTATAATCTTTCATAACCTCATTTTCAAACCACTGCAGTCACGAGAGGAATGAACTATGATTCTGAAGTTTCAACCATTGAGAAAAGATACACCAGAAACAGTAAACAGGACATGCTGAACACAGGAGTTTATTCCAGGCCCCAGTATATCCAGATTACCCTACCAGTAAGGCTTACAAATTTTAACACAGTTCTGTACGGGACTCAGCAGGTCCAGCTCCGAAAATGAGAAGTTTTATAGGATCTAGATTGACAGTCACGATAGCAGTTAAACATCAACACCCCTTACCTGAAGCTGATTAAATGGAGAACAATCTGTGGAGGAGTCCTCAGCGAAGCCGCTGCTGTCAGAGTGCTGACTCGCAGTCCGTAACAGCTGATCTGTTTAAAACAGACAAAACTTAACTGTAATTACTTAACAAATCACAACCTTTCGAGCCCAGTCACATTCAATACATGCTTTCCTTTTACATCAAAGTAACACTAAGTGGATAGCACAATTGATTTTCATGTTTCACTTTGAACAATACAGAAAAACAGCTTGTTTGTTTCAAACAAAACTTCTTCTCAAGCAAAGCCCTGCTTGTGAAACTCCAAGCAGTGGTGAAAGGGGAATTATCTTTCACATTTTTCTTTCCTGTACTGTGGGAAAAAAAACACTCTGCAGATGTTGCTATTGCTGGAGTTTTCCTTCCACAAAACTGAATCATTAGTTAGTTCACAGGGAGGCAGTGGAACAGTTTCTTTTGTATTGACACGTACAGATTTGCTGCCCCTCCTGACCATGCAAATAATGGAGATCCCTCATATCCAGCCAGCCTACAGCAGAGGAACAGCATCACCTGAGCAGAGTGGGTGACGCACAAGCTTGGGAGAAATGCTAGAGATAGTCTTCCACTGGTTTAGCAGACAAATATAAAACACCTCTGACACATCAACAGGCAACCTACCAAAGCACATTCCCAGTGCTCATGTCAAACAGGAAAGGTAAGATCCTCCTGTTTGTTCCTTTCTACTTAGAATACGTAAGTGTTAAAATAAGCTAAAGAGACTCTATAAAGTTCTCTAAAAGCGCTACCTAGGAGCGGCTTCCTCTAGTGCAAGCACTATATCCACAAAGTTGCTTTTCAAGGAGATCTCAGTAGATCTGCAGTACAGTACTGGATTTTTCTGTGCCAGACACAGGAGGCACTCACCAGGGATGGGGTTTCCC
>NW_009952974.1:15848264-15860355 GCF_000747805.2 Chaetura pelagica | reverse complement strand
CCTACACACCATAAACATTTTGCTTAGCCAGATGTCAGCCTGGGCAACAACTGTTTGTATCTGTATCTGTATCTAACCACTAGTTCTCAGCAGAGGTCCAAAAGCTTAGAGATGGGATGAGAACACAGCAGCCTCTTGCACCCAGATCCCTGCCGCTTCCTCACCCTGGGGCAAGAGCTCACTGCTGTCTTCTTGGAGGCTCAGTGCGGAGAGATTTTGCCCCACATTCCTTCAACCACTTAATTGTCATCATATAAACTAATCCCAGTTCACAGCTCAATGCATTGGAATGCATTATGAAAACTGTTTTGAAACTGTTGGATATTCAGAACTGATTTTTTTCTAGTATTAATTTTTATGGACATTTTACTAAGGCAGAAATAAAAGCCTACACAGGCCCAGAAGTTTGTGAACACCAGGAGGAGGCAAACTGCCCATTAAACTTCTGTATCAGCGATTCCACACAGCTTTTAGGGAGTGCCTTTCAAATTGTGCTGTTGCTCTGTTATCATGGTAGCCACAATACCCTGCCATGATAAACAACTTTTCTACCTCAAGACAGATATCCCCACCCAGCTCCTGGTAAAGACAATGGCAATTACTTCCCTGAGAACTGGACTAACTCTTATTAACTGCCCCATACAATTAAAACTGCTGAAAGAGCGTGTTGTGAACATGTTGCCACTACAGCTGAGGCTGGTGGGAAGCTGCCATCTCCTTCAAGGTGAATAGTCACCTACTTCAGCCTCCTCTCTGTGTCTTTTCCTATTTAGTAAATTTCAATTTAAAAGGAAAAGCACTACTGGTGAACGCCTTAGCCACTGGGGAGAGATTCCAAATAGTCCAGATATTGCAATTCACCAGTGCCTGTGCTGGCATCTGGCTTCATGTTCATTAACTTTATTGCTGCTCAAGATTTTATTTTTTTTTTCTGTATTACTGCCCATCTATTTCCTCCTCAGTCAGTATTCCCTTTTCAGCTATAAAAAAAAAACATAACCCCAAAACAAACATACATGTATATGTATCAATTCTGGACCTAGTCAGAGACATTTTCCTAAAGTAAAAACCAGTGTTTCAGACAATTTTCCATAGCAGTTTTAATTTACGTACATGCTTTGACACCCTTACGTTACAGATACTGCCAGTGAAGGGGTCTTCTACCACACCTTACTTACCCTTGTCTCTTGTAAGTTCTCAGAGTTCTTCTCTATACCACTATCATGTAAGAAGAGAAATCTCTACTACTTCAGTAGTGAAATAAAAAGGTTTGGCTCTTTACAGAAGTGAAGTACCAACTGATACATTGGGATATACTGATACATAACAGTGTCCACCCTCTTTGTCAACTACTGAGCCAGATGTACAGCCTGCTCTACAGCACCTGAATGCCTCTCAGATTCAAGCAGAGAACAGGAAAACATGGAAACATTTTTTTCAAAGAAAGCTAAGGAATTACACTCATATCTTGATTAAGGTGCCTCCTAGCCATAGATAATCATAACATAAGGAGGTTGTGATGAAATACTACTCCCTCTCTTCACCTTAAATGCAGAAAACTCAGCACAAAAAGCTGTAGGGGCTAACCTGGGATCATCCCTTGTCCTGCGTACCCTAATTATGTCAACTGTACCTTCCACAAAAAGGTCACCACACAATGCTGACCCCAAGGCCCAAAGCTATTATCAACTCTACATAGAGGAAACCTTCTAAACTAGCAGGAGAAAGCCAGAGGCAGCACAATAAGGAAAGTGTGGGAAAAGGAACCAACCAAGATGAACAAATACAGAAGGAACAATCAAATCCATGTCCCAGTTAAACAGAGCACAAATGAAAGTGCCCCTTGGATTATTGTTTTAAACTGCATACAAAAATCAAAATATATTTAGGCACTGAATACATGCCAGTGAAATGTGGGTATTCAGAAATATACCAAATAGGCTGAGAAACTTCTAAACAAGAACAGATGATGAAGAAACAAGTAGGTGGTTTACAAATTATAAGAGCACAGATTTATCCTGGAATGATTACCAAATAATGGAATAATTCATCTACTGTAAAATAACATTCAGCTACCAATGGACTCTCAGTCTCACCAATCCAAACTGTTCCCATCAGGTACTTGTCTTACACTTTCTGCATCACTCGGCTGCTCACACAGAAGAAGAGGAGAAATACATGGAAACTGCTAGTAAAGCTTTGGTAACATCTACGTTTCTTGTACCGGCAGCATTGCAAAGCTCTAATGCACTCTGTATGTCAGCAGATTATTAATTAAACTGATATTCCCAACTTGGTTGTAAAGAATTTCATTATAAGATTAAAAATCTGCTGCCCCTTTCTCCCATATGATTGCACCTCGCAGCCCTGCACAGCCAAAACCAGCCTTGTAGAGAACCCTGCTGCAGAAACTTATCTGTCCCTATGGATTTCCTGGCTTCTGGACTGACAGGCACAGACTCCACAAAATCTGTTCCAAATGTTTTCTTCTCACTCCTTCACCTCTAATGTCCTGTAGAGCTGCACCCACAGAGAGCTATACATGCAATATAGTAAGGACTGGAAGTGCTGATTATGTGCTTTCTTCACTTTTAAGAACTAAATTTTCAAAATTAATCACTGCTTTTGACTATCAGTGTCAGATGCCTTAAAAGAAGCAGGTTGTGGCTACTCAAAATTTCACAGAGCCACTGGTGTCAGCAGCCAGACACAAATTACAATGGTTTGAGAATACTTTGTTCTCTATACAATGCACCTATATTTGTCCTGTTTGTTGGGCATTTTTGGAATAGAAGGTGCTGCTGTTTAAATTTGTTTTCCAAGTAACAACCCTTCCTTCCAGATAACTTTGCAATAAGGCTTTTTTATAGTGGACATTTAGCAACACTGTACGTTTACAGTGCAAGGCAACTGAAGGTTTTCATTCTTCTGTACTGCATTCCTAAAAAAGACCCCATTCACAAAAATACACCTACCTTTGAGGTTTGCAACAAAGAACAGAATGCCAGCTTTGCACATAACTAATTACTGTACAGTTCAGTTTAGTACTATTTGGATGACATAACCTAAAAAGTCTATCGAGCTAGTCAATACAATACAGAATTCTTTGTATCTTAAGAGACTCCAGACTATTAGAGAACCTTTATTTTCTTTTATGTTCTTATTACAGACACTCTAGAAATGCCTTCCGAACCATTGTAAATGTCAGAGAAAGAATCCACAGCCCTCTCCTGTAGAAGTGAAATGACACTGCAAGGTTTATAACATTCTGTACTGAACAGCACTAGCCCTATTAATTGACACAGAAGTACCTGTATATGAAAAAGGGTACAAATTTATTCCTCCATGGAAAGCATTCATTTGGAACATTTTTGTTTAAAGGGTTTTTATGTAGGCTAGAGCAACCACCAAAGAAAGAGATGGCTCTCTATGAGGATCATCAACTGAAATCACATTGCAATGTAAGATTGGTGCTTGAGTTTCATACTGATCTCCCCTCAAAAGATTGACAGTGAGAGAGGCATTTTACATTCAGACACAACGGTCAGCATTTTCAATAAGTGACCGTTAACTTTGGATGCCTTCAAACTTGGTAAGCACTGGCTCTCTGAGAAAAGAGGCCTCTACATTGCCTCACATTTGACAACTACTTTTTAATGTTTTGGATAAGTTTTCCACCAAATGCTTTCTCTCTTGGCAACCACACTGAAACCCATACAGAAAAAAAATCCTAAAATCTCCTTATCTTGCAGGTGAAATAAAGTGTTGGTCTTAGACTAATTTTTAGCAAATGTGCAGGCTTACCATTTGCATTGATGTCCTTGTTAGAGAACTCAGAAAACTCTAGGCAATACTTACATGATAACAAAATGTCATCTCTAATCTATGCCAAGTGTATGCAGAAGCAGGCAGGACACACTAGTATCCCATGGCCCTGCTTCTGCCATGCTGAAGACCCACTGCTGAACTGCTGGTAACTTGGCTGGTACCATAGGGACCACCTGACTTTTTTGTTTTCCTTGCATGGAGGAAGAAGAGAGTATGATAGCTGCTGGGAACAGAAAATACAAAACTAGCTTTTCAGAAGATGAAAAAAATGTACTTTTCTCTTCCCTGACTGCAGCTCCTGGTTCCTTAAGTCATCCTCTGAAGAGCACTTTCTGAAACTGCTAAGGACAAGCAAACAAGACATCTGATTTGTAAAGGGCTCATCTCTTCACATGTAATCATGTAAAGGATGTAATTATGAACTTTAAAATACAGCCAAGGAAAAAACGCTGGAAGCTGTCAACAGATGCAGTTTCTGGCGGTCCTTCTTGGTCTAACAAATGGCCTTGGCCCTCTCCCAAGCCATAAAATACATAAGAATTTGAGATGAAAGCACAAACTAAGAGAGCCACAAGAGCCAGTGCAGAGTTTGCCATGTGAAGGACTACAATTGCCACATGGATGCAGAAACACTAATCTTATGTGCAGCCAGCTTGCAGATGGAGCAGTAGCACATAGGAAAAAAGCTGGATGTATCATGCAATTTTGGTTTAAAACAGTGTAATTTTACTTTAAATGGGTATCTTAAATTACAGGATCCGTCAAGGAAAAAAGGTCCCATACAATTTTAATTAACATTTAAGTCCCTCTGAGCTATCATCAATTGTATAAAAGTGAAAACAGCCAGTGAGGTTATAGGGCTGTTGTCTTGCCTGTAATTTGGTCATCATTTTGCAGTAATGTTCTGTGATTTAGCTGAAAAAGAAACCCAGATCTTCTTTCTTTCTAAAGAGAAAAGACACTTTAGAATTTTTAAATATCTGAATCCACATTTCAGAGAGCAGAGGACACTCAGCAGACTGCCGTCTCCTGGGAGTTGAAGTTTACTCACCTTTCCTTGACTTGGTCACTGCCAGCTGGTGAGAAGCTGGAACATGAGATAGATCCCCCTCCGTACTCTGGATCTGTCAGGAAGAGAAGATGAATATTTTGTCACACCAACTGGAACACACTGATGTGCTCAACAATGCCCAACCTATTTACACTGCTCATGCAGGTTTGGGGGGATTATTTTTAGAGGGCAATGGGGGATCTTTTTGTTTTGTTGGGTTTTTTTGTAATTATTGGGGGGGGGGAGGTTTTTCCTCCAGTCCAACAGCTTATAATGATTTCATCATGTACTCAGCAATGCTCCTGTAGGACAGCAGTGATCCTTAGGCAGCACCTCTCACCCACAGCACAGGGCTCTCCTCCAGTGACATTCATCATCCAAGACCAGGAAATCACACCATGTGACAGTCCTGAGAGGGCTCAGTCAGAAGGCTCCTCTTTGAAGAAAGACTGAAATGTGTGAAAACACCTCTGACCACCTTTACACTACTGTCTTTTCCATTCTGTACTCTTGGCCCCTCATTTGAGTACAAAGAACAAGAAAATACATTTTGAAAAACATAAAAAGAGGTCAGCCACATAAGGATTGTAATCTGCTGCCCTACCAACTATTTCCTACAAGTCACCAGAACAACTCGGACCCTGCCAGAACCTACTCCAGACTTCATCATGCCACTACTCATGGAAACAATTGTGAATTCCAGTATAAAAAAGGAAGATAATGAGTCCAGAGCCATACAGATTTCAACTGGGAAACTTAAAACTACATGAAAATTAATCCTGTTACTTAATCACTATGTGAAACAGCCTTATTAAGAAAGCAGTTCTCAGACAACCATTCAAACAATTAAAAGAATATGCCTAAAATCTCAACAGGGAGGGCTTTGTTTGTTCAAAAGCTAGAATGTTTTCTCTTTTGTCTGCCACAGAAAATACTCTACTGTTTCACATGCAAGTCTACACGCACAGAACTCCCAATCCAACCACTCCCAAGCCTTCCCTCTAACAGACTTCCTGTCTAATGTCAAACTTAGTAAGCAATGAAATTTTAATCTCTATTTTTTATCAACTCAAAATTGCAAAACCATGATACTGATGGTTTTAAGCCCAAACTAGTATTTGCCTAAAGAAGCCATATTTGCACTGATATCATGTGCATAGCAGCCACAAGGTGCATATTCTTAGTTACAAGGTTTTGAGAATTACTTGTCCTGAACTTTTCACCATTAATAAGTGAGCAGCATTACTCTTGCATAATAAAGCAAGAGACTTTGGTTCCTTTACGAGATGAAAGCTGTAGCAAAGAGGTAAATTCTTATTTTGTCCAAACATCAGGGAGCCTAGAAGGGGCTCACCATCTACGTTTACAAAAAGTACCTTTTCTAAAATAAGAAATAATTAAAAAAACAAAACCAAAAACAACCAGCAAGTAATCTTACAGGCCCTTTGATTGGTCTGGCCTTCCAGGAAAGGTGTCTTGATTCTGTTTGACCTCCCAGTTTCTGATGGCTAAATTTGCAGCCTCCCGACAGCCAAGCCTCTTCTCATCTAAATACCCTCCGCCTCCTGTCCCTGGCTGGGGGGAAGCAGCCCGGCAGCACCCGCAGCACAGCACAGCTCAGCAACCACAGAGAACCTTCAGGACTGCAAGTGGCCGCCTCAGGAGCGGGTGTTTGGGGGAAATCCTGCCCTGACTCACTCCCGCACTATCTTCACAGCCACAGACTTCCGAAGGGCGCTTAAACCTCCAAGGCATTTGCGAGCATGGAAAGAGCTTCCTTGATATATCTGTCATCTTTCTTGCACGTATGAATGCACTCCAAGCCAAGCTGGCAAAACGGGAGGAGGTATTTGCACTGTTTCTAATACAGTTTATTGTTCATTATACCCTGCCTGGAGATGCACAAAAATAAAATCACGCTGCCAGGTATTGTTCTAAAGTTTCTTCAACAAAACCAAATCCCTCCCTCCCAGGGAGCTGAAAGCGGTTGATACATATACATTCTATTGCGTAAACATAAATTCACCATCCCACACTGCATGTTGACTTGCCAAAACAGCTGTGTTTATGCACTGGCATCATTGCAAAGTGTGTCAACCAAAACTTCACAAATGCATTGCACTGGGCTTGTGCAGAATTTGGCAAGTCTTCTTCATGTTGTAACCCTTTACAGTCCAACTTACTCTGAAGGAAAATTCCATTCCTTTTTCTTGTTTTTTTTTTATTAGTTGCTTTAATTTTGCCCAAGAGTAAAAAAAAAAATAAAAAAATAAAAAAATTAAAATTCTCCTCTGAGGTACATGAAACCAGTCCAACCATCAAGAAGCAAAATTCACTGCCACTCAGACCCCTCCCACTGTGCCAATGCAAACATCTGTGCAGCTACACAAAAACCTGGAAAATTATCCAGCTGAAAACTAAGCCAGGAAAAATAAAAAATCAAGGTATGCTAAGTTTCTTTTTCCCTCTCAACTGGATCATTCCTTTGTGCTGGTTCCACAGATGGCCACACAACATGTGGGTGATGACACACAGGCACAAACAAGTGGCAGGAACTACAAGAGGCTAGATTACCTTTTTAAACGTAGTAAGTGCCTTTAGCTACAACATTATTTGATCTAAAAGAATCTATAATGACAATATAACACTAGACACAGTATCTGCTAACCCATCACTTCATCATTCCCTTTAAAACTCTGGGGATTTTATATTCACTGCCTTCATTCATGTCACCAGCAAAGTCACAGTCCTTCATTTAATGTATCTATTTCACAAAGACAAAAAAGGTAATTGCCAAACTGTCCACAAAAACATCTACTAATTTAAGACAGATCTTACAATTCAAGGTGAGAATCTATGCAAAAAAATGCATTCTTGAATTTGTAGGTTGCACGTTCACTGGCCTAATAAACAAAGCACTTACAGGAACTTGGGAATTAAAATCCCTTTGGGACAATTATCAAAAAAACGGATAGGTGCCTTTATGAAGATATTAAAAGGCAGCTAGCACAGAATATCTAACTAAGCCATTGACAAAGGCACAACAAAACAGTCACTCTCAGGGTGCTAATTTCCTGAGAACAAACAGATCAACATTGAGCAGATTGTCATCAAAACCACAGGTTGCACAAGATGAGCACCTCACCTCGATAGCCGCTTTCCCTTTCATGCAACAACACTCTTGCTCCATCCACAAATTTATCTTTAATCCACGCATAAAAAACCAATGACTTCTAGTTAGCAATTTGAGCAAAGTCAAAACTTAAAGGTTTTTATACACAAAGGCTAATCTAGACCTATTTCCACAGGAAAAGTTTCTAACAGTTTCGCTGGTTACTGCAATTACCTGAGCTGGATGACAAATAAGAGTAAGGACTTTCCTGCTGGCTCTCAGGAACAACAGCAGCAGCCCCAAGTTGTTTCATTAAGATGATCAATTAGAGCAGCCTACTAAGAGAGTGACAACTGTCCTGTCGCTTGGAGAATTTAAAGTATTCCTGGAGAAAACACTGTCAGATACATAGGAGGGAACATTCCTTTGCTGGCAGCTCACAAGTTAATGTAAACTGTATGCAAAAACAAAGTCATCCATCTCCACCTACCTCTTCCATCTCAAAGGAGTCCTTCTGCTGCAGCATTAGATTAATTATGGACGGGTTTGCGAGGGGAGCACAAGGGTCTCTACCTGGCGATGCCGTGGGCAGCCGCTGAGTCAAGGTGCTGCTGTTGGATGCACTGGAACTGCTGCTAAGGCTTGCTGAGTCGAAAAGACCAGATTCTTCACACAGTCTATCCTGGGCATTTGCCAACCTGCTGCTCTGCACATCTGCTGGAAGCACAGTAACTTCTTGCTTATCATCAGGCCCAGCAGAAAGGTTTGCAGGTTTATGTGTGTCCACAGCATTTTTCTGACTACCAGCAATCTCCTCTTTTACAGTAGACAGAAAAGAGGGGGAGTCTTTCTTTTTAGCGTATTTTGGTAATTTAGATTCATTTGTAACATCATTTTCCTCACTCCCTAGCTCAGCTGGAGTTTTCCCTTTTTCAACAGGTGAAGGAGTTGAGCAGGCACTCCCATCAGGCTGCTGTGTGCCACACAGATTGAGCTTAGACAAGGTCTTCATTAGCCGGCTGGCTGTGTTGCTGCGGTTTAAAGGGGGAGGGCTGGATGCCTCTTTGCTGGAAGACACTGAATTCATACTACCAATTTTCTGCAAAGGAGTCCCAGAGACTTGAGAATACAAAGAAGAAAAAGCATTGGCCACAGTAGTAAGCACTTCAATCTGACGAAAACGACCTGCACAAGAACAAAACATAAGGCAGTTTATAAGAAAGTTTGCTGTTGTCACATCTCAGTCCTGTTGATCTATCACTACATGATGACTTGAATTCTCAGAGACAGCTCTTTCTTCATATTTGAAGAGGGAATTTTCATCAAAACCTGTGCCCACTCCCAAATCTCCTCCTATGTATATAAAGGGTCCCAAAGGCTGACTGAGCACTGATTAGTCCAGTAATTAGATTGATACCCCACAGTATGAAAACAATGGAAAAAACCTTTGATAGGGTGTTTGGTAAATGTGCAAGGAGAAGAGCAAGGAAAGCTTTCACAAAATAAAAAAGAGATGTGGGTACATGAGTGCAAGTTAATTTACAAAGTACTAGGAAGAAAAGGGTTACTTGCATTGCTCTTTCAATCTGCAAGAGCAAGAGGACATTTCAGCTATGCCCTCATTTCAGCAATGTCCATTACTGACCTAACAAAGCTCCTGTCCGAGTCAACAGAAATATTGGCCCAGTTTTCAACAACTACAGAAGTAGGTCACTGCTGACAGACTTCAAAAAACCCACCCGGATACTGAAGCACACAAAAAAAGAGACAGATATTGCTGTTCATTTCAGTGCTCTAAAGCTGCCACAGAAGACAAGCGTAGGAGCAAGAATGACACAAAACAGAAAGCAATCTATCTTACGGAATGCCTTTAATTTCCCTTCCCCACAATAAATCCCTTCCCCTCACCTCAAGGTATATGAAACTGATGGTAACCTTTTACCATATTTAAGACAAAGCAGAGTTTTATTGTGGATTCTAGAAGGAATCTAGCCTTTAGACTGTAAAGGGGTTTTGCCAGAACACTAGTTATACACCTTCTTTTGAAGTTGTTTACATATTCCAAAAACTTAAAAATAAACTTTGCTTCAAAAACATACTTACTTGTTAAAGCAAAATTTGGGTTTTCCACTTCCATGCGCTGTATTTGGGCATTCAAAAATACTTTGATATCTATGCCTCTGGCAAACGATGATGAATTAAAAAATCTTGCTGGAATTTTCGAAGCAATATCTGGTTCATCTCTTCCAAATCCGAGGTTATAGAGCACTTCTTCAGGATCTTCTTCATAAAGCTCCAGTAATTCAGAAACACTAGACAAATGAAAAAATGTTTACTATCTACTTGCCTCTTTTTAACACCCAGTCTCTTCTGTCCAACTGCAAATTCAGACCAGTAGCCAGCTTGGCCTATTGACCTTTTAACTCCTACAGCTCAGTCTACTTTAGGAAATAACTGTCGAGGTCTCTGCATTTGAAGCTTTGTTTCACATCAACAGAAACATCATCCCAGACACATATCAGATCCAACCCTGCAAGTTATAGTCAGCCCTTCTTATTCTGCAGAGTTCCAATTTTAAAACATCTTTACAATTTCAGATGTTTCTAATGTTTAAGCCCATTTGTTAGTATTTACCACAAACCACAACTAAAAACAAATAGCAGTTTTCAAGCAACCAAATTAAAATTCCTT
The DNA here is from genome assembly GCF_000747805.2 of Chaetura pelagica. Taxonomy (NCBI): domain Eukaryota; kingdom Metazoa; phylum Chordata; class Aves; order Apodiformes; family Apodidae; genus Chaetura; species Chaetura pelagica. The sequence goes on along the minus strand of NW_009952974.1, from coordinate 15,849,673 downwards.
TCTCGGCTACTAAATGCAACAATGCACATAAAGCAAGCCAAGTTAATTTAACTATGGAACAGAAGAATTAAATTTTGCCAGCAAAACGCAGCCAAATTCCACTGAACTGTGCCATGACCTTCAAAACATAGTACTTTCTTACCTTGAAACAGTCGCACTGCTTTTTCCAGAGCCAGAGGAGTTCATACTTCTCCCCTTCTGGTGGAACTGCAGCCTCCTCTCCTTTGCCAGCACACCATTGCTGTCAACACAAATGGAGAAGAGCCCCGTGATAAACCCCCTTCCTTTGGGGACTCGATTCTCTGTCTTGGAGGAGAGCTAAGCCTGCAGTGCTGCTGAATTTCTCTTTTCCCCTTCAGTGTTATCTGGTTTATATTAGCCATGTCATTTATCGAAATACAATAACAAAAGCAAACCCTGGGACACCTCAGTAAAAATGTACATAGATGGTAAGAATTTGAAGGCAAATGCAAGCTGAACAAACAAAATCCCTGATCTCCCCTTACTGCCCCACCCTCCCTGATCCCACCCTCCTCCAGTGAGGAAGCCGGGTCTCGGGTGAGCTGCCCCGTCCTGCCTTTCCCTGCCCTTTCCTGTGCCACTGCCTCCTCCAGCAGGACCACCTCTTCCACAGCAGGTCCACCCCTCCCTCCCTGCCTGGCCTACCTGGCTCCCCCTCAACCTTGGCTGCTACCAGCACAAGGCTCTTAGCTGCCCCAGCAGCAGCCAAGGAAGCTAAAGAAGCTCCAGGCTGGAGAAAAGGAGCAAGATAAGCTCCCAACCAAGACTGCCAGATAGTTTCTTTCCCAATCCCAAACTATTTCCTTCCTGAATCTGGAGAAGCTGTCTCAGCATTAGGTGGTACCTTTGCCTCAAATACACTGACAATCTCTCTGGGGGACCAAACATTCACAGGGTGAATTTTACTGTACAAATCCTAACACACACACAGATACACACACTCCAGAACAACCACTGACAGACCAAAGGAGACACAGGATTCACGTAAAAATGCATTTACAGGACCCAGCTTGGGAGGAGTAGTGAGGATACTGCCCACACAGGCTGTGCTGGTATTTGCTGAAGGCTCAACAGGGAGTTTAGTCACCACACACTTTATTCAGAAGCTCTCCCTATAAAGCAGGCTGTCTCAATTACTTTCTTTTCCCACTCCCAAAGGATTGCTCTGAAATGTAAAACTAATTTTCCCTTGAAATTTGTGAAATGGCAAGGGATCAGTGAAGCAAAGAAGGTAAATCATACTAAGTAATTTAGAAGGTTTGGCATTTCTATGTTTTCCTCCTGCTACCCCTAAATCTATGTCAGATCTGCTTCAAGAACAAAAATCTGCTTTTGTTTTCTGCATTTTGTAATGACTGTTTCTGTGCCACCTTGATCTTCTCTTTCCC
>NW_009952974.1:15839037-15848203 GCF_000747805.2 Chaetura pelagica | reverse complement strand
CTCTCACGTAAGCTGGAGTAACCAGATTAGCTTTAGCTCTGAGGTAGCACCACAACTCCCACTTCCCCCTCTCCCACCACCCCTCCTGCACAAATATTACTCTGACGTAAACAAGAAACAAAAATTATATATATTTACCATGTTTCCATTTGGGTATCACTGCGTAGATGATTAGCTGTAGAGAAACGAGAAGTTGTTACACACAGACCTCTTCAGAATTGCACTTCCCACGGCCAGTATGAAGAAGCAGGCAGCGAGCACATCTACTGATACTCCCACATAAGCCAAGTTTTTCTCTTCCCATAGAAATGTGATTGCCAAGTGTTTCTAGTATATGTCTGATACAAAGATGATCTGGCTTGCTCGGGCTGCGTTTACAATAAAATCTCACACGGACACACATTTATATACTGTTGTTAATCATATTAACTTGAAATTTTACATGTGGTGAGCTAGTAATTGTTAAATAAACCATTTATTGCTTTGCAACTGAAGGCGCGATTACCAGCTGCAGGGCTGTTCCTGGGCGGGAAGGGGTGGAGGAGGAGTAGGCATGTGAGGGTTGCTCCGGTAGAGAAAATAAAGAACATAAGAAAGGCAGCTGGCCCCACGGCCAGGTATTGACTATATTCATTAGTCCTTATAGCAGCACTGTTTGCTCTTGAAGTGGGCCAGGGCTGTGGCTGCCGGAACTGTGAAATCCATTAATAACAGCTTGTGGTACCAATGAGACCAGTGGCCAAATTTGGAATTGAGAGGGCTCTGGAAGGAGACCAGAGGCAAGGCATCAAGCACCTGGTCACCAGCCTCTGACAGGGAAGCCAGCACTTTCTGCAGTCAGATCAGCCCAGCTCCACATGGAAACATCCCAGGTGGCATTATCGTTTTGGAAAACCAACACCCTGTCAAGCCAGAGAGTTGACCACCAGCCTTCAATTATGGGTTCCCAGAAGAGGCAAGTTAACATTAACAAACGTACCCCAGGAGACAGACAAAGGGCATGCATATGCTACAGCAGCCCTCAGAATCAGCTACAGAAAGAGCAAACTGATGTCAAACATGCTGCTAGGAAAGCCCTGCACCTTGATCTGCTGTGCCAGTGGGGAACAGTCAGTAAAAGAGAGCAAATGTGGAAACATCACAACCTCTCTCATGTTTTCAGAGATATCACAAAGAAACTTAAATATATACAAAATGCAGATGCCACACCACTTTTCAAAAAAATAGTATTTTTACCTATAGTATGATGGTAAACCAATCTATATGGATTAGCTTGTGACTAGTGTGAATAATTAAACCACGGGTTTTAACAGCTCATTAGGGACTGGGGTTACAGGACCCTGCCTGATGCCCTCTGTACTGTTCACACAGAGCTCTGGCTTGTATCTGGATTCAGGCAGCCACAGATGCACAAGAGCAGACCATTCATACCAGCCTCTAAGGGGCTGTCTGTCTGGCAGGGCATGGAGTGCTGCTCCAAGCAGCTCTGTTGTCCCCTTAAATGGGAAACAAAGCCCTGCAGGAACACCCACGTTCTTACTCAGGAAGATCAACCAGCAATTCTAGTATTGGGACATTTGTCATCTGAAAAACAACCTTCTGCCTAAATCATGCTGAAGGCTCATAAAAAAATAGAAATCCTTGGAAATTATAAGGGGAAAGAATTGAAAAGAAAAAAGTGACATGATGTTTTAAAACGTACTGACTCTTGAATTACTTGCCATATGTTCAGAGCTCGAATTATCATTACAAATAAACTTTTCCTATGAAATCTTTGTACTGCAAGCAATTCTGCTTGCTAGATTAAGGGGCTCTTTTACTGCTTTTCCATCATTATCAGCTCAAGGTCATTATCAGATCAACTGTTTTCTTTAGAAGTCTTGAATCTTGAATTTTTAAAGATACTTCCTTCCTACAGACACTGTCCCATTACTTTGACACCACTGGTAAGAATATTGTTGAAAAAACGGCTTTCTACTATACAAGTTCTGAAATTTTGCAAAAGTTGCATTTCAAAAAGCATCTAAAGCTAAAGGGGGAGAGTGGATTTGTCTTTTGTTACACTGAAACCAGATATTGTCTTATATCCCCTATCCTGCAGAATACCTACGACCCGGTTTGTGAGTTTGTTTTTTGCTATTTTGTTTCATGATGTTGCTGTTAGAACAGGATCCACAGTGTTTTTGTTTGTCTGTTTATGGACACCTCTAACCCCTGATCAAATGAGAAGTTAAAAGTCTCCTCTATCCACCATGAACAGCCTCATCTCCTTCCCCTTAAAAAAAAGAAGAAAAAGAAAAGGCAAACAGCTAGCAACAGCAAAGTGTATATCATGCCTGATCCAAAGTACTTACTCAGCTTTGGTGCTTTTCATTTTTAAGAGCACTTAGCCATTAATGGGTTTGCCTCTTGGCTGACAGAAGTTCATTCCTCCTTTCTAAAGCCTGCACATGCCACTCCCAAGGGATTCAGTGGAAGTGGGGCATGCACAGCTGCCAAGAACAACCCATGGACAAGAACAGCAAGTAGGAGAAACCACTTTCTCATAGTCTCAGTGAGTGCTCCGGGCTGTGCTGCCACTGCGGGCAATAAAATGAGAAGGCAGAAGCAAATTCAGGACTGCCTGAGACCCTTTGGGTTAAACCAGAACATTTAACACCAGTGATAATTTAATAAACTCCAAAAACAAATCTTCCTGCATTTTTATATGTGCTTTATGCTGGTTTTCTAGCCAGCTTTATCAACTGCCTTTGACCAGAGAGGAAATGCTGTATTTCAAAATAAAAATCAGATGACTGAACTTCTTCCCCCCCCCCCCACCCAGAAAAAAAGTCATAATACTGCCACACCCACCTTCAGCTCCCAGGGATAAGTCATCTTCAAAACTTCCTCCATTTCTCACCAGCATGCCTGAAAACGTACAGTTACCAGTTAAACAACCAGAATGCTGTTGTGTTTTCTTTCCAACAGCTTAACTAAAGATATTGGCAAGCCACTTCAGCTGATAGAACAGGATATAACCAGACAATATTTACAATCCCTGCATTACTCATACACCAAAAATGCACTAAGAAGTGAGAATTTACATTTGAGAACACAGAAAGACTATTTTGAAAGATAACTACTATGACACTTCTTCAGTTTTGTGCTCAGAAACTTCCCCAAGTCAACCTGCTAGCAAATTAATCGCAAGGAGAAACCTAGAGGTACCACCCAACACACCTGTGCCTTCTGCTGCTCCATCATCTGTGCTCCAGACATCTTACCAGGGGGATCCAGAGACTGAGTTCAGCTTAGGCATTCCTCTCTCTCTCCCTGTACCAGATTAAGAGCTGAAGCAAGTGTCCAGGCACAGCAAGTAATTCCTCTGCACCCTGTCACTATCTGCACGTTCTCGTTGTACTTTGAACTTTAGTATTCGGATCTGCTCAGATAGTAAAATTGTCAGGTGTGGCAACCAGAGTTATTAGAGGCAGAGACTGCCTAATGCTGCCAGCTTGGAGGGGAAATTACAGCCTTCCCCCCTTCTGCACATTTTGGGGTATTTTTTAGGCCTTACTAAACTTTCCAGAAAGACTTACTCAGGACCTTTCCCCTCTTCTCATTTCTCAGGCTAATTTCTCTTATACACAGTGAGAATAAGTCGGCAACACCAACTAGGCTGTGGCTTGTGCTGCTGCTAAAGAGCCACGGTCTCAGGTGAACATCCACCAAAACACAGTCCCTGGCAAAAGAGATTTCAGTAGGTAAAGCCTTTCCTTACCCTTCAACAGAGGATTGCTTTGCTCATCCAGGGAGGCTCCCAGAGGCGTTCTGAAACCACAGAAGAGATTAATAATAGTTTAAAAACTTGCTGCTTCATGTCCTTCCTTACAGTGTGCAACAAGTTTGTGATAGCAGCAGTTCTCCCTTGCTCCACCCCCAGAAGGCACAAATATCTGAGGACCAGCAACAGCTTCCTAAACAATCCCCAGCCCTCTGAACAAATTTGCCTTGTAGGGTAAAACAACAGAACAGGTTAATAATAACTGCAAAGCTTAGACCCCAGTCAGTGGCAAAGCTTTGGGGTCAGCAGCCCTCTCTTGAGGAAAATCATGGACTTCTCAACAAAACACACAGAAAAAAGGTTGGTGAGTTTTTGAACGCACTAATTCAATCTCATTTATGACAAAAACTGTTGCTATTTTTCTACACTCCTGGAGAGAGTGGTGAAAAGCTGTATTTGGTGATCAGGAACAGGATAAAAAAATATTGACAGCTATGTTAGCTGTCACTTGGCAGGTCTGTTATCTTAGAGATTTGTCACACTGGCTCTTGCTTGGATGATCCCTCCTATTGCTGCTCCCTGAAGAGCAGATTTGCTGAGCCTCTCAGTGCCCAAAAGCGGCAGCAACAACCACACAAATGTCAGGTCCAGTCCCTCTCTGGGTTCACCTTACAGTTGTTGACACTAGCTGGATGTTTCCACATCTTGTCTCTGAGATGTGTAATCAAAAGCCTGTCACTATTAAGTAGTACAGCATTAACTCTCAAAGACCAAAACAAATTCAGAAATACAATACTCACAAAGAAGGGGAAAGCAGGTCATTTATGTGCCTATAGTATGTATGTTTCATTTGGGTTTTTAATCAGACAAGCACATAAACCTGCTTTAAAACCTGAAAGTAAACAGTGCTCTGACACATTATTTGTTTTGGTGCCATGGCTAAATTCAGCAAGGAAAATTTGCATCTGCTTTCTAACAGGCCTTCCACTTCACAACCTTTTTTCCCCCCTCTGAAAATAATTTGCTCATTCCACACATGTCCTGTTGATAGAGTGCAAGCTCACTTTGATGGTCTTTTGCAAAGCAAAGCCCTGCCACAGTAAGACAAAAAGGCAAACTGCCCAGGTGCAGTAGCATGTTTCAAGTGAAAGCACAGATGCTGCTGAGGCTCAGATCTCCCAGGTTCCTGCGTGTCTGTCCTGTCGGAGTTTGAAAAAACTCAGGGCATATTGTCTAAACCTGTCACGCTACAACAAGCCTTATGTTCTGATGTAATAACTATGATGGTTGTTTACTCTCTGGCTTTGATTGCTGTGCTCCCATCCTTCTCCCTCTCCTTCCTTGGTAGCTACTTCTATGTCTTTACATTTTTGCTGCAGAAACTTGCTGGCAGTGACTTTGACAGCCAAGGTCAGTGCTGCCTGCAGCAGCTGGCAGAAAATGGTAAAAGCAACAACCAAAGCTGGCGTTTTCTTTCAGAAATTAAGTCCATCATCTCTACAGCATGTTAGCAGCTACCAGAAAAGCAGCTCTGTCAAAACAGCCCTGTCAACCAAGCACCTGCTGCCCTGTTTGCGCTGCCACACACCAGCACGCTGCCTTACACCTCCTGCCTTTGAAAAACTTGCATTGAAGAACTAGACAGATTATGAGTTTTAAAAATAGACAAGTATCCACATAAAAATCCTCTTGGACAACATCACAGACAACTCTGCCTTTCTGTGCCAGGATGTTTTTCATCCCAGCAAAGCCCACAACCCAGCCTGGCCAGTTCTGCCTCTGAGCAGCTCCGTACACTCAGCCTGGTTAGGGCTGGGGGACCTTCCCGCTTGCTTGGCCCTCGTGAGGAGGTCTCCATGCTGGAGGCACACCATGGCAGGTCCTCAGCACATTCTGGCAACTTTCACACAGCAGCTAGGGAGGCCATCAGCAACCAGAGGGCCGCCACAGCACAGAGCTATTAAGCAGGTACATGCGCAGAACAAGAGATCGTACAGATTTCCATTTGTGTGAACTCATTTATAAAAATGACTGTATTTTAACATATATGACAATAACCTATACCAATATTAGTCTACAAAAGAACTGAGTGAATTCTCAATGCCCACCCACGTTGCTGTGGGAAATGGGTATTGAGTTGGTAAGGCGAACATATGCAGCTTCAAGGCTTTCTTTCATTCCAGAAGTTGGTTTCCTCAGCTAACAGTTGTGTTAGGGTGGTCTTCAGAAACAGGACAGGGCTTTCACACTGTGCTGTGAAAGTGTTTAAACCTCAGCTTTTGAAGTCTTAATTGGGGAGGAGCCATGTTTATTTTTAACTTGAAGCAAAAAAATTATTCTTTCTGAGACATTTCAAGAACTCACTTCCTGCATATCTACAGGAGATGGCTCCTAAATACCTCCCATATCCCCTGTATCACTATCGGAGTTTAAATATACTTAATCAAAATAATACATGTCACCATAGAGTTGACAAAAATTTCTTCTTTTCTATTAGTATGATACAAACACTTGTGTCTCCTGTCTTTGCTTGACAAGAGTTAAAACTAACCTTTTTAATTTTTCTTATTACTTCAAAATGTCTTTCCTAAGTAGCAGAGAGAGCAAAAGATACCTTTCTCAGAGGCATACAATTCCCAAAACATGAAGAAACCAGAAACTTTAGGTAACATCTGACATTACTTAAGCCTCCATTATTCTTATCAGAGTGTGATACAGACTACAGACTTTTTTGGCTTTGCTGAAAAAAGAAAAACAACAACAACAACAAAAAAAAACCAACAAAGAAAAAAAAACACAAAAGAAAAAATGACAAAAACCCGTATGTCTACCAACTTAAATAGCATGGGATATTAGGAATCCTCTTCTCTCCTCCAAAGCAGATGTGAACCAGAGATGCCAAGTAACAAGAACCCCAAACCACTAACATGAATATCAAGGGACAGCTAGTAATTCTTTTTATCCATATTATAACACTGTTGATGCTTCTGGAAACAAACAATGGAATAAATCTTATAAACAGACCTATTTATGCAGTGGGTTGATATTAAGTTTTTTGTGCTGCTGCCAACTCAAACCAGTAAATGAGATTTCTTCTGATGTACATTTCACAAAAGCTTATGGGAAAGCAGACAAAATGGGAAGGACTGCTTTTAGAAAATATGTAACAGAGAATACACTTTATTTTAGTAAATGAATGTTCACTTGTAATGGTTATATTCTTGCAGCAGAGCCAACTAGTAAGATTCAGGTTGTGTGATGGAGCGGAAACAGCAGCTGTCTGTGTATGTTGCCCACACTTTGTAGCAATCTAAGCTCCATAGCAAAAACAATGTTATTAAACAAATAAGAATTGTCAGGGACAACAATTGTATGTTTTACAACAACTGTTGGTTTTAAGTGTCTGTAGGGCTAGTCTTTCAACTGTGATGCTGTCTTCTTTTCTAATATACATTGTTATCAAGAGACAATCAGTTCAGAGTTTCTATACACACCATCACTTCACAACAGTGCAAATCTTATAAACACTTACTGCACGCTTCCTACTGCTCACGTGAATATTAGACACACAAAAAATTTACACCATTCTGCAGTTTTAAAACATAAGGGACTGTGCACTACTCCAGGCAGCTGGGATCACAGCTCCCAGACATGAACCATGTACGCACACACTGTTACTGTCAGAGACTAACTCATCTCTTAGCTAATATCAATAGCTGAATGTCAAGAACCAATGCCAGGGGTTTAAGAGATCTTAAAAAAACCCCAAATATGCAAATTTTATCTTTTTGAGAAGAACACAATATTCTTTTGAAGAGATTTACAACAGTGAACAGCTATACTTCACAGCTTTCTATGGAAGGACCACAATGAGTTTCAAAATGTGCATTAAGTAAATTTGCATCTCTATATTAGCAAAAAGGTAAAGTCATACTTCATTTCATTATGTACAAAACATGGAAATAGACTGTAAAATAAGATGCCTGTATTTTGGGAATAAACTGCCAGAGACACGAAAACATTCCACAGAAGTGTTTGTGTGAGTTTTTACACAGAGCATATGAATAAAACTGCAAACTTCATGTTATTACTCAAGATTTTTGAACACCTATTCAACATTCACGTGGCTGGTTTGCAGTTTTGTGCTATTCCTTAAATTTTGTATGGAAATGGTAAGGATCACAGGGCTAGGGAAGGTTCTAGACAGAAATCCTGCAAATATGGAGAGAAGTGACAGTGCAGCACTAGGAAGAATTTCTCCCTTTGGGGCCTCTTCTCTCTCCACTCCTTTTTTTTGCCCTCTCTGCCGAAAAAATACTTCTCATAAAGCAGTGAATTCATAACACTTAGTTTTAAGAATATACTATGCCAGGCTAACAGGACACCAGATTTCAGGTGAAGTCAGAAAAATCTCCCATTCTGGCATTCCAGAAGAATGGCCTATCAGGTCTGAACATCATATTTTACTGATACAGTATGATTTCAAGCCCCTAGCTGCCAACACCTCCTCCAAGGCACAGCCTGCAGATATTTAAAGAAGACTATACAGAAGACTCTGTTAGCCATAAAGCAACCCACACTTCAGTTACCGGAGTAAGCTCAGCTCAGGCACTTTACTGGATCGATAGACCACAAAGGCACAGCTAATCTCAGAGGCAAATTTTCATCTTAATGTAGCTGCTCTCAAAAGGAGAAGAAAACCAGAAGTATCAAATATGTGAGTGAGGTCTTAAAATGACATTGTTAACTACAGGAAAGCTAATTGTTAGCTTGTCACTATCAACTCTGGCTTCAAGAGCTGCTAGGATTGAACGTAGAAAAAAATGGGACAAAAGCAGCTGTTACTGGATATAGCATTTACACTTTTTATGTGACTGAGGATGAAGAAAAAGTAATGTTGACAGCCTGTTCCAAACACCAATCAAGTGTTTTGTGGTAGCAACAGAAATATGTAATACATATACACCGTGTTGCAAGTTAAGGATGTCAGACCATATGGCAGACATGGAGAGAGACTTGGATAAATCAAGTTAGTCTGAACTGTGCTATGGCTCTTTAAGACCCCTAAGCACAGAGACCCCTGCTGTGAAAGTAGTATCTGTTTCTTTAAATCTGCAGCAAAAGCTAAGCAAGGCAACGGGAGGCTTTAAACTGGAGCCCCTCGGTGAGAAACTGAGCAGTTTCCAAAAACAGGCTTCTTTCCTTACCCTGAACTCGGTTCCTCCTCCCTGGCTGAAAGTGTTCAGCCTCATTACATGAGACACCACTGGGAGGAAAGGTGCCAAAAGCCAGCTCTTCTCTAGCCATACGTGCAAACGCCACAGCTCCTCTGTCACCTCACCTGAAGGTACAACCCAACCTTGGGTAAGACCCAAGGGTCCCCAGGCTCCGGGCAAGCCG
>NW_009952974.1:15810295-15837956 GCF_000747805.2 Chaetura pelagica | reverse complement strand
CAGGCAAAGGGTGTTCCCGAAACGGAACAGACACAGAGCCGGCAGCGGAGCGTTCGCGACAGATTTTCCTGGGGGAACAGGGCTGCTGGGAGGCGGGAGGCACAAGCAGCTTAACTGGGCACACACAGCTTGGTCTCATTTCCAGAGGTGTGAAGTCAGGTGAAGCCTCAGCGTGAGCACAGGCAGGTGTGCAGGGACACGGGCAGCACCAAACAAGGCCTGTTAGCAGCTTAGATGCACTCGAAGCCTTTATCATCTGCCTCAAGCAACCAGAATCGACTGAAAACCCAGCGGAAAATACATCTGGGAAGGGGGTGTCACACAAAAGGCTGCTGTCACTGCGAGGGTCAGAGAGCTGCTCTCAGCTGCTGGCACCTGTTTGCTCACTGAGATGCCGGCCGAGCGCCCTGCCTCGGCTGCACCCCCTGGCCGGGCCCTGCGGCTCGGGGGGCTCCCTGGGTCAGGCTGTCACCTCCCTGCACGCCCTGCCAGCTCCTCTGCAGCCACAGCGCCTGGGAGAAGTGACCTTTTTACAAAGTTCGTTCACAGCCTATTCAGGAAAAGATGCTGAGTTACTAAGCAGAAACAGCAAGAAGGACCAGTGTCCTCCAGAGGTTTACCTGGTGTTGCCAGGTGGGCACATCAAATATCTTTTGTTTAAAGGCAGATGTGACTATGGAAGAACCAGGTTAATGTTGCTCAATAAATTAAATTTATTTTCTTATAATTAAAACCTTTCAAGGAACTTCTGTGACATTTTCCCCAAAAACAAACAAACAAAACCAAAACAAAAAATAATACAAAACCCAACAAAAAGACTTAATGAGAACATCTTTTTCCTAACCCCTTCCATCCATCCACTACTTTACATATATATATATATGTGGCGCCTTTCTATTATTAATTTCTCCTCGTCACATGAGCCACTTTCCTAAGCACACTCTAATGTTATGAATGCATTGTATTGAAATTAAAACAGAAGAACAGTAGGACAGAGGAAGTGCATTTGTATTTAGTTTGTCCCTGGAGGAGTTCATTGCCGTACATGTTTTGGAATTGTATTTTTAAATACCAGTATACTAAAAAAAACAACACAACACAAAAACAAACCCACACAAAAAAAAAAAAAGCTATGCCAGACATAAGTGTTGATCCTCAAAACAAACAACATTGTCTCAGCATGGCATGTTTTACACACTATGTGTTTTCGCATAAGCTAATGTGGTACAGAGCATGTCCTGAGGGGTGAGTTGGAGGGTCAGCAGAGTCCTGTGCCCTGCTGGGGCTGGGCCTGCAGCTGGAGTTCCTGCCAGATGTGTCTGATTTTTCTGGGACTGTTGACAAGAGCCTAGCACAGCATTACTTCAACATAACGGCCAATATTTCTATTTTCTGTATATGCATAAATAGATTTATCTATTAAAATTACTCTTTTAGGTTAAGCTGTCTGGGTCAGAGCTGTTGGATCGGCCTGGGGGTGGGAGGTGCAACTGGGAGAGATTTAATCCCGGCCATTGTTCTGCTGCCTCGAGGGAAGACAATAGTTTCTGGGAAGTAACAGTTTCCTTGGCACAGCTGAGGGTGAACAGTTGTAAGCTAAAAGCAGCTACTGTCTGCCCTGCCAATGCATCCTTAAGGAGTTTTTAATCCACAAATTACTGACATTATTGTCTATAATTGCTTGTCTGTTGTGACAACACTTACACAGAGAACGTTAGCAATGTAAACAGCAGCCAGTAGCTTTTTGCAGTGAAGTCCTGCCACACATGGCACTGGACTCTCACTTTAACCTCTATACCGTCCTGGCAAGTTCCCTTTGAATCTGTATGGATAAAGATTGTACACTCCGTTCCTATATTAAGTAAAGCTTTTTTATAAGGAAAATAATTGGCTTATTATTTCTTTTAATACTTGTAATGAAGTGGTTTTGCTCTGTAATAAAAGCTTCTCTTGCTTCAGAATATAATTCGTTAGTTGTACTTCAAAGAAATAAATCTTCTCAGGTCCCTCTGTCAGTTAAATGAGACCAACTTCTTTTTTTCCAAATTATTTGTGAAGCTATTCAAATATTTTTAATTAGATAAGGGAGAAATTGTAATTTACACAAATTCCTAAAGGAAGATTTCTAACCATACACCATTAACAGTACAACCAGGCATCACAGTGAAATACATACACACATTTTAAGAATAATAATAAAACAACTCTCACATTTGTCATCTGGGTGTTGGCCTTGTATACATAAATGTGCATATAAATGCACACACAAAGAGATAGAATTTACCTCAAGGAATGCCAGTAAGTCACTGTCTTCTGTTCTTAAAAGAGCAAAAACCTTTGAAGAGGACTTAATTCAAATTTTGCCTGCAGAGGATTCTTTCAGATACAGGATTGTCTGAAAAAATACATTCCTACATAATTCAAAAAAGACATAAATGAGGCACTTTTACCAGTTCCCTTGGGGACTTACTGGCTTGTCTGGGTGCATTGTATCACTTTCCTGCTGCAGTAGGGCTAGGCTTCTCCGTGCTTTTAAGCAGATTGTTTCCCTGCTAGATCTGTACACCAAGAGATCTTTCACTCTTCAGGAAGAGTTATACAATTAAGCTATATCCCTCCATATTATATGGAGGAATAGGGACAAACATCTGAAAAGCAGAGATATTTACAGGCTACCTAGCTGTGCCCTCAGTGGCACAGTTGCCTCCGCTTCTTCCTCTGGTGCCTCTGCCAGAAGACTTCCCGGGAACTACAGGCATCCAGTGCTGGAGGAGGATGGGAGCAAACATGACCAAGAGGTGCTGGTGAGGACTGAACTGGCCAGACTTGGAAGCTGTTTTCTCTGTTTTCCATCTCAGCAGAGGGCTAAGCCCACGTCACCAGGACATCTGCAGCAGGGTAAGATGAGCCACCAAAGCCCTTTTGCGCAGATCTCACCATGGAGAGGACACTGTGACCACATGAGTGGAAAACACACACAGAAATTTCTAGAGAGGTTAAGTAGGACTAGGTCTAAACCCCCAAATAAATAAATAAATAAATACCCCAACCAAAACCAAACCAAACAAAAAAAAAGCAAGTAAATCTCTCTATGTGTTTAGTGCCTTCTTTTGACTGCAGAAATGGGAGAAATTTTGAAGGCTGTAGCATTCATAAAAGTGAGGCATTAGGACAAAAGCCTTCTGTTGGACTTTGATCTGACAGTGAGAACCAGTTCTTGATGAGAGGAGAAACTACAGTGCTGCCTAGGTCTGACCTTGGGACAGGCAGCTCAAGTCAGCAACATTTCATGGCTACAACCGGATTTCAACATTGTTGGCTTTTTCCAGACAGAAGAGAGGATGAGCTAACAAACAGTTCACCTTAGCAAGCATTTAAAAAAAATAGTCCTACACAGTAACAAAGCTATGATAAATACTGTGCAGTTATTTGCTTTGGCAGTGTCTGTGTTTAAGAGCAGGAGAATGCATGAGGAAACACACAACCCAGCGTCATGTACATCTTCAAAGTTTCCACAGCTCTGTTTTAGTAAATGTGCTTTGTTAAATTAAGTGATTTCTTCCTGAGTCAAGATTATAAGAGAAAAAAAAATAAATAAATTCTACTGCAGCCTCTCTCACATTATAAATGAAAAAGGCAACCTGGCCTGATATGGCTAGCATCTATTGCATGGCAAGAGAAAGGGCCTGCCACTGCCTTTTGCCATATTTCAGTTTGGATTGCCCACTGAAGGGATGGCAGTTTGGTTTCCTGACTTCTCCAGAACACATCCTGCATATGCAAACTTAAGCAAAAGGCTGGAGGCAATGGTCATTGGGAAGGTGCTGCTGGGTCTTCTTCAGGTCACACTGGCAACTTCCCAGCTTTTCCAAATGTATCTCATCTCCCTGGTCCTTCTGTTCTAATGATGGCAGGTAAACCAGCACCTCTTTCTCCCACAGAGCATCTGTAGGTTTGTCCTCTCTGCCAGTGGAAATGCCTCATATTTATTTTTTTGGGGAGGTCTTATAGGCCATTATCTATTGGTTAAGATTTGTGAAAGTCTTGTCTCTCTTCATGCTGATACTGACCATACTGAGAATATCTGCCAGTTTACACCTCTGAAAATGTTCTTACCATGCTTAAAGGAAACCTCACTTGTTGCATATCATAGCCACATATCATCATTGCAGAAACCAAATTGACTAATTGAAATACTATGTTGCTAAGGCAGAATAGAGTATTTCTTTGTATCCTATGAAATATATGTGCCATAAGAGGCTAAATAACAAAAACGACACCATTAAACAATAGTATTATGAATTTAATATTTTTTAAAAAATTTCATTTTTAAAATTACACTTTTGAAGTGAAATGTTGTAAGTCAAAGATAGTCAGATCTAGAGTGCCATTCAAGTATCTTTCTCTATAAAGAAGAAAATCATATACTTGATTTGGAACTATCACTGTTACCTGACAGATGTTCTCTCTCAAATCTATGGAGTAGAAAGGATAGAAAATAACCTAGCAGTTTTTCTCCAATAAATTAAAATGTTAGGACAGCCTCTATGGCTTTGCTAGTCGTTTTGTTTATACATGAGGGATATGCATGACATTTCTATAAGGTAAGAAACTAATGCATTAAAATTAATGCAAAAATACTCCTTTTTATAATAGTAGAGCACTCTAGGCCATTTTCAAACCAAACATTGGCTGCTTTATTAAGTGACTTGTCTTTCTGGGCCCTCTTGCAGCAGGAGGAAGGAGGAAAAACCCACTTCCGTCTGTGCGTTTACAAGAACTACAGCATAGCAAGGGGAAGTTTCTGAAGGAAGAGCCGGATATCTGCACTGAAGTGGATTACAGCTGCACCACCAGATCTGATAGAAGGAGCTGAGGCCAAGTATACATAGATGTGCAAAAACAAACACCATGGATAAGAGGACAGAGTAAAAGTGGCTTTAAATCTTCCAATATGTAAATGCACTTCATGACACTGAATTATGTCAGTGGGTAGTTGTAGTTTTTGAAGACACTGATGTCTTTGCCAAGAGTGCAGGCTAAGGAAATAAATCCACAGATACAGGAAATTAAGGTTGTGGTTAATTTTTGTTTTAGAGCTGATTCTGTGAATTTTCTCATTCAGTGCTGCCTTTTATTCTAGCAACTATGTTCATTCCCTTTCTGAACATCACCTTTACAAGACTCTGGCACTGCTAATGCATGTATATCCTGCACTACAAGATTCTATGCTCTATTTTTACAGTCAAAATATTCTATCTTATTCTAAGTTGTCCTATCCTATTCTTCGCTTTCAAAAGCACACAGCTAATACTTTGAGTTGTGTTTCTGCTCTCAGTGGGACTGCTGATGAAACTGTATTTAGAATAACTAAGCTTTTTCATGTGCATGGAGGTGTAGCGTAGCTGTTCCATTGTCCAGTGCCAAACAGTGATCTGCAGGGAGAAAACAAGGAAACTCAGCACATCTAGGTCTGACCAATGCACCATACATGTCCAAATCCGTTTACAAAGCTCACTGAATAGATTTTTTTTTGCAATCACTGAAAGAAAGTTTCATCAGCACCTAAATCCACAGGAAACTTGACTGACTCTTGTGGTCGGATGTTTTTGCTTCCACTAAGTCTTCCCTCATTGGAGCATTTGTAACGTGTCTGTCCTCTGTGGCTTGCTTGTTGGCTGGTAATGAGTAATTTCACTGGGCAACCTCTGCCACTCAGCTCTCAAACTATCAGTGCTGTGAAACATCTGAAGCTTAACATCATGGAGTCCTCTTCCCTCTCTAGAACGGAGCTGAAGCTGGTGAGAGAGTTCAGAAATTACAACAAGAAGAGAAGAGAAAAATAATCTATATAATCTCTGTTTTCTTAGGAAATGTAGTTTTTAAAAAACCCAACACCAAATATGAGTGTGAAAATCATTCCTCAGCACAAAGTCCACACAAGGGCTGTGTATGAGCAAGCCCAGAGGACACATCCCTCATTTGTCATCTGGAACTGAGCAGCTCAGTGTACGTGAGCAGCTAGTTACAGAAATGTGCTGCCAGATATTTACCCAGTGTACCAGTTCATTTGTGGGTTTGACTCAGCTCTAAAATTAATGCATTTCCTTTCCCTGGGAAGTATAAGAAATTCCAGAGTGATAATACTATTGACTTTAAGGCGGTGACCAAGTTATCCTATAGCTGTGATCAGTAGTAGGACGAAAAACATCAGGAGAAAATTCTAAACAGAAAACTGTAAAAAGTTGAGACAATCTTGGTTTATTCACATTATTTTTTAGAAATCTCATTCACTCAGTCCTGAGATATCAGTTCAAATGATATAGCTCTGCACAGGAATGGTGTCACCCTGATCCTCAGCAGTGGGAGCACACAGGAGGTGAGTGTGAGGGAGAGAGGGAGAGCCAGCCACAGAGGGAGAGGACCCAGGCATCATAGCTCCTTTCAGATAACACTTGGCCAATAACAGGCTGACAATTACAAAATATTGCAGCAGGATACAGAAGAAAAACTTACCCATGTTTAAAAAGTCAGTTTATGACCCTATTAAAATGAAGCTGGAATAAAAGGAAGAAAATAATGTTTTTCTCTTCCAGTATAAATCATATAACTTTGGATCTCAAGGGTAATCAAAGAATTGTGTAACCGCCAGACCTCCTGCATGAAGCTGCTTACAGGCAAAAGGGCATATTTGACTTTATGAGCTCTTCCACATCGATCAATACATTCTAAGGAAAGATTTATTTATAGAGTTCAATAACTCCTTAATGAGTCACTATGCTATTTCAGCCCTTTTCCATAGACATTTACTGGTCAGATGGTATCACACTAAAGAGGATTTTCCAGTCTAACAGCTCCATCTTGTTATATGTATTTTTAAATGTTTATAAATGGATACTCCAGTATTTGGAATACAGGATATTTCTCTAGGTGACTGGTTAGAAGCTGGTCTGATCCAGTAGCAACCAATAGCCATTCCTGGCCAGCAATTCTTTGATGACTTACATGAGTTCATTTGATGTGCTCAACAGAAGTAGCTCCCACTGGGCAGAAGGCCAAGTCGCAAAAGCATCACATTTTGAACTTCATCAGGTACCTCATTGCTGTCTATGGTCCAGGCTATCAAATCCTTCGTGCACAGAAATCTCGTTAAGTTTAAACTTAGCTCCTTAAAGAGCATAGCAGGGACTGATAGTGGTAAATATGACACCAAAATTAAATGGAACGGAACCTGTGCTGTCCAGAGAAATTATTCCATTACATGGAAGTTCAAGTCTTCTGGTGCTAAATTATCAGAGGATTTTATCTGTTCAACTCCCTTTAGATGCTAAACTAATACTGCCTTTGGGAGCATTAGTTAACTCAAACTCATGTGATTCCAAGCCCTGTACTCTGCCAGCGATACTTCCCATCCATTTTATAGATTAAAATATTAACTGAAAGTCCAAATGTAGTTCCAAAACAAAACAAAAACCCAAACAAACAAAAAAAACACCCATAAACACAAACCAAACAAACAAAAAAAAAAACCAACAACAAAAAAACCCCGACTAATCTCCTTAATATTACGTTTCAACCAGAGGAAAAGTTTCCCTCTCTTCCACACCCCAGGAAGAGTCAATGTCTGCATGTTCTCTAAGAGGGTGGTTAAACCCCCAGAGTTCACTCTCTCTGCAGTTTCTATTTCCCACTTCCCTGCAGTTACCCAGCACTCTCAAAGCCACCCTGATATCTGTGCCTCTCTCCATGTACACAATCCCTCATTACAGGAGCACTTTGATTATCACAGGTAGAAAATTGTGGACAGTAGATATGGAAGGGTGAGAAAAAACTGCCCTGCTGAAGATAAGGACTCTGCCTTTCTGTAAATAAGTTAGGAGTTAGTCTGCTTAGGGGAGATACTACAGAATACACCATCTAAAGGACAAGAACATGACAACCTTTTACCAAGGCTCATGTCATTTCTGTTAGAGCAGGACACACTGGACTGTGATGGGGTACAAGTTGCGTGTCTCTTTTCACCAGGCTTCTAGCCTCACCACGGGAAGGGATGCATCAGTGTACTTTGAATCAAGGATCCTGACAACAGCAAGAATCTGGATTTAAAGCACTGCTCATAAATCAGTTAGGCTTTACTACCATTGGAAAACATGAATTATATTTTTTAATGCATTATTAATGGATAAAACTATTTTGGCCCTTCCACAAATGGATGGAGGCAGCTGTTCTGTGCTTAGAAACACACCATTTGTGGTCCTTCTTTCCTCTGTGCCATGCCCTGGTGACTGTAGGGACCAGAGTCATTGTACACTAATCTCTAACATGGATTGCATGTCTCTGCTGTCACGCTGACAGCTGTCAATCCTGTGAGCTCATCGGTAGTCGTTCTGTCTTTGGCACACCCCATTTAGAGGTTTTGACTTGTGCAAAGCTTGAGGACTGTGCTGCTGTCTTCCTACAGAAAATGGTGCTCTTTGCTCTTCCCAACACATGGGGGCACAGCTAAATGCCACACGGCTAATAAGCGTAGGCCTGGGTGTCCCCTGACTGGAGCACAGGAGGCTGCACGGGGGTCTTCTTCCCCAAAAGTAGGAAGCAGCAGCTCTGGAGCCCACCAGGGCATTCTGCAAACTCCATGGCTGATGTTTCTGAGGAACTGCCTCCAAAGTGGTCAGAGATGAGGGAAAACCCCTTCCTCTACCTAGCAGCCTCTGAGGACTCCCAACACCATTCGGATGGTTTGGCAATACCATGGTGCTAAGTAACATTGTGACAATTTACTTGTACAAACATTGAGAAAAGGTGGAATAGTGCTGCCTGTCACCACAAGATACCTAAAACATTCAAAGAAGCAGAGAAATACCAGAGTAGCCTGACACTTGAAGCCACATCAGTATCCTTTTAGAGAGTTGTGTGCAAAGGTCTGAACATTTTTCCCCTCAGTTATAAAAATAATGCATGTTAATTATGCACTGCTACAGCCAAAAATCTCATGGTAAAGTTGATGTCTCTGAAGCAGTAGCTTGGGATCTCACAGAACCAGAAGCTTTAGTTTCACAAGGTGGATAGGATCAGCACACCGTGCTTATCATGCAGGAGAACTCATCCTTTTTATAACCATTGCTGAACATCTCAGAGAGCTCCAGCACCTTGATCTCACTGCCAGCTTTCTCACCCGTGCTTTCTGATGCATTTGTTTCAGTGGGTGCATTCACTCACGCACACAGGAGAAGATCACGCAGAGCCTTATCTGTAAAAAGTAGAGCTAATTAACCTCGTGCAGCCAGCAGAGCAGCACAGGAAATCTGCCTCCTTGCTGAAAGGTGGTCTTGCTTTTATGCAGAAAAATCCTGAAGGAAAAAAGACTGTCCCGGTACTTTCCGTTATGGCGTTCTTTGTTTTAATGATTACATGTGAAGCAATAATTATCCTGGCACTACTGAGCACACCATAGGCTAGAAGCTTTTTATTTGCCAGTTATTGTTTGTATTATAAACGCTAAAGTGAAATGACGCAAGTGCCCTTTTCGTTGTCATATTGTTTGCTTTAGCTTTTGTTGGATCTGATCCAATGCTACCTTTACGTAGGCTCCTGTGTAATTAAGATAGTGTGCACAGCCTCTGAAAGGAAATAATTTAGAGCCCCTTGTGGAGAAAGCACTGATTTCCATGTCTATGCCTTTTAAGTGGGTATAGCTCACACTCCACATCGATTAAATTCTTGATAGTCCAGGCTCACTTCAAATATTAATCCCATGTTAAGCTTCCAAAGCAGCTTTCAGTTGAAAACATTCAAGTCACTTTGTACAGCCACTAGTTACCAACATTGACTTATTATTTCTGATTATAGGATGTTCCTTTCTCAGTAAAGACAAAAAAAAAAAAAAAAAAAAGTGAGGTTTTTTTCCCCTCAGAAAAACCTTTAAGTTATTTTAAAAAGAAGTATAATTAAGCAAAAAAACCCAAACAAACAAACAAAAACAAACCCAGCTCTCCAAACTCTTTTGGAGTAATTGGCAGATGCCTTGGCTAGAGGGAAGAAATTTGATGATTTAACAGCTGAATGAAAGGGATAAAGGAATATACAAAACTGCAATTAATTTGCTCACCTGCAGTTGCAAACACAAAGCATAAGCTTTCCCATTGCCTATGAATAACAACCTTTAACTGCTACAAAATCTCTGTAGCACTCCCAGACAAGTGTGATGCATCCTGATGGCAGGTTACCCCTGCTGTGAAGGTTCCAGGCTGCTGTGCAGTGGGATACCTGGTCCTCCTGTCCCAGAGCTCACCTGCAAACACTTCTTCAGTGCTTCTTCATCAAAGCAGCCTGATCTGCCAGGCTACACCTCTCTGTGGATGATATTCCTCTCTTTTAAATCTAGTGGGCTAGTCAAGAAAACACTGCAAAACTAAACCACACCCGTGATAGGAGAGAGGGAAGAGCTCTATTCTTGTGCTCACCTGCCTTTATTAGCAGGTCAAGGGGAGGTTTGACTTCTTTCATATGGAGAATTATAAAAAAATTAAGTAGATTTCAGGAGAGATTTGGCATCTGAAGCTAGTCACACTTAAATAAAAACAGATAAAATATAACTTGCAAATACTATGTGCATATTTGTAGATGATTAATGCACAACACTAAAAAATGGTTATTGAATAGGTGTTTGGTAAATTCTTGAATCTGCAACCTAAAACTAAACAATAAGTATATTAAAGTAGGAACTGCTTGACCCAACATGCTAAAATTGTATCAAAGTAATCATAAAGCCTGGCTAACAAGGCTTCATTCCCACATGCAACTCCACCTTATTGCCTTGGCAAAGCCATAAGCTGGTAACACCCTTTAGCAGGTTTTCACAAAGCACATTAGCAATTAATACAAGCAAAGTGGAGGAGTTCGTGTTTGTTTCCAACACACTGACAGTGTTTAGGGAACCCGTACTCTCTGACAAAGGGGTGTGGTTCCAGAAAAACGCTTCTGAATCAGCTCCTGTTTTCTGTCTGATTTCAAAGGCAGCAGAGTCAGCCCAGTGCTGAGGACTTGTGCCAGGTTGGCTGCAGTGCCAGAGCCTCAACCACACTCCTCATCCTCTCCTGCCCAGTGAGCTGATTTGCTTCACAAAGGGTCCTAGTAGCACAGTACTAAGAAAGCATTCCCATTTCTGAGGTCCATTAGAAAAGGAAATAAATTGCTCTAAATACAGATAGCTGTTTTTCACAACCTCCAAACTGCAGCCTCTAACAAGTCTTTTGTGCATTGATGTGTCTCCTAGTATATTGGTTCTTGAAAACCAATGCTTTGATAGCAAATATACTGTGAACACATCCATCAACCGAGCTTACTGCTTACTGGAAAATTAAATACTGAACTTTCAACAATGTGGGCTTTCAGCTCAGCTCCTGTTCACCCCTAAGTAGACTGTATGAAGTTTCAAAAAGTACAATTAAGACAATTAACTCCAAAGATTAAGGCAAAAAAACTCTATCCTAGCAAGATTTATCTGCACCATCAAGGACAGTCTGATTTCTAATTGTGTTCACTTTTGGAAAACAGCAAACATTTCTTCCACTCCTGTTCTTTGCAAACTTTCCACACTGCTTCTTTAAACAAAGAAAGAAGAATGCACAACATTTTTTCAGACCACTCACTGTATCCCAGCCTCAGGAATTTGTCTTTGTATAAATCCACCACTGCTGTAGTGGAGTACTCAAGTATTTTTTACCCTTTGTTAGCACACAGGAAACAGAGAGGGGAGGAGAATGACAGCATGTCCCTCTGCTAAACATGACAAAAATAATATCAAATAGTTTTTGCAAGCTTTATTCAAAGTCCAAACATGATGAAAAAGGTGAACTGCTACTGGAGCAGCAGTGCTGTTCTCAACTAGAAGTGGCAAGCTGCCATACCTGAGAGTGCTTCATTAGGACTGCTTTTAGCAGATGTAAGCCATACTGTGTGACTTGATTTCCAGCAGTACTTTTTTTTTTTTCTTAAGAAATAAGAGTTAAAGCAATTAACAATCAAATGTAAGTTATTTCTTCCAGATCTGCTAAATAAGTGCAACAGTCCCAATTCCTGTGGATAAATTTGCTCCCTTTAGGGATGATGACAAGTATGCTTGTTTCTGCTGAATTTCATGCTGTTCAATGAGAACTACCAAACTTTTTAGTTATAAGGATTCAGAATCTATTTTACAATAAATCTTTTATCCAAGACGAAGGAGGAAATTCAGCAACCTAAGTCCCTTTGAGAATGGTGCAGCATTCACCCCCTTGATCAAAGGAGCAGTGAATGTGAGCTACAATCTGGGAAATCTCCCAGGCTCTGCATAAACCTCAAGCCCATGCCCCAAACCTTTATTTGTACCTATGACACTGAGTGGGGGGGGAGGCGGAGCAGGACCAGTATCCCTGTCCTAGCCACATCGTCACCAAGCAGTGCTAAGTCTGGTCCCAGCAAACCTGGGCTCCTGACCAGAAACACACAAAGCTTTGAATGGAGGAAGTAATTGGATTTTAATACATGAAAAATAGTTCCAGAAGATACTTAGGGCTCTACAGTCTGTTTCCTTTTATCACAGGCTGAAATACTGTCAACCAACCAGTAGCATTTGAGAAAACTTCTACCTTTCAGTTTTCTTTAATTAGCTTTTTTCATTATTAGGTTAAATCATTGGTATGGTTTCAGAAATAAATTACTGAAGCTGTGAAGGCAGATGCACTCTCATTAGGCAAAGATGTTTAACTTGGATCCTTATTCTCATGTTCATTAAAAAAGTGAAAATACATAAATAAAAGCTATTAATTCAGAACTATTGCCCATTTTTTAAATAATTGAGCTAGTTCTAGTTTAGAACATTTACAACACTAATTAGAAATGAACTTATCAGCATCTTCTTAGTAACTTCACAGAATTAAGGTACGTAATCTATTGGCGTAAGTTTGCTTCCCAGGTGGAAGATGTTTTCTGACTCATGGACTGGTAGCACAGCTGCTTTTTGTTCTGTGCTGTGACCTGCCTGGGATATAAAGTAGCTGTTGGACCAGCAGGCACAGCTGCACTAGGTCTGAATGCTCTCACCATGAACTCTAAAACCATCTGACAGTCATGCAGTAGAAAAATCACAGAACATGAAAACCCTTGGCACGGGGCAAGTCAACAAGCCCACATGCCAGGGAGCAGGTTGGACACCACTCCTGACATTGTGTGAAAGCATCTGCAAACAGAAATGTTCCTGAATCTCCAACAGCTCCTACAACAGCTATTTGGAAATTCATTAAAAAGTTAGTTTTGTATTTGGAGGCCAAAGACAAACAGTTGAGATTGCATGGTTTCTATAAGCATCAAGTGGCATTCATGGCCACAAGCCACTAAATTGCAGCTCTGTCAAGGGCAAACCTCCACAGCTCTGTCTGGCCCTACAAGGAGAGACTGAAGAGTTGCCCTGCCCAGTGCAAGAGAATCACATTGTTTTGTTTCACATTTTATGTAACTCAGACCAAACCTCTTTCTCTGCTTTGGTGATAGGACACAAGTGCTATCCTGTTACACTGAGGAAGGACACTGACATATTCTCTATTTTATGTACACACTTATTTTACCAACAGAACTGGTTGGGGGGTGGGGGAACCCCAACAAACAAACCTGAATTACGTGAATTTTTGAAGTTCCGACTTTTGAGTATTTACTCCTAATTCTTGTATTTGTAATGGTGGTGGCTCTTTTATGAGCTTAATGTAGATGATGCACCACCCAGTTACCATGAGATCATGGCATCGTGCCAGGCAGACAGATAAATACCTCCTGTTTTAAAATTGAAGAGGTGAAACATGCTCAAAAATGTCAAGAGCATAAACAAAGGGTTTGAGCTTAATCTCCCTGTCATGCTATTCATACCTTCAACTTCTGAAAGTCCCTCAAACACAGACAAATCCCAAAATAGCTGCTGCTGAGTGCAGTGGCTGCTGAAAACAAGGGTAGCATGCACTGTGGCTGCCCAAATCAAGATCACAGCACATCAAAATATGTGGCTACAGAAGAAGGAGCAGAGGACATTTTCCAATGTTAGTCTAGAAAAGGCATCTTCAAGCTGCAAGTGTTATTAGTGCTCCATAAATCACTAATATCACTGTGGACTCATTTTATTAAAAAATGTCTTGAATAACAAACCAGCAAACAACAAACTTATACAACAAACTCCTCTTCAGTTGTTCACTCTGATGAAATACTACATAATAAAAAAATCAATATCCTGTGGTAATGATGACAGCATCACCTACTCAGAAAAAGATGACATGGTAGTAAAAGGAAAACTCTAGCCCTTTTTTTACATCCAGAAGGAAAGAATGATATAAATTGATTTTAATTATTAACTTAGGTTAGCTATCAGAGTACCTGAGAAACTGCCATATGGAACATATTCCCATATAGTTTCCACTAATGGCCTTGAGCCTTCCAAGAATTTTCTGTTACATAAACTGATATCAAAGCAGCCTTGCTTTCCCTTTCCCTAGAGCTGCAACTACATCAGCTACACAAGAGCTTTTAATGTACATTTGATGTGTCCAGTGAAATTTTGAGTGAAACAGTGGTTAGTTGAAGTAAACATTTTAATAGAATAAGATCTAAAGTGGTGGGAGACTTGAAAGAGAAATTCCAGCTATGTTACCCTCCCACTTTAATTTCTTTTCAACAAAGTCCTGCTGTGATCGTGGCTGTGCTTTAGACCCAAGTGTGAAGAATGTAAAGCAAGAAGAACTGTACTACTCAGCACTTTAATTATCCAACTCAGCATTCCTAAAAAGATTACTCTAGTAATAGCCTTGAGAAGATGGCATAGATCTCCTTTTGCACACATGGAAGGAGAAATAAAAAACAGCACCCATAGAAGTCACATGATATCAAGTTTCCATCACTATTTTTCAGATTAATTTTATTCTGGAGACAATTTTTTGTGTGTGCTTGTAGACGTTTTTTGTGTTTCCCTAGAGATGTTATATATAAATATATATAAAACCCAATGCTACATAGTTATATGAAAGCACCAGAAACTGTTTTCCTTTTTCAGCAAAAAATAATGTGCAGGAGCAAACGAAGGCAGGGTTTTCAGAAATACATGAGAGCATGAAGATCAAATTCTTCTGATTTTGAAAGAGACGTGGGTTAGAAGAGAAAAGCAGTGAGAGTACAACTGAAAGGATTAATCAGTCTGTGGTCTGGCTTCAGATCTGGTTTCAAGTCTTCATATTACTTCTGTAAGACAAGTGAGGAGGTATCACAGACACAAAGTGCAGGTATTTGACACATGTGCTGTTTTGGTTAATAGAAGTACATTGTGGATGCCTGTGGATCCAAACTCCAGCTACTGTGCTCTGAGCTAGTGCAGAGAGCCATGGCACAGTCTGGTTCTGTGCCTGTCAGTCAATTATTGTGCTAACAAATCAAGAGCTCATGGTTCCTTCAACCTCCTTCTGCTCACAAAAGGACAATATTCCTCATGGTTTTTCTCCATAAAGCAAGTAAGTGCATTTCAGAAAAAGGCAGCTAAAATGGATACCACAAGACTCATTCAAAGGCATTATGAGATTGATTGAGAAAGGCATGTTGCATGCCAAATGCCTCCTGTGCAAGGCCAATGATAGCCTTAGGATGGTGGAATACAGTGAACACATTGACAAGCTCAGTGTCACACCTTTTGAGGAAAAGCTAAGATGCAAAAAAGGAGCAATCCTCAAAGATTCACTCACACATGCATGCACATGAAGACACACAGTTGTAAAGCAAATCTCAAATGGAATAGCACCAGCCTGGCTTCTCTTATTTTCAGAGAGCTCTTACCTCTGCATAAGCCAGGCTGTTCTCATGACTCTCTGCCCCTCCAAGGAAGCATCTGAATCTGTTCAACTTAGGGTGGAAGGGAATAGGGGAAAAACACCCCTTGTCATTTGAAGTCTGAGTATGATCATAGCTTCTGCTGGTTTACTTCTATCAGATCTGGCTTTCTGTTGTTTGGGTGGCTTTAACAGCTGCCTATTTGCACACAGTTGTGCAACGTTTTTTTTTTACAGCTTGTTAATTTAGATGAGATTGCAGCATGTGGTTTCCTTCAGACTTAAAATAGCAAAATCCAGGAGGTCATTTGTTTAAATTTGAAAAGAATCAGAACCCTGTAATTCCAGGCATTGTTATGAAATGGGTGAAAAGGTTCTTATATATTAGCTTGCCAGGTGCACTCCGCAGTTGTATCTCACTGCAGAACCATGACCAATGTCAACTTTGTGTGTGTGCTTATTGCAGAGAAAAGTCACACCACAAACATATTACAGCTGCATGTAACACACCTTGGAGGAGGGGTGACTGCATGAAAAGTGGTAACTTAAGAAAACAAATCCAAACCATCAGACAAGCTAAGAGTATCTTCTGTAGTTTCATACCCTGGTACTCTCACAGTTTATGGATATGTTGAAACTTGAAGAAACAGCAATTTTACTTAGTTTAAGCATGATAAAGGGAGAAATGCCAGGGAAATGACAGTAATATTAAAAGCTCTCTCAGATGATCAGAATGCAAACCCTCTTCCCCTGAAGGGCTTTGTGGTAGCTGCAAGATGAGAACCATCTACACAATGCAGGGGAGCCAGCAGTAAATTGTTAGAGGTGAATGCCAGCCCAAGACAGAAAGCAACAGGGACAGAAGGGTTACTGTATGAGTGGTAGGACTGATTTTTTTTGATGTAACAAAGTGTAACTTTATCCTATGCAGCTGATAGAAACAAGGTAAATCTTCAGGATGCTTTGACTTGGTAAACAGTTCTTTGCTAAGCAAGCTACACTTTTGGGTACTGAAGGCAAGTGCAGAGAAAAGAGAAAGAGGACCAGGAATGCACTAAGTACTGCTCCCTTGTCTAGCAGAATAACCTCAGGTTCAAGATACACAGTGAGTGACAAAGTAAGAACAAGCACTTCTGAGGAGTCTCATAAGCAAAGCATCAAAGGGCATTAGCTTCAACTTACTGTTTCCCTTTAATGGCTGTAGGCTGAATGTATTATTCCCAATCAGTCTCTTGTGCTATTTTTACCCCCATGTATGGGCATTACATCTCTCCTCTTCAACCCAGGCCTTTGGAGTTCTTCCCAGCTCTGTGAAGGAGCAGAGAATATTACACATTTTATATTTAGCTACTGTAGATTCAAGTCAAGTATTTCATATTCTCAAGAATGGATACTTTGAACCCAGACCCAAAGTAGGCTGCTTAAAATTTACTTTGGCTAGATGGAAAGCTAGCAAGTACTATTACTAATAAAAGGGGCACATTTCTCCTTTCACAGTACCAGATTGTCTGAGGGACAGAAATTATGATAATTTAACCCTATAGTTTGCAGAAAATATGAAAAGTATTTGCTTTTTGAAGAGTGAACTTGTGGTCTGATGAGACAGAGAGGGGAAGGGAATTTCAGGTGAGTTGGCCAGTAGCCCCTAATTGAAAGAAAGATAGAGTGTATAGACAGCAACAAATGGCAATGAAGTATTGATAAAAGGATGTGCAATGACACTTCCAGGCACAAATTCATTGCACACAGAAATGCCAAGTTGCAGTGTTTATCTTTACAAAATGCCAAGAATTCTCTTCTGCTGTATAGCAAGTAACCACTTTATTTCTTACAAAACACCATCTCCAGAGCCTGCTGTATCACAGCCCTAGCTCATCTCACGGCTTATTTGAGCATTATGATGACAGCCCCAGCTAGACTATGCTGAGGCTTGTAGGCTGCTCCATGTGGTGCTACAGGTGATGTGCTTGGCTTCAGGAATAGAATTTGCAAGCCTGAACTGAGTGCTTACATCCTCTTTGCAGTGAAAGGCTTCAATGCTTGTGGTTACCTTTCATAACACTCACATGGAAGAATGCCTGAAAAGTTTCTTCAGACTTCAGCACCATCCAAAGACCAAACTATAGACCACATCTATAGTCCAAAGTTGCTTTGTAGCAAAATCTTTACACCATTCCTCAGGAAAGAACAATCTAACACCTGATACCACGGCAGCAATACAAGGCACAAGACATGGACTGTGGATCTACTTTGTACAAGCACTGGTATGGGCACCTGCTTTCCCAGCATTAATGCAAAATATACAATCAATTGTGTCTGAGCAGACAGAAACAAGATCTTCATGTGGCCCCTGGAGGAAATGTCTCTTATGGTGAGATCACAGTGACAAACTCTCCTAGCCCAGGTATATATTTTTGGTACACTGGGGCTGGTCTTCATACAGAAGGGTGAAGGAGTCCCTTCAGTAGAAGATCTGCAGAGTTTAAGGTTTCCCATCTAGGGGCAAGTGTGACCTGCAGTTCCTGCAGATTGTGCTGAGCTCACTTCTCACCTTCCAGCAAGGCCCTCAAGGCTATTCTAAAATGATGCTCCCTCCTGCAACTTACTGTAACTTTCAGTGACAATGGCTGCAAGTTCTGGGCTTTTTGCTGACCTCTTCTTAATAACCACATGATTACTCATGGTCACGTCACACTTTGCAAATCAGCCCCATGTACAGGCTCTGCACAAGGAATCCCACATAGCTTTACAAAGAGATAAGGTGCAGAAAATGTAGATGGCTCTGACCAGTCTAAGCACAACTCCAGGAGTCTATACAGCTTGTCTGGCAAAAAAATGGATATCCATGGATACCCAGGTGTGCAAGTGGCTAAACAGAGCTCTTGGAGGCTGCTTTCAGATGTAGGTGGATATGTTCTCCCTTAATTTGCATGTTTGTGAATCTGACTTGATGTTCTTTAATACAAATTCTATTGAACAGATTCTTCAGATCAGCCAGGAAAAAGTTTGCTAGAAGTCAAATTATGTTGTTCTAAAGGTAATTGCTACAGGTGACTGTACACATCCCAAACAAACCCAGACACCACTCAGTCAGGAAGCCCAGCCTCTCCAAGAAGCATGAAGGGACATGGCAGGGCAGAGCTTGGCACGTTTTCCACTAGGCCAGCTAGAACAGATTGCTAAAGCAGATTGCAAATCTTCTCAAACTAAATGCTTCCAATGGAAACTTCTCTTGCCATTGGTGCTGAAATCCAGATAGCAACAGAGCCCAGAGATGTGCTGCAAGCCAGCAGGCAGGGCAGCCTCCCCCAATCTCCAGGCGTCACCAGCACCGGCTGCTACAGGGGCAGCTGCTTCCCCAGCAGCAACGTGGCTGGTAGGGCCTGTCCTACTGTGCCTGAGAGCTCAGCCTGGGCACAGCCCCCAGCCCAGGGCATCAGGCACCCCTGTGGGGATGGGAAAGGTCTGAGCTGAGGCAGAGCAGACGTGCAAGGTTGCTTGCTCAGCACACACCAGCAGATCTCATTCCTTAGCACCAGCTGACACCAAGACTGCTGAAGGAGCAGAGTGACATGTTAAGCTGAGAAATGGGCACTGCAAGAAGATACACTTCCCTGTTCAGCCCTCAGTAGAGAGAATGTGGAAGAGACAGAATGGAAGTGCCATAAGCAGTGAATTGGTACATTGGAGACGAGAAAGTGGAAAGATTGGGATGGAGAAAAGCAGCTGGGAATACAGGAGACATGAATGATTGACAAAAATGATGACTGCAATTTAAGAAAAAAAAAGCGTCATTTATAAAGTGGAATAATTATAATTAGACAAAAAAGAAAATGCCATAAAAGCACACCACAACAGAAAAGTTTATCAACCATCCGTCACCCATTCCATTAAACATTCTTAACTCATAAAACTACTCATAACTCTTGGCTCATTAGTCTTATAAATTAAGGATTCAGGATTTCCTGGCCCATTTTCTGATGTCAATAATAAGACAGGAACAATACAGCAGGATCATTGGCATCAGGAAATAAATTTACAAAGTGCAACCACAGCACTTGCACATGAGTAAATAATTGTTCACAGTAGCTGGCAGCCAGCTTGAAATGGGTTTATAATTAGTCTATTAAGTCTTTAACAATCTTCACTTAAATACATATCTTCTTTTCATCATGAAAATCTAATTCCCTTTCCTGAAGGTATAAAGACATTAAAAGAGAAGGGGTTTTTGTTCTGCCAGCGTCCAACATGTTTGAACACCAGCTATTGCTTACTGGTGCTCTCCATCCACTAATGGAGCTGAGCTTGTGCCACTGCTGTCAGAGGTAACTTTGTTACCAGAACATCAACTTCTTAAACCCTCCAGGAGAAGAGGAGGGTACTGAGTCTCTGAGCACAGCACAGCAATAAAAACACTGTTTCTTGGCAACTGGAAAAACAACCTCTCAATTAACACACTTAGTCTAGTCCACATCTGCTGTTATTACACTAGAGGAAAAATATTTGAGCCCTTTCAAATTGCCGATAATGAAATTACAGAGACAAGAGATTAGATTGTTCTTTTGGAAACCAGATTAATTAATAGCCTGCACATTTTATTTATAGTCTAAAATCCTTGATTCAATAGTTTCAATTCTGCTCCTTCCCATAGCACCTCTTGCTGTGGAGCTATGAAAAAGAAATAAAAAACTCAATTTTTTTTTTCCAATTAATTGAAGACAGAGGTTGTATTAGAACTTCTATTAAAACATACCTATATGCTTTTGTGTTCAATAAAAGCCATATGCAGCAGTAAGGTTAAGAACATCACTTGACAAACTTGTGTTCAAGGCTCATTCTGGTCAGAGAATTGTTTTTCATCTTTAGTGGTTCTAGTTGGTTTGTTTTATTTTTTACATAAGGAGTATCTCTCTACATTTCTGTATCTTGTGCTTCTACCCCCCACTTGCAAAATGCTAAGTCATTGTTAGGTACCTGGCCTGTGTGTTTAAGTTTTAAATCCCAAAGGCAGTGGGAGTTTTATCTTTTAGGTAAAGTTCAAAAATTGACAAGCATCCCAAATGAGCCTGTGAACATATTTCTACAACTAAAAGGAATTGGCAAAGATTTCTAGCAGTGAGGATTCACTCTCCTCAATCTACCTAATGACTCTTTTCCATTGTGTCTTTGCCTGCTTCGATTTTCATATGCTGATTCCATTTTTAAACTCTCACTGAACAAGGCAGTGACTATTTGTTTGAGACAAGGTAGATATGATTCATGCAAAGGTCATTACTTAACTAGGAAATTATACTAAGTAAACAGTATGAAGGGAAAAAAAAAAAAAAAAAAAAAAAAAAAAAAAAAAAGCATACCTGGAGCACAGGAACTCCAAATTTCCACTAGGAAAAATAAAATAAAAATAAAAATCACCATGAGTCTATTCTGGGGTCCTCACTGAGCAGCACAGACACTCTTACTAAACTGGCCTATCCATGAACCTCCTGATATTTTCAGTATGCCATCAAGTACAAGAGTCATTTGTACCTTAAAAATAACTGTTGCTTCCTACATTGCCTCTTTTGGAGCAAAAGCAAGAGAAAACATTGATTGCAAATGTGTAGCTTTTTCCAGAACACTGTTTAATGAAACTACTTTCTTTTCCTATTGATCAACCTTGCATACCTATATTTTGTTGAATGACAAACAATAGCCCAGGGGAAATGAAACACTGAAATCTGCAGACACTCCAGAACAGTATTTGTTTAACAGCTGCCGAACTCTGGAAGTAACAGTGAAGAGTATTATGTAAGAAAATCCTGTAACCCAAACAGATAATATTCTGGTTAATATCACTTTGAAACCCTACTTGCTTAAAACATCACTTGTTTTAAGAAAACAATGTTCAGCTGAGGATCCACAATGCAGAACTCTCTGTTCAGTCCAGAAATGTAATAACTTAGAAATGTTCAGTAAGTCAAATTCAGGCATATATGTATTTCTAATTTCTTTAAAAGGAACCAAATACATAATACAACACATTACTTGGTCTTACTCCATCTTTGAAAAATATTACTGTAGTGATATATTGTACACTTGGTTGTTCCAGCCTTCAGAGTTAAAACTGATTTCATGAATGTGAAACTGTCAAAGGCTGTAAATGCAGACCTGGACACAGTTTAGAAAAAAATGAACTAATTTGGCCTGTATTTCTTAGCAGAATCTACCATATTTCATGTCATGATTGGTTAATTATACTAAAAGGAAGGAAAAAAACACCACTATTTTTTAACTTTAATAAATAAAACATTTTATGACCCATAAGAAAGTTGACATTTGCCAAACTGGTTTGTTTTTCCGGTGTTTTTAGAAGTTTTTTAAATCTAAGTCTGGCCAGTAGATTAATTTAGCTTTAAGAAATGGCCTCATAAATTGTTTGACTGTTACCAGAGATATTTTAGTAGTAACAGATACTTTAAAAGTAACACTAAAGAATTACCATTTCAAAAGAGGCCATACAACCTTTGTCAAATTACTAATGTTGTTTACTCATTCCAGATAGATGACATTTCCAATAATTGGCCAAACTACTAATAATGATTCAAGGAAGTCAGTGCAACATTTAAAATCTGGTTATCAAGTTCTGTACAAATTGCTTCAGAGGACTTGCAGAGAAAGTGTTGTAGAAAATCAATTAGGTAGCAATGCACTAGGTAAAAGCATATAATTTTCAGAATAAAGCAGTATAATGTGCATTTTTAATAGTTAAATGCTCCTATAGAAAAGTTAGGGGTAGCTGCCTCATCCAATTTTACAGTTTAACTTAACTGAAAACAACTGGAAAGTTTGAGTTCAAGAGGCTTGATCACAAATGTGCAACCCATGAAGCCAGTAGATGCTAGAGGTGTCTTCTGCTTAAACAGAGCACAAAGAACTAGTGAGGAAAATAGAAAGCTAAATTAAACCAAGAGTCACTTTTCCATCATCTTTGATGAATCTGACCTAAAAATAAAGTCCAATACCAAAACATATAGTAAAAACATCTTCCTACCTCATCCATCAATTGATTATACTAGGATTAAACACATCTGTACACAGTTCTAGGCTGGCTGTGGTACAGAATCAAAGATTGCTTCCTGTCACATTTTTCTTTCCAGCAGAAACATAGGTAAGATGATCTGTTCATTTAAAAACTCCATGACTGGCAAATAAAGTCTCATTTTGGCTCCTTGAAAATTTTTTGCCATAGCAGAAAGACAACTTCTCTACTTTGTGCTCTGCCCAGTGGACATCTTCCATCAGGACAGGGCTATAGCACATGCCTTTCCACAGGCAGTCACTGCTATGCAGTGTGCAGCTGGACATGGGGCCAGAGACACACAATGTCCTGAGCCAGGCTTTGCCAGCATTGTAGCACCAGCACAAGCAGGGACAATGTAGGGGTTCACTTGGCTCAAGAGACAGCAAGACAGGATAGGGGGAGAGAGAGAGAGAATGCTGGTCAGCAGTTTCTCCTGCTGTTGCCTCTGAGTGCTCCTGGAGAAGCTCTGATGCTTTACTCCACAGTAAGTTTTAATTTTCTTTTCTATTTTTTTTAAATTTATTTAACAGCTAAGCTGCCTTTAAGAGCCAGACTTAGTGCACAGGAGATATGGAGCTGCCCATTCACAGAGGGTAAGGCCAGAGATAAAGATCATAAAACACCTATAGTGCTAGCTGCCAATATTGAGGCTAAGGAAGTAAGCAAAGTAAAAAAAAAACAAAAAACAAACACAACAACACTCTCAGACAATGTCTTTCACACCCACCTTAAAGGTCTCTTGGGTTGTCTCTGCATTGTAGGACAGGAAATAAGGTTAGGCCTGGGACTGTTGATTTCCCATTTGCTTTCAAGCTTTAGGAATATGGCAATAATTCTGATGCTCAAAACACTAAGGTAGCAAAAAGAAACATAAGCAGACACTTGAGGAAAGAAGTAACAGGACTAAATAAAGGCATCCCCCCTTTTTTAATCTGTTGATAGAAGTGGTTTTATTAGTGCATTCTCTGTCTCATTGGGTTAAGTATTCCTATTCTTTCACTTGTTAGTGTCTCAGTAATGGAATTTGCCCAGTCAATGCTAAATTAACTGTGCTGCATCATCTTTTTTAAGCTTCTGTCATGTTTCCCTTTCCAATGTTGTTCTTCCCACAGTGCTGGTAGGGTCACCTGGAGAGATTTGTTTATGCAGGAGCACAGCAGTGCAGGATCTGATTTCATGCAACCATCTAGGGAATGTGCACAATTTTCATAGGAAGCCAAATGTATTTTCACATTGTATCTATTGTTAGATACAATTTAGTAATATCTAATTACTACCTTGACAAAGTTCCATCCAGTAAATTTTGTTTCTTAAAAGAACTTTCCCTCCTCTGTGCAAGGGGACATTGATCTAACGTGGTTTAGCTGAATGGGCAGCATGATCACAGCTGGGTTAAAGCTGGCTCAGTCTTCTTGCAAATCTTCACCATCCAGAGGAGAATGAGTCACTGAAGCTTTAACCCTGTCAGATAGGTCATGTTTCAAAGGTAAATCTGCAGGGTTTAAGCAGAAGCTGGGTGAGTCTGTTGTCTTCCAGCACTGGCATTTTTAATGCCTTGCTGCCTGCTATACTACTTCTGTCACAGAATCACTGAATTGTCAGAGTTGGAAGGGACCTTTAGCGATCATCTAGTTCAACTCCCCCACTAAAGCAGGATGTCCTAGAGCACATTACTCAGGACTGCATCCAGGCAGGTTTTTTATATCCCCAGAGAAACAGACTCCACAACCTCCCTGGGCAGCCTGTTCCAGTGCTCTGTCACCCTCACTGTAAAGGAGGTTTTCCTTGTATTTAAATGGAACTTCCTGTGTTCCAGCTTGTGCCTATTGCCCCGTGTCCATCCCCCTTGCACCCACCCTGAACCTACAGGCATGAATAAGGTCTCCCTTCAGCCTTCTCATCTCCAGGCTAGAGGCCCAGCTCTCTTAGCCTTTCCTTATAAGGGAGATGCTCTGATCCCCCAGTCCTCTGTTCAACCTCCCACCAGTACAAGTCCTGCATACACACACAACCCTGCCTGGTCCCTCTTTCCTGTGATGCCATTTAGCCCAAATGTTGTCATAGAACTGTCTTAGTCTCAAATCAATACTACCAGCTTCCTCCAACTCATTAAATAGACTAGCTCCTGTAGTTACCCACTCTCGAAGGGAATTTTTCTTGGCCACTTACACTCTGAACCTTTTTACAACCCAGCTTTTGTCTTGCATCCTCTGCAATTTCTTTAAAACAAAGTTACTTTTGGTCTTAGAAAAAACATGGCATTCAGATTCCACCCATATCCTTTACCCATTAGCCATTATCTCTGTCAGCTCTGGTAAATACCAGAAAATCTCCCTTGCCTTCCATCTCCCTTGATTTTCCTCTCACTGAAACCTTCTTTACTTTCACATGCATTTTCTTTTCTGCAATTCTGTGTTGGTCTTTCAGTTACTTTTCAGTTACTTTACTCAGACTTTCTTCCTCCTGTCTAGTTTCCTTTGCTTTGATATTCCATAGAATTCTAGATATCAGTTCAAGGTGAGTCTGGCAAATACCAGGAAAGGTTGGATGCTATCCCTTGCTTCATAGCAACAAACCACAGAAGTAGTTTCTCTGCTGGTTATCAATGCAGATCTCTTTTTTTGGCTGTCCTTCTATATCTTCACATCTGAGCTACATCTGAGTGACTATACTTATAAAGTACTCGAAAATTTAGCTACCTCTAGCCTTTCAGCACTACAGACAAAGTTAACAGATAAAGGCTGCCATTACCTTAATTTTATTTACTGTAGCATATCTTCTCCCTTAAAAAGTTCCATCATGATCCACTACATCCATG
Organism: Chaetura pelagica; assembly: GCF_000747805.2. Lineage (NCBI taxonomy): Eukaryota > Metazoa > Chordata > Aves > Apodiformes > Apodidae > Chaetura > Chaetura pelagica. The sequence continues at coordinate 15,812,245 of NW_009952974.1, read as the reverse complement.
CGGAACATTAACGTCCAATAGCCTACTGACCAACTTAACCATGACCTGCACTCCTCCCAGATGTCTCTATCATATCTACTGTTTACTTTCTAAATTCATTGCCAACTTACCTCATTCTCTTTTACTGTCAGCTCCATCCTTCAGACAGCTTAAAACTGCTCAAAAATGTTTTCTCTGGCTGTCGTTGAGGTTGGGAGGAGGAATCTACAAGCATTTACAAAGACATCTGGTAGCTGTCCTTCTAGTTTCCTTCTGCAACACAAACTTGAAGACAGGCCACTGGCACAAGGAGACTGCTGACTGTTATTCTGATCAGTATCACTGTGCTTCCTCACAACCGCTTTGGCACAGTGACTTATTCTAGGTTTAAGGCACATGGCAAAAGACAGGGAGAACTTTCAATTCAGCACCTCTCAGGCCCTCCAGTAAAAATTTATTTCCTTCTCAAATGAAGAACAGTTCTTCATCTTCTCAAATCTTTCAACCATTCCTGATTTGTACAACAAAAGATCTGCAATATAATCCTGGTGTTTCCTCAACTTTAGAGAAATGTAAGAACAAATGCAATCCAGACTCCGTCTATGGCTCTAGCATGATTCTTGACTCCCCCACTACCATCTTTGAAACAGATACTGCACACCTGATGGTATTTTCCAACCTTTTATTCACTCAGAGCCACAGGGCCCCGCTCACTGCCCACTGCTGGGCCATGGCACAGACAAGCAGCAGCAGAGCAAGATGCGGCTCCATGCCCCTGACCAACAGCTCTGCTTGAAGGAGAGCTTACTCACTCCCTCTGCTTACCTCCCTAGTTGTCCTCCTTTGTGATTCACAGCTTACACAGCTGCAAAGGATATTAGCAGGAGAGATCCAGCTGAAAAACTTTGGGTTTGTGACACTGGAGTTTCCAGTGAAGTTTATTTAAGGTAATAATGTAGCCACTGATGAAGGCAACTTCCTAGTCACTGCCATGTCAGTGACACAGATGCGGTGAAAAGCTAACACAGTCACTGTGTTAGAAATGGTAATTTGGATTTCTGATACATTCTGGTACAACCACTGTGTGCCAGATGATGCTGTCCCACATGGACAGCCCTAGACAGTGGAATGATTTGACATTGGCTTTGCTATTTGTGCTGGAAAGCCTCCATGATCCATGAAAGAGCTGGTGCAGACTGACTCACAGCTGCATTTTATGTGGGACCTGATTTCTAATGCGCATTATCCTACTGTCTGCATTTGGAAGCAGAGCGGAAAAACCTGCTCCCTGCTCACACTAAAGTCTGGTTAGTTTACTCCAGAGCAAATCTTGGGTATGAACTAAGATATAGACAGCGCAAAGAATTCAGGGGACTTGGATCTCTGCATGAAAGAGGGAACACCAAGATAATTAGACAAATTTACCCTATGTTTCTTTCAATACCTCTGCTAATATTACAGCTAAGAGCAGTTTTTCAAGTAGTCTAATAGAAACAACTCAGCCCAAGATCCGATTACAATGTCAACTTCTTAACTCAGGTTAATTTCTCTATGAAACCAGATTTTCTTTCTGAGCATTGAAAATCTTGCTAAGCTCAGACTGTAACCAAAGCAGCAATAGCTCTGCAAAAGGGCAGCTGTGTTTATAGTATATATGGCTTGTTGGGTTTTTTTGCAAGAAATTATCCAATTTAAGCAAATTTATTTAGTATATCTTGCAAGCTGTTATTCTACACCTCACTTAAATTTCTCACATCAGCCTAGTAAAGTTCCTGGTTCCACTAGAATAAATACATTCAATGAACCCCATTTAGCTACAATTTATGATAAGGGAGATCCCACCTATTTACACAGGATGACTTTTTCTCCATATTCTAGCTCACCACACCTGCACATGGCAAAGTCTAGACAAAGTTGCCCATATTGCCAATGTCAAGCTCACCCCTACACTACGCAACATCCCCATTCCTG
>NW_009952974.1:15779249-15809877 GCF_000747805.2 Chaetura pelagica | reverse complement strand
ATTCCTGCTAAGTATTTGAGCAGCATGATAACCTAGCTTGAGCTACTGAAGTATCTGCTTCTCATGTTCTTTTAATTTTTTTACATAGAATCATAGAATCCTAGGGGTTGGAAGGGACCTCAAGAGATCATCTAGTCCAACCCCCCTGCCAGAGCAGGGTCTTCTAGAGTACATCACACAGGAACGCATCCAGGTGGGTTTTGAATGTCTCCAGTGAGGGAGACTCCACAACCTCCCTGGGCAGCCTGTTCCAGTGCTCTGTCACTCTCACAGTAAAAAAATTTTTTCGGATATTCACCTTGAACCTCCTATGCTCCAATTTGCACCCATTACCCCTTGTCCTATCACTGGTCATCACTGAGAAAAGCCTAACTCCATCTCCCTGACACTCACCCTTTACATATTTGTAAACATTGATGAGGTCACCCCTCAGTCTCCTTTTCTCCAAGCTAAAGAGACCCAGCTCCCTCAGCCTTTCCTCATAAGGGAGATGTTCCACTCCCTTAATCATCTTTGTAGCTCTGCACGGGAGTCTTTTGAGCAGATCCCTGTCCTTCTTGAACTGAGGGGCCCAAATACATCTTAAGATGAAGTGCTTAAAATGTCTTCAATAAATATTGAATCCAATGTTATTACAGTTCATTCTTTACTGCAGGCAACCCCCAGGGTTCTGCAGATAGAAATAAATTGTTCATCTCACACTGCATGCCCAAGACTGAAATAGGTTTCTGTACCTTTGGCTTCTGTTTCAAAATCACAAAGGTATGGAACAACCCCCAAAAAACCAAAGTTCAAAATAAATGAAATCTTTTGGGAGAAGAAATGCTGCTTATCCTGTGACAATCACAAAAATTTCATCTGCCATGCATCACAAGCTGAAAAATTACTGGAACCCAGGAGGGCCATTTGTTTGGAGTGTAAAATGTTGGTTTGGGCTTTGTTGTTTTGTTTCTGTTCGTTGTTTTCTTCTTTTCAGTTTATGGGCTGGGAGAATAATTTGTCTGAAATTCCAACTGAAAATTTTTCTATCTGAAAAAAAGACAGCTTGAAATCTACTTCAAGGGTACTGCGGCTTAACAGAGGCTAATGGGTACAGATCATAGAAATGCCTCAGGAAAAAGCACCTTCAGTTAGGCTACCCAGGGCCCTGTGACAATGAGGCCTGAATATTTCCTCTGAGAGTCCACCACTTCTGAGGAACCCGTTCTAAAGTCTAGGTGTTCCCATGGCAAGAATAATTTTCTGATACCCATTTTCCCATGAAGGAACTTGTGCTCACTGCCTCTTGTCCTGTCACTTTGCATCCTGAATGCACATGAAATCCATGAAAAGGATGCCCTGTCTTTCCTTATGACTACATTTGAAATGTCAGGAAGCTACGGTAGGAGCCTACTGAGCCTGCTCTGCCCCAGGCTGAAAAAGGCCAGTTCCTTCAGTCTTTCTTCATACGCCAAATCTTTCAACTTCTGACCATCTGGGTGGCCCTCCATTGGATCTTCTCTAATCTTTCATTGTCTGGGGGACAAGAACTGGACAAAAGTGCCAAGTAGAGTGGAATAATCACATCCCTTGCCCTGCTGATGCAGAGGCAGAAGAAACGCATCACCTGCATCCAGCAGGGTCTCCCAAAGAAGGATTTTTTTACGACTCCTTTATCCTGTATGTTTTTAGGTTTTGAGTGTTTTATTTGACAGAGTTTTTTAAACTACAAATGAGTAGACTGACCCTCAGAGTAAACATGAGGTCAAGCAGAAGCAAGAGAGCACAATGATACAGTCTGGTGCTCAGCAAGTCTGACAGATGCTGATACAAAGCAGAAAGAGAATCACGCTGTGTGCATCCTATGCCACACACTTTTCCTCAAGGCTTTGGTACTGGTCATAGATATAGACAGATCCCTGGTGCTTTGCTGTCATCAGAACAGCAATTCTTGCATTCACAGGTTACCAAACCTCACACCCTGAAGACTTGTACAGCTGAAATCATGGCAAAGATGAAACACTGCTGAGTGCAGGGATTTTTTGCCTATTTTCCCGAAAGAGAGCAAAAAATTTTGGTGCTGCTTTCTTACAGAATGACCAGGTGCATAATAGGCTGGGCCTGAGGAGCTAGCTATGCCCTCAGGAGGTATCTCAAGGTCGCATCACACATCTCAGTGTGAGGAAGTTGTGCCAGCACAGCACTGGCCCTGCTATTTCAGGCTCCTCTCCCAGAAACAACACATGCAGCAGCTCCTCTTGCAACAGCTCTCACAGCTTCTCACTCAGCATTTCTGTACAACTCCATTAGTTATTACTCCTACATGTCCAAAAATTTCAGTAGCAACACAAAATGAGTGCCAAATGGTGGGTAGTGCTTCAACACATTTCAAACTTGAGGAAGAAAAATGTCTCCCTTAGATGGACTGGATACTCATGTTTTTATGGTACTGCTGAAGCCCTGTGATGATGAGGGTCTTCTTGAGAAGAGGAGACAGCCCTTTCCCATCCGCCTGTACTGGCAGGGAAGGGTAAAGCAGAGGGTTCCAGTGTTACTTGGTTACTTTCATTGAAAGGAGCTGAGTTTTGCTCAATAGCCACTGAGTACATTCCTTAGATTTTTTTCTTCTATGCTTTGTAAATCAGGCTTGGAAGTTACTGCTGAAAGCACAGGAAGTTAAAAATCACCTTTTTCAGCCTCCTGTCACCTCAGGGTACTTCTGTGATAAACTGACCCAGTCTCAAAGAATGGAGCACCTTTTATAGCCCCATCACAAAACTATTTACGATATAATGAATTACTGCCCTTACCATGCCCTCAGCTGGCACTGCTGAGTCTGTAACTCGCTGTGCCCATTCCCGGGAGCACAAGTTGTACCCCTAGTAACAAGAGTCTGGCTGTCACAGGGACCAAATGCTCCTCCAGTACCCACAGAAAATCAGCATGGTGCATCTTATCCACTGAAATGAAACAAAGCTTTCCCATTTACTTTAACGGGAGAAGGATTAAGAAACACTTTCAATTCTCACCTCTAAGGTGAGAGGGTGAGAGGGTTCTTAGAAGAACCTTAAAGTTCCCACAGGAATTTAAAATTGAAACCTGGGCAGCCAGGACACAATTTTGTCCTACATTGATTCAATATGAAAAACCAGAAGATTTAAGTGTTTTACAGTAGTTGTTATCCACATGAAAGGCTCTTTAAAATATTTGCTCTATATTAAATACCTAACCATACTGAAAATGAAAAATAGTTAGTGTTTACTGGTGAATTCTGGAAGAGAAGAAATCGTGTTTAAGGCCAGTACCATGCTCTGTGGGGCACACGCTGGTCACCACCCAGGATTCAATCCCTGCTCCAAGTGTAACAAGTTGAGTTCAAGCAGCACATTGGTACCATCCAAAGGCACAGAAAAAAGCCACTCTCTGCTGCTTGCAGAAAAAATTCCTGTCAGTACAGCTTCAAACTTCACTCTTACACTACAGAATCCCCTAACAGAGGAAGAAGGCCCCAAGATTTAAATGCCAGCAATCAAAGAACAGGGCACCAACCTTTGCATCAGATGAGGGACCATGGGGCAGGACTAAACTCCACAAATCATGCCAGGAAGCAGAAGGCAGGATTCTTCCTGCCTGTCCTCAAGTCAGATACCATCCTCCCAGAGCTTTCCAAGCTGAGGCAGTATTTCACTTTATGTTCTGCAACATATATATATATTTTTTTTCCCACTCTATTTTTGCTTCCAACAGCATAATTTTATAGGGCTTCTGTCCTTACCTAAATAAATTCTGATTTCAATTATCCAGTGAATATTTGCTTCTGACTTTCCTATAGCTACTTAGAAAACAGAACCTAAAAAAGAAAAAAATCCAGAAAGCTTTATTTTTGTATTAATTTAAAGGTATTCAGTTGAAATTAGAGATTAAAGAGACTGAGACTTTTTTCCAACCAAGTTTTTAACCAGAAAGGTACAAGAAATTATGAGAGGACTGTTAAAGGTCAGCATGCTATAACCAAATTCCAGTCTGTTAAATTACTGCCATATTATGGTTCCAAGAAAATCTGTATTCAACATCTGTTTTCTTTACAGGAGATCATTTGGAACAGACAGGCCAAGTTGTAGCCTCATTCTGCACTTACCTCAGGTTTTGAAAGGACAAATCTGTCGCTCCCAAGACAGGACTACATTCAAACCTGGCCTTGTTGGACATGTTCACCACTATGATGTTTTCAAGTCCCTTTGGAATCAGACATTACCCAAAAATCAGTATTAACAAGGAAAACAGGAAGACGAGCTGGAGACAAGCCGGCTCTGGTTCTCATCACTTACACTTGCTGCTGTTCAAGCTAATTTTTTATCAAGTCAGAGCAGATTTCTCACTATGACATAGTTGGCGGAAAGCTTCCCCCCAAAAAAAATTTGTGGCTGATAGTCAAACTAGGAATCAGTGTGGATCCCAACATCCTGCTACTTTTGAAGAGGTCAGTATGCTAAAAATTTTCTAAAAAACCAACAAACCCCGAACACATGCACATTGCAAAGAGCTCTGCAATTACTTAAAGCCGTGGAAAGCAACAGTTATACCCTTAGCATGTGCTAAAACCAGTGTTTTCCAACACCAACATTTTGTTTTTGTGACATCAACACACAAAATATGGAGACATCTGGATATCTCAAGGTCAGTATAGTTGTGGATACAAATGCTACAGCAAAACAGTCTCCAGGTCTGCACAAGGACAGGCCCCTCCTGAAATAACTGGACCAGAAGCACTACACATTTCTCCCACCACTGCTGTTGCTTCCACCTTCCTTCCATCACTCCTTTCCCATAATTTCAGCCCTTCTTCCTAACCCTGGCACAAATGGGAGGCAAACTAAGAGAAAAAAGAGCTCATCTGGCTGTGGTGAAAATTCTGAAACTGTTAAAACTCTATCAAGGCTACCATTACTCAAATATTTGATGCCACAAGCAGAGTTAAGTGTTTCAACAAGCAGGAATCTCAGGACTTACAGAACAAAAATGAGCATTACTGTCTCCTGAAGAGCAAAGTGCTTGCAAATTTGGGGCAACACCCTACCTGTAGCTTAATGTACCTCCAGGTGCTTTTCCATCCCAGATCCAAGAACGTAGCACCTACCACAGCAGCCTGGCCAAAGGACTATGGGGACATTGACTCATATATTCACTATCTGATTTTAAAGACATGAAATTACACAATGCAATAGAGGTAAGAATAGAAAGGGAACAGCGAGATTATTATGACCATACAAAGTGCAACAATGCTTTTTTTTATTTAACAATTTTCAAAGGATAACCCTGTCTGTTTTGCTTTTCTTTCCCACATCATGAACACCATGTTGCTACTATGGAGAAAAAATCAAAATTAAAGTTGAAACTGAGTCTAGTCTAGGGAGAAGTTCAGCCCACTGTGGAATAATTTTTTTATTGTTTTGCCTTTGAATTATTTGTGACCTTGAAAAAAATTTTTTATCTCAGTTAACCCACATGCAGAATGTACTTGCACCTCCCACAAACAGCTATAAAGTTTATATCCAGTAATGTGTTTTGCAGCATTTTGTACAGACATAATTGATCCTGCAGTGTTTTAAGAAAAAAAAAAAATGGTAAAGAAAAATGAAGATAGTATAGAATAGAGAGGAAATAGGCGGAGTAAAAATATTTGGTCTTCATTTGACAGATGAGGGAGAGGATACAAAGCAGAACCCAGGAAAGAGCAGGGAGGAGGAGGGAAGAAGAAATATTCGTGAAATGGTGCTTCAAAGACCAGTGAGATAAAGGCTTACCCACATGCACACATGCCCACCAGAATGGGGGGCTTGGCTTATTTTTCAGTGACAGGGATTATCCAAAACTGGTTGATCAGAGGCTGCAAACTTAGCTACAACTGCCCTGTTTCATTAAGAAGTAGCTGCTGATTTAGTAACTGCTGTACCCAGAGGTGACCATGGTTTTCACACAGCACACATTGACTGGATGTAAAGCAGCCTTCCCAAGGGCCTGAAACTTCCCCTAAAATTTGCATTGCTTTGTATGGAACATTGCTTTGTTTCTCCTTCCAATGGAAACGAGAGTTAAGCCACCCCCTCCTGAATCAAGCTAGCATTTTCAGTAAGCTAAGTATATTAAAAAAATTATGCCATTTCATCGCTACTTCCAGACAAGAAGACAAGTGAGATGTGACATTTTGAGGCTTTATATTAAGTACCACTGCTTTATATTAAGTACCCTCCTATAGTTTGCTTTTAGATAAATTATATTCTTTTTTTGAAGTAGCACATATCAAACAGAGCATAAATGCAAAATAAAGACCTTAGCTTCAGATTTTAACTTTAAAAGTGTAGACAAGACACAGTGGCACAACAGTATAGAGAACAAGGACTTCCAGAAACAAACAGTCAGCCTTTGGGGACAGGATGGTCACAGCTCACATTTGCTGGCAGAGGCCCTATTCAAATCCTGGATCAGCAAGAGTTAATGGTATTGCACTGACCACACAGCTCTTTCTGAAAGGAGCACTGGTGTTATTAGGTGGATTGCTGATAGACACGTGTTTGCAGTACGAATAGCAAAAGCAAAGCTTTGATGAGCAGAAAGCTTGACCCATCCCTTGGTCTCTTTGAGGCAGAGCTGAAGCAGGTTGGTAAGGCAGGATGCAGAAACACACTTCAATCTGCTGTTTGGAGAAATTAAATGTAATACCACTAAAAGAACTCAAATTATTTTATATTGTGGTAGAGAAGTTAAAATTAATTACCTTTCATAAGAAATCTGTCTGGAGACTTATTTTCATACAGATTAAACAATTACAAGGAATAGCCCTTTCCTTCATCCCTCAAGAAAATTTTAAGCTTAATTAGCAACATTGTTATTTCTACAGCAACAGACAGATATAAACACAGGAATATAACCTTCAACAAAGGATCAAGATGACAAAGACACAGGACTTGGAGAGAAATGTCTGGAAGAGCTGCAAAAAAAAATAAATAGTGAAAGTTACAATTTTCTTAAAAAGCATATGCCTTCTTGCTACCCTCAGGACTCCTATGAACATTATATCTTAGTAAAACTTTGATTTCAAAGAGGGGAAAAAAGACAGGATTGAAGATTTTTTTTTTTTTGCTGCAGGCATAATGGAGTCAAATAGTTGGGATCACTGACATCTGGGACTGGGCATGATGGAGTACCTTGCCTGTGCTGCTTTACAGCTCACAAAATTTAGTTTATGCTAAAAAGCATGTACTTTTACACTGCAAATGTTGCTACAGAGATGGAATTCAGACTCAAGTAAATTTAAAATTCCCACATACATTTATATGCATAAAATAGAGATCAGCAGGTAATTCTAGTCTTTTCAAACCAAAACTGATCTTTGAGGGAAAGCACAGATTACACTTTTTAAAGTCTACACCTCTGTGGACCAAGACACCATTCTCTTTTACTTGTAAAGCCATTTGAACCACTCCCAAATGTGATCAAGCCCTACTAACACGACAGCATCAAATCCTCTGCTGCCTGTCCCAGTGTAAATAAGCGTACAAAGCACCACACAGTGCTGACTGAGCCCTGTATAAAAAGCAGGTATTTCCTTTCCTACTTTTTCCTTTCATTTTCACCAGCAGGATCAGCCAGCCTGCTTAGCAGGGGGAGCCAAGGAAGCAGCTGTCCCAGAGAGTGCCCAAGGGCCCATCTCCCTTGCAAACTGGTTGGGGAACACACCATGGGCCATTTCAGGAGACCTAACCTCAAACACAACAGCAGAGCATGTGTAGCAGCCTAAGCCAAACACACTAAGCCAGGGCTCCATTGCTACTCAGGCAAATCCATTTTGAGCTGGTTTGGGTGTGTCGTAATGAGCTGCAGTTACTCCTTTGAATTGCCCTATAGCAGCCATTCCTCAGGAGCATCTGTCTCCTTGGGTCCCAGCCAAAGGAAGAAATGTTACTTTGTTGGTTTGTTTGGTTTGGTTTTTTTTTGGTTTTTTTAGTCACCATTCACTCACCCCGGGCACATACTTCTACTCGAGACAGAGAAAGTAAGAAAGGGAAAGCTTAGCAACAGGTCTGAGACATGAGCAGGTTAGCAAAAGTATCTGAGAAGACGCAGGTGCATGGGAAACTCCCAGCAATGTAAGCACAAGCCAGGCCATAAAGAAATCTTTGAGCCCTCAGAGCTAATCCAGGGCATGCTGAGAGTTAGGGTTGTTCATGCTGGGCCGTGAGCAACAAGGTCAAGAAAACCCTTTGTTTGTAGAGGCAGGAGGGAGGAGATTCACAGCCCACTAAGGGGCAGTGCAAGAACATCTGCTGCTGGGCAGAGGTCTGACCTGTCACTGGACAGGTTTCCAGGAAGCCAGTAACAATGATAGCAATGAAATAACTGGGTTATATTGCCTAGCATTGGATGTTAAAGACCATTAAGCATCTTTTGATGCTTAAAGTAATGATTTACTCCAAAGCAGGGAAAGATAGAAGGGAGCACAGACAGGCCTAAAGGCTGGAATAAGTTCTCTGCATCCTTCAGTATCTTTTGACAAGCTGTGCATCACTGTTCACTGGTAATGTCCCAGGCCCTGGAGTGCCTTTTTGTTTTTAAAAGCCCAATTGAGAGTTCTCATTTTGATATGCAGCCACAAAAGTGGCCTTTTGGAAGCCAGGTACAAAAGCCCTATACAGTCTCACTCATAAGTCACCTGCTATGTTGGCAGGACTGCACAGAGGGGAGAGAATGCAGTGCCAACCAGTAGAACCAGGCAGAGGAGACTGACAGAGCTGAGTCATTACAAAGTTTGCAGATGACAACTATGTACATGCCTGAAGTTACTCTCATTACTTGTAAAACTCTAAAAATCAATCTACTGCTTTACACATGCATAACACCCAGGGACAGATTTACTGTACAACTGTCAATGACTCTACAGTGCTCACAAAATTCCACTATTAAAAGAGCTCCAGTTGCCAGTAAGGAAGGACATAAAAGAGGATTACTGTTTTCCAGTCCTTTTCCAAAGAAGTGGAAGCTGCCATAATATTTAACCTTTCCTCCACTCCTCCACAGACATGCACCCCACCCCACCCCTGATTCCCACACCCCAGATATGAAAGCAGATAAGGAGGTCCATGGCTTGCTGCTTCCTGATGGTGAGTCAGGGCTCTGAGTCAGCCTTTGTGTTCTAGGGAACCTGGAAGACTTTGAAACATGCTGTTGATTTTGGCAAAAGCACCTCTTCTTGCTTTGAGGGTAAAACAATCTGCACATACGACGTTTGGCCTGAAAATAGCCACTGAGATTAAAACAGTGAGAATGACCAAAGGTTTTCTAGAGTTGAACTCTCTGCACAGCAGAAGTAGAACCTTCCCTTCCTGAGGCACAGTTGCACTAAAGTGAGCGAGCCACAAAATGCCTACTAAAGTATTTAAGATTCAACCAAGATGCCTTCGCAGCCCCTATTCTATGCACAGAAGGTACCACTATTTATGACTATCACCTCTAGAGCTATTTGTCACCTTTCCAGTGATGACCAAGAAAGGTGTTGTCACCTGCTGGGTCACTGTCTGCTTCCCATAGCTGGGTGACAACTGAAGTTAAACAGTACCAATTCCAGTCCTCACATAAGTAAGCCAAGCTCTTTGCTGTTTTCCCTAGTGCATTCCTTCTAGTACAGCCAGGCCACTCTCCTGAGGTGCTCAGATGTTATGGAGCTCAGCATTAGGAGATCCAGGCAGAAGTGTCTTTTGATAAAGAGGAGTTTGTCTCATCTTGTTTGAGACATGCCAGTAATGAAAGAAATTCTGGCAAAAATCACCTCTGAAGAATCCATGTGTGTCTTTGCCTAGTGCTTCTCTGTACCCACAGATCAGCACTGCATTTATACAGAAAAAAAATCTCCTCTTTCTTGGCAGAGAAGAGCTGCCACATTTTTATTAACATGTTTAAACATTGCATCAGCTGCTCATCTCTAGCATTCATCTGCATCATCCACTTCTGTGCCTGCTCCTGCAATTGTTTTACAAAACCTTTAATTAAATTAATTATGCTTTATTATATATTTCAATTTCCTTTTGCAATCATATGTCAGACATCTTTTGATCTCCTATTGCAATTCCAGAGTACCCTCCTTCTATTCACATCTGTTTGGTAAACATCTTTACTTGGGCCAGACTCATTAGCATTTTAATTATTTTTTCACTACAGGACTTCTCTGCTATCTTTTCTTCCCACAGTATGGCAAATTAGGCCATTTCTAGATTAAGCCCTAAACATATTAAAATGTCTTATAGCATAAGTGTGATAGCTTAAAGAAAATATAAGTTATCTGTAAAAAGTATATTCAATGGTTACACATCCTTTCAGAGTGTAACTATTGTTAAAAAAAAAAAATATTTAATGGAAATTTATCTTAATTTTCTTTAATAGGAATTTTGCATGATAAGCACAGAAACTTGAAACATGCCAAGGTACATGAGAGAACAGTTAAAAATATTAGTTTAAACAGGTTTTTTTTTTAAGTTTGCTTCAATGAGTGTTGGGAAGGGGAAAACCTGATAAGGTTAAATCTTTGCTAAGTTTTAACATAATTTTCAACTTCACTTTGAAAGTGGAAAATAGCTTCTGTGCTCTTCTCCATGCACATCATTCAAACAGTTTATTTAAAAATTAGTTACCAGAACCATTACACTACAGAGCACTTTCTCGATTCTAAATAACTATTTTTAAATTTGGCTTTTTTAACCAGCTACACACTCTAAAAAACAAAGTGAAATATTTTGGCTAACTAGAGATGTTCTTGCCCCTTTCCCAAGTCTGGCCAAGCGAACTATGTATCAAAAGGTTTTGCTCAAGCTCTGCACAGAGAACTCCAAGAGTTTGTCATGCATGAGATGCTAAACATTCAGGTACATTTCTTAGTCTGCTTTAGTCACAAAGCAAGAAAAATGTAGCTTCACTCTTTTATTCACATTTTAGACCTCACTGATTTGTGACTGATACAGTAAGAGGCTGCAGGTAATCAGCTATGTGGGTCAGCCATCAAGTGATTATTTTTCTGATCCCTTCATTACATCACTACATACAGCACACCATCACTAAGCTACACTTCAGGAAAAAAACTACTAATGTTGATCCAGTAAAAAAAATAATCACAAGAATTCTTGGCATAGTCAGTCTCATTCCATTAGGGAGCACTCACTGCTTATTCAAGGTAAACCTTATGTGGGGGTCATCTAGACAAAAAGACATTTGCTATACTTCTAGGCTTTGTTTTCATGGACAATAGGAAATACTTCACCATAAGGAGAAAAAAGTATGTTAAACCTCTAGCTCTTCTATAAAAGAGTGGAGACAAAGCCTTTGGTTTCCACGTCAGGTGAAATCAAGGCTACAGGAGGGATAAGGGCAAGACCTACTGATGGCATGTTAAAAGTTTCCAGTGCTTTTACTTCTCATTGCATCTATTAAGGAAAGTCTATGTAGAACATTCTTCTTGTGGAGGGTAGAAGCAACTGCAGTTCACACTTCTAGGTCATTATAAGGGGCTCCATTTAACTACTTTGCTGCCTCTGCAGACAAACTCACTTAGAATGTAAGTTATTCTAGTTGAATTCCCTTGATTAATCCAAATATAAGTGGCTTGTCTTTGGTTTACAACATTAACATCTGACGGGAATTACTTAAGCAACATTGAAATGCATGCATTGTGCAACTGGTTTTCCCAGGCAGGCAAACTTTTACCTTGCTAGCTTGTTTTTTATCCAGAAGGACAATTTTTCTAGTGTGAACTTCTCCCACATGCAGCTGAAATGCACCTGCTTTCCTACTTGCCAGAATTGTGGGAATGTGAACATTGCACCACCTTTGTGTCCTCTTACAACATGAGCAGGTATCTCTGGCTGGTCTAGCTGAACCCCTCAAGGATAAACAAACAGAGCAGGATCTGCTATTACAGGTCTTAGGCTGCAATTACTCCCCAAAATTATCACAAGCAGACAACCTGTTCTTCTGCAGTCCCTTTTCAATTTGTTTGCCTAAGATACTTGTTATTCCCCATAGAAACAGATGGAGGGCTGTAAACAGCATGAAAGCAATCCCTTGAGATCCTCACAGCCATGGCATCCATTTGGAAATGGACATTTCTAAATCTAAGACCACAGACAGGTTCCAGTGAAAATATTTTTCTTTTTCACCAGCTTACAGTGAATTGAAATGTAAAGGAATACTTAAAAGTGTTAACCATCTTGCCAAGACATGTGTATTAAATTCACTACTGGGAATTCTCTGAAAATAATGCATGTCTTGATCAACATTTTCAGTGTAACATAAGTGAAGACAAAAATCAAAATGGTTTCCTACCAAAGAGCCGTGAGCTAGGTCTTCTTTCAGGCAGATAGCAATGCTGCCACTCCCTAGCAATAATTTCTCTCTGCTGCTGGGAAATACTCCCACTGGAAATGGAAGATATTAATGAAGGGTGAGAGTGACAGCCTATATTTGCTGGAATCAGCAATGTCCACCAGCAGGATGTACGACCTTTATGATTTGATTGAGAAAGACAGACTACAGGAACCATGTGGCCTCTGCAAGCAAACAGCTTTCAGATTCATTTGGAGGCTATCCGTAGTCTGAAATAGGATGGGAAGGCAGCACAACAGTGACCAGAAGATAAATAACATTACTTCCCACAACTAACAAGCTCTTTCCAGTTAGACCTGCTACATCCAACCCAGCTTTCCTAATGCTCTGTGCAAGTTGCAAAAGTCTGCTTGAGTCCCAGCATATCTGATTTCACTCAGGCACCTGTAAATGTAGGGCAGCGATATCAAGTATCTGTCCTGCTTCAGTAGTTCCACCTAATGCCAAAAGGCTTCTTTGGAACCTAATCTTTCATTACACAAACAGTACAAAACCAGAAACTCAGGAGGATACTAACTCTAGTATTTATGAAAATAACCCACTGGGAACCAGTGCAACACATCATCATCACATAAATCAGGATTGAATCTGAAAACAATTACATGCTGTTGATCTAATTGACTGTTAAAGCCAATGACAATTCTCATGTTAGTTTTTGACACAGGGAGTGGGGAAAATTATGGAAAAAATGAAAGACTATTCAAGAATAGGGAAAAGAACAAAAAATAGAGAAGGAAAAATTACAGTGGAAGGTAAAAAAGCCCAAACTGGGGGCTGTCCAGAAACAGAATTTCCCTAATGACAATGAACCCAAGGATGAACTAGTCCGCAACACCAACAAAAATCAAGGTAACTTTCTGTGGACTTGAGATTTTCACACTTCTGCCTAAGAACAGATTTTGGTCCTCAGAGGTCCCAAGAGGCCACCTCAGTGGCTGCAGGCTTTTGACACCAGAGCTTCTACTGAGTACTTTGCTCAACTACTGATTGTATCCCAAAATTGAAAGTCTTCTCAGAGCTGCCCCTTGGGCTACCTGCCTCATGCTTACCCCTCAGAGTACTGTACTTTTAAACCAACAGATATCTAATACTTAACTGAGGTTTGGAAGAGATAGAGAGCTCCCTGAACTGTGGGCAGTGCTTTTGTAGGAGAGGAAAGTGACCTTATTCCAGAGCATGTACACCATCTCAGTCTGGACCCTGGGTTCCTTCAGCACAAGAAGGTGATCCATGGAATGGTAAATGAGATGAAACTAAAAAGACAGATATGTCTTTTTCCTAGCTCTTTTTCCCTTTCCCCGCAGGAAAAGGTAAAAGTTATATCGAAAATACACTAGTTTATATTTTTACTTACTCAAAGGGAGTTCTCAGACTGTGGTTAGCATAGTCTGAAGATGGTGTTTACCTCGCATGCTTCAGAAATTTCACAGGATTGTAATTTGAACTAGAATCTTTTCCAAGTTGCCAAAGCATCTGTATGAAGAGATTTTCCCAAGGAGCAACACTTAAAATCATGGCATACTACAGATGTGTAACTGGCACCCTTAAAGTTCTCATACCTTTTATACCAAGAAATCAGAAATCCTCTTTTGTGGCTAGAGTCCGCAAGTTATAAGTGTCATAAAATCTGTAATAATTATCACTGATAGGATCTAGTACAGACACTTAATTTGTAGTGGGAGGGTATGTTCTAACAAAAAACATTCTTGTGCTGTGATATGCAAGTTTCTAATCTTAACGGAAAACAAAATTTGAGCAGAAATAAAACCTAAACCCTTTCATTCATAATTTTGCCTCTATTATTTGCTGCATTCTATGGCTCACAAACAAAAGAGATGTTTACAAATATATTTTGATGCAAGCCCTTTGTGATGAAAATAACTCCCTTCACAATTCACACTGATGTGCAGCGGGATTCTTGCTCCTCCTTCCAAACCAGGTTGCATCTATCTGAGTGGGTCTTGCTGCCCCTCTACATTTTCCTCCCTCTAAACACTGACACCAAGGGAGAGAACAGTGCTCAAGGAACAAGCCTGCTGCTTTTTGTTTGTTTTTTTTTTGCACACAGCAAAAGTGAAAAGTAGGTTGGTTGATGTTGAGGGTGAATTTAATTGATCCAGGCATTCCTTTTCAACACTATTATTTATGACAGGCAGTACATATTATTGATCAGTGAACATACAATAATAATGTAATTAGCTTTCACTTAAACACTTACCTTGTTGTCATTTCAAATCCAAGTTCAGGAAGCAACACAGACCCAGGAGGGCAAAGGCTTGCAATTAGCAGGCATAGCTCACTGCCAGAACTGCATTAACCCCCTATAGGTACATTTTGGGTACAGGAAGCAGTCAAATGCAGCCCACAGCAGTACTCAGGGGAAGACTACATTTCTACATTCATTAACACTTGTGAAGTTACTCATTAAATCAGTAGCATGAACTGGTCTCATGCCTCAGCAGACAAATGATCCATGAGCTTCTGTTCACTGGAATCGTAACACCACACTGAAAGCAAGCTGCAGGTTTTATAGACAGTGAATAAGCTCTTTCCTCACCTTCTCAACTCCAACTCCTGCAATGGAAAAAGAGCCACCATCCACTCTCCTCTCACACAAATACAGCACAGCCTAGGACTTATGCCAACACAGTTCCAAGGCAAATAAATACTGCTGTGCATTCTTATTAATGATTTTGCTGGTATCATCTCTGAGTATGGTTTTGCAGTTTGGAGCACCATAGTACCGGAAGGACATTGAGGTGTTGGAGAGGGTACAGAGAAGGGCAAGTAGGCTGACTAGAGGTCTGAAGAACAGGTCTTATGCAGAGAGGTTGAGGGAGCAGGGGCTGTTCAGGCTGGAGGAGGCTGAGGGGAGACCTCATTGCTCTCTACAGCTACCTGAGAGGAGGTTGTGTGAGGTGTGTTGGCCTCTTCTCCCTAGTGACTAGTGATAGGAGAAGAGGAAATAAGGTCAAGCTGCACCAGAGGAGGTTCAGATTGGATATTAGGAAAAATGCATTCACAGAAAGAGTGGTGAGGTATTGGAACAGGCTGCCCAGGGAGGTGGTGGAGACACCATTCCTGGAGGTGTTAAAAAAATGGGTGGACACAGTGTTTCAGGAGATGGTTTAGTGGTTAGGGTTTGTAGGGTGGGCAGTTTGACTTAATGATCTTAAAGGTCTTTTCCAACCTTGATTCTGTGATTCCTACCCTCAGACAAAAAAACACACACCCCCAAACTTGGTGTCATCTGCAAATTTATGGAGGATGTACTCAATCCCTTCATCCAGGTAATTGATAAAGATACTGAAAAGAACTAGCCCAAAGCTGAGCCACAGGGAGCAGCACCTGTGGCCAGCTACCAACTAAATTTAGCTCCATTCACCATAAATCTTTTGAACAGGAACAGGTTAAAGCTGTTCTGGGAAAACAGTTTATTGGGGCTGACCCAAGAGAAACTTTAATATTCAGTAAACAAAAAAACATTCTAGGTTATATCTTTTGTTTAGAGGAATTGTGTCTTGAGGATGAGAGCACTGGGGAAGAACAGGTTAGGCACAAAAGAGTCTTTATGCTTTAATCACAGAAGAGAGGACAGGGAAGGGCCTTTGCAGCTCCTCATTCAGCAGTGAGAGTGTTCACTCAGCACATGGGGAAATCCAGAGTCCAAAAACTCTTCTTCCAGATTCAAAAAGAAGATCTTGTAACACCAGGGAGAATATGCTACAAAAAGTTACCTAAAAACCCATTCCCCTCAGTTTGCATGTGCTCCCCTGTGCATGTTTTTATCCACCAGCTGAGGAGCCAGGTTCCTGGACAGGGTGTACAAAAAGGCAGTTTCTAGTCCCGCATGAATTGGCTCACCAAACCTCTGTCACTTTTGATTTTTTGAAACAGCAACAGAAGCCCTCCCGGACTCTTCTCTAAATTCCTGTTTCCCCACCTATGATCATCTATTCAGAGGAGTATGAATGACAACTCTTCAGAAACTCAGAGGATGAAATTATGATTGAATTGAAGACTTATAGTTTCTAACTTTCCCCTTTGCTACTGTAGACGCTAACTCCTCATTGTTTAAATTCAGAGGAGAGATTAGTGCCAACTGTGTTTAGCGTCTTATCTTTGCTCAACAAAGAAAGTTATATAATGTCTCAGGAAGTGAGTTCAAGTGAACATAGTCACCTTTTTCACAGCACTAAATGCCTAGGGAGGATTCTGGTTTGCCTGTTCCAGCATCTTATGTTTACTCAGGACAGACATGGTACAGGCAGTAAAATTCAAATAAACCTGAGCTCTAACATTGGAGGACCAGCCTAGGGTTAAAAGAATTTCCATCCCTAATAAATTCCTACCACTCTGTTAAACTGTCAAAGCAGGTGTCATTTATCATCATAGCAATTTTTGTGATGGTGCTAATCTACAGGCATCTCTGTGGAGACAATTACAAATTCATCTTTTAAAAATGGAAATATTATTTCACAGGTATACTAAGTATAGTATCACAAAAATAAGTAATCTGAAAATAGTGATATTCATGACACAAATAGATCTGTACCACAAGGAAGATCTCTGGGTGTTCCAGGATGTATGAGTAAGTGGTAAGATACAAGAACCAGCAGCTGCAGGGAGCACAATGTGAGCATCTGTACCATTGTTTTTGAAATCAATGTTTATCAGTTTTCCATGAATCACCAGTGCATGGATTCTCCAAGAGATTATAAATACACCCAGCTTATTTGGTTGTTCCAGAAAAAGTTGTGGAAGGACATTTGTTCTTGATATATAGCAATGATGAAGAATTTTACAGGACTGAAAGAACATTTTCTTCCAGATGTGAATGACAAATTACTTATGTACACTGTCATGTCCATTTCTGATGGAAAAGAGCCTTATCAGTCTGTTTGATAACACTCTTGAAGTTGTTTTGACTAGACTTTTTTTCCTTCTAATGACTCCAACCTCCAACACATCACACTGTTTGTATTGGTTTGTGGTTGATAACACGTGGTTACCTCCCAAGCTCAATATGATCACGAGACCAATACTATTGGAAGTCTTAATCTGTACAAATCCATTTCAGTTAGTGGAGCTATAAACCCTTTTGCTGGCATTTCACAGATATCTGTTCTCTTGTACTTAGAACTGGATTCAGATCAGGAGAACTTTTTCCTCTGAATGAGTAAAAGTAAGAAAGAGTCAAATGGCTTGAGCTCTATTACACAGCAGGACCAAGCAATTTATCAATAGTTTCCTACACCACTTTCTCACAGGGAGAAAATAAGTGGCATCAAGCTTCTGAGCAAGATGAACTAGCAGAGAAGTTGCTGAAGAGCAAACCTCTGTCTTGACCTCTGGAACCACTCACTTTCTTCCAGACTTCAAAGACAATGTAAAAAAAATTAAGCTGAGATCTTACCAAGGACACCTTTCCCTTGTAGCGGGATGACCCTGAAATCCACCCATCAGCCTCATCGTCTTCAAAGTCATCCAAGAATAAATTTGGACTAACAGACCTCTATCAAATGTTTAAACAGAAGACAAATCAGTACATGCATAAAAGAGCACAGTTAAGGAATCTGTGCATTTCAGCCATGATTATAGGAAAAAAAATTCAAAAATCAACACAAGGCTACATTTCTAATGTTACCTGAGGTCTACCAGTTCATTTGTCTATTGTCCAAGCACTGTTAAGAGAAATAATTTTATGTGAAATATATAATCAAGTCTTATCTTAAAGACAGGACAAAGTCAGTTCCTTCACCTTTCTTCCTACTTCACAAACAGCCCACTACTCGCTCATTTGTCATGTTTCCAACATATTAGCTTTAGCATTTCAATTCACAAGGCTTTGCACAAGTTCCTTTTGGTTCTTACTCACATAACTCTGTGCCCTATGATATTTCCTTAAATTTCAGGTTGACAGTAGCCAGACACGCCATGTCTTCAGTATCCTCCCTACGGAGTATAATGTCAAAATAATAAATTTTTATTTATTTGAAGGAACCTTTAAAATATTTCACTACTCAATCTGGCATATCATAGAGCAAATAAATAATACTGCTGCACTGCAACTGTTTGATTCAGATCAGAGCTTGGAGGATATTTTCAACAGTGATTAAAAAAAAAGTTGTATCAGCCTCTCCTTGATGTGCTCTACCAAGCTTGTTTTGTAGGAGACAGGCACTGGGATCTGGGTGGAAATTACTAAGGAATTACAAGAAAAACATACTTAATTGTATCTGTTTTCCCAGTATGGATCAATACACCTTCCAAGAAATCAAAGGGTTTGAAGAAAAAGCAACATACTGTGTGCATACTTCTGAAAAAAGTCACATGGTAGTTGTATAATAGACATACCTAAAAGACTCAAAGAAAAAAACTTCAAAACAAACACTTGTACATTTCACTTTGGAAGAATTACTTCATGGGGCAAAGTAGGTTCTTAAATTTATGTTCTATTACATGTTAGATCTGAAGTTTTCTGGAGAGTGCTTCTATTTGCAATAAGTACAATACCTTGACAGTACAACTGCTTTCTGTAGGCAGCCTGTGTAGGTTGGAGATGGACTTGCCCAGCACAGACCAAATGCAAACACTTTCAGGCTGCTGCTATCACTGCTCCAACAGAGAAAGCACACAGATATCTTTCCTTCCCACTGCCACTGTTGGAAAGTTGGGGGCTCTCTGAATTAGTCAGCACAAGCAGACCTTGTTTTTCTCATTAACTACACCAGCAAGGTATATAAGAAACAGCTGCCTCAAAGGGAAGAGGAGTGAAAGGGATAATATGGAAGCAGAGTCCAGTGTAATTAATTAAGTGTAATGAATAAAGTGGTTCTGGGGTAGCCTGTTAATTTTCTTGCTGGCATTTGTGAACAGAAGGAAGTATAAGAAATAACAGCTCTAGCATGCATCCAGTCACTAAAAGTCTGGTGAACTCTAGTGTTTACAAAGCACATATGTTTAGCTCATGTATGAACATTGAAGGCATGTTCCTATGGTAGAATTTGGCAGTCTCAATGCAAAATTTGGGGCTATTACTCAAACACAGCCATTTGGGAGGAGTTTCCAAGCCTAAGACAGGGATGCAAATCCTGCCCAGAGAGCTGCTTGAGTAGGGGTGTGCAGTCATGGTTACTAAAGAGAAACCCCCAAATATAGACCCCAGGAAAAAGGAAACACCCTTTCAGAATGACCTGATTTATCAGGAATCTATCTTACCCAGTTCAGAGTATTTAGCATCTGAAAAGACAGCTGAAACAGCTTAGAAATTACATGAGCTGAAATGTCCTCCTACTTTTATTGTTTATTTTCCTTCCCCTCTTTCAGCTTCTCTAGTACAAGAGGAACCTGCTGGAAGTGGCAAGTTCTGTTTTATATACATACATGCTTTTATAAACAGTGACATGAAATCCAGGCCCCTCTACATGCAGGGATTTTTTTCCTTTCACTAAAATTAAAAATTTTAAAATAAATCTTAATGGGAAAAGCAATGTTCTTCTGGGAACAAAATAGATTACTCATACCTGAAAGCCAACCACCAAATGCTGTTGTCAAGCATCCTGTTGAACAAATTACAGTCAAGGTTCAGAAGAGATATCTCTAAATTAATGTAAGGGTAATAGACACTCAGTTTATAATATAATTCAGGAATACTTTAGCTCATCCAAAAAAACCCAGCATAGGCATGAAATTCAAGGTCTACAATGCAAGTTTCATAGCCAGAAAGGCAGTAAAGGTTAATTTAGAAAAACAGAGCGTAAAACCATTCTCTCTACCTTACATATTCTTTCCAAAGCAATGGAGAGACATAACTTTTCTCCTAGGGAATGTCTTGGCCAGTGCAAAAGCAGAAAACCATCACAAACAGAGAGCATGATCAATGAAAACAATCAATGACCCCTGGCGGCACTTAAATAAGGTCCCAGGCAGGGGCGTGTGGGGTCACAGGTGTGGCTGCTCAAGGTTGGTGAGATGGAGTGCAGGCCCTAGCAGATATATGTTGCCTCAGCTTAGAAAATTACACTTCCAGGCTCCCCCTTTCCAGTTTTTGAGGGCGTTTTCCTTGCTAATGTAGATGAGGGGTGCTGCTTTCTGTACCATGGCAATAAAAGCCACTAAGGGGGAAACTTCCAAACAGCCCAGAAGTTTTTAGAAACATGAGTCTTGCCACTTGTCAGTGAAAGCTGTACTCTTAAATATATCCCTTAGATACATCCATAAACCTCATCCAGAGTGGAAAGTGTTTCTAGAAAGGGAGAAGATGAACAGTCAAGGTTATTCCTTTTCCTAATGAAATCCCTCTGTCCCCTCCTCAGCAACCCAAATTCCATGACAAGCCACAGTTAAGTGACTTGAATGAAGCCAAGATAGACACCAATGGGCCATATGCCAGCATGGCTGTAGGAGCCAGAAGCATGACAAGGAAAGGGCAGAAGAATAGGGAGGGAGTAATTTAAAGCGAGGAGTAATAAATCTTCCCCCATAAGAAGTGATCATCTGTGCACTACAAAACAGCCTTGTGCTCCACTTGTCTTTGGCTTTTCTCCTGCAGTAGGCGGGGGTGGCCACCAGCTTCCACGGGTGCATGCTCAGCACAGTGTGGAGCTTCTGTGACCAGTGGAGCCCTCCAGGCAGCCCGCTGTAATGTGCAGCATTTCCTAGCCATAGTGTCCTTTTGTACGGCTGGAATAATCAGTGCATTCTCTTTTTAAAATCATCTCTCTGTTACTATGTCATTAAAATAACATCAATGTCCCTACAGTCTATGGGTTAGTGGTTAAAATCTGCTGTCAATTACGAAGCAAAATGTGACTGAAATGAAGAACAAATTGTCTAACTTCATCAGTTTTGTTTTTCTCTTCTTCCCTAGATGATAACACCTTAAAATAGAATGCCTTATTAACCATAGACCAGAAGGTTAATAAGTACATCAACAAAACTAACATAGTAAATTAAAACAATGCATTAACATTCATTAGGATTTCACTGTTGATTCCCAAACATGCTGCTATTGCTATTGTGTTGCTATCAGGCAATAATTGTTATGTCAAAAGATAGGACCCATATGGTTCAACGAGTTCCTCTGGGAGCTTCTTCTGCATGAAAGTCAATCAAAAATATTATTCTATAAGGAGACGTGTGGACATGGGAGAGCTGCTGTCGGTATATGTAACCCATACGCAAGACTCTAGTGACTGTTCAGAATAAAAGTTTTTAAATCTAGGGAAAAAAAGTGAAAGCTAGGACATCAGCAGTAAAATCAGCAGGTTTGTTCACAGTACATAAATCTCAAATGCCACTCTTTGCCAGACTGGATCCTGTTACCCTAACAATAGAAAATACCCTCTAAACACTTCAGGAAAATGTGAACTTTGTATGCATCTTCCTATCCATAATAACTGAGAATGTGGACCCAGGTGAGCTAAAACAGGCTGTTTAGACAGCATCTACCCTCTGAAATTCCTACAATCTTTAGGCAAAGCTAAAACACATTGAAGGTGGCTAATGTCCCACATTGAATATCTTGGCAGAACTTGTCTGCCATCAGACATTAAATCCTGTTACAACTCAGGTCTTCATGGTAAACTTTTAATCTACATAATTAACTTCTAAGGAGTTATAGCATATGAGATGTACGATCTCTGAGCTGCCTTTTCTCATCCATCTGGCCACATTTTCACTTATCTCCTGACCTCTTGCTAAAAGGAATCAGGACAAGCCATGGTGGCTGTGCTGTGGCCCTGGGTTTCGATGCCATCTGATGTCTGCCTGGGACCTTGTGTCACAGCATGCTCCAAAATCCTTTTTGCAGATGGGTCCCAGCACAACACTGTGGCACCCAGCTCAGAGCAACCACACCTGCACAGCCAGTGTTTGCTTAGTACACTCTGCAGCATCTCTGGTTTTTCTCTCTTCCCTCACAGCCTTGCCTCCTCTTCTTTTCTCCCTCCATCCAGGAGTAGAGAGGAACCAGGCTGGAGCTGGTTTGTTCTGACCTCCTGTGCCTCCAGCCAGGACAGCTTGCACAGCTTCCAACAGCCCCCATGCCTTTAGCTCTGCCTGACTCATGCTTCCACTGGTGGTTTATTCCTGTCCCTGTTGTTGTTTGGTGAGCCATACAAATGAACAGAAACCTTAACTGTAGGGTTGCAAAGCAACACTTGGATTACATCACTGCCTTCATATTTCTACATGTCCTTCACAAGCTCAATGGAAGTCACTGTATGCTCCTTACTTCACTATTTCAATAGCACAAGCTGTCTTGCCCAGCTCTATCTTGCTATTCTATCCGGTGGTTTGTATTTACCAGGCACATGGGTTGTGAAAAGAGTTGCGTAAGCTGGTGTCTATGGTAGGTTTCTATTCACCATCTGTTTGAAAAAATATCTTTTTCAGTTAACACGCTGGGTCTGGTGTTTGAGTCTTTTGTTTCCTTCCAGAGGCAATCTCAGAACCAGGAGGGGCTGCAAGGCTTCAAGGGCCATTTGAAACAGCCCTTTTACTCAGCGAAGAAATGCATTGTCCCAGCTTGAACACTGCAGGAAACATTAAGTCCTGAAAAGCCTCTTTCCTTGTACCCAGCTACTTTATCATAAAGGAGATAAAACTGTAGGCGTCATTCTGAATATACATTCATCCTGTTTCTGGGCTGGCTTCCTAAGGAAACCAGGGGCTGTGATCCCAATTACCTTGTTCCCCTCCTTCCTCAGCTGATGTTGAGCTACTGGCCCATTTCTGTGCTGTTCAGAAAAGGGGAAAGAAAAACGAAATCCCCACACATATCACATCAACACAGAAGGAAAAGGAGAGAGGCCGATTAATGACCCTATGAAGAGATGTGCCAGAGTGAGAGCCCATCCCTTGCTAGACACCGGGGAGGCCACTCCAGAGAGGGATGCTCTGAAGTCCTGTTCATGGAAAATTACTTTAAATGGAACTTAGAGCTCAGCAGACACAAACATATCCAAGCAAGTCCATAGGAAAGTGCTCACGAGACTGCCTGTTTCCAGCAAGTCTCTCCAGCTAAGAAGATTGAGCAGAGGCCGGGCAAGCAGAGCTTTTCTAGAATAGCCTGGATGGGCAGTGGTGATAGTGGCACAAGTGATGCATGATGAGATATGTATTTTTGGATGTCAGAAAGCCACAGTCCTCAGGAGGAAAGGCTTCTGTTTTCTACAGCTGCACGAGGCAGTGGAAAGGGCAGGAAGTAAGATCACAGGTTATGAGCCAGAGAAGCTGAGAACAGGCAAGCAATGTATACAACCCAAAGCTATCCTGGACCTCTGATTCATCCGACACCCACCGCTGTGGATGCTGCCACACAAGGGGGATCAACAAAAGCAAGGGCTGCTTATTCACTGTGGGGAGCATTTCTGAGAGCAGGCTCCCCTTGCCAAGCTGTGTGCAGGGCGCTGGGGGAGGCAGCTTCCCCAGCCCCCCCCAAGCAGGCTGAGCAGGGTGTTCCCCACACACCACCTCTTCCTCCCATTCAGTGGGCAGGCATTGCCCAGTGCTGGTGCCTGGCAGCATCCAGCTGCTGGCAGGGAGCTGGCAGCTTCACCAGCCCAGCTACTGGACAAGAAGCACAGTCACCAGTTGCTTTTTGAGGAGAACACTGCCCCCGCCCTGGCCATGCTCTGCAGGAGGGGAGCTGGGCAGGCGCGGTGAGGAGAGGTGCGCAGGCCAGTGCCAGCAGCAGCCCCCCATGGCAGCCCAGGCATTGACCTGATGAACATGGCACCTGGAAGGTGACCCCAAGGCAGCGAAAAAAGTGCTCTGAAACCCAACTTATCCCCTACACAGAGCAGCCTGGGTGCCCGTATGGCCCTGTCACAGGACAAAATGCAGCCTCAGCTCCTTCTCCTCACCATGTCCCACTGGCAGCTGTAACCCACTGCCAAAAATATGTAAGGACATTTTGATCTAAATGCATTTTCTTCTCACATGCTGTTCCCTCAGCCATGGCTCACTCCTGTCCCATTTTGCCTTGGAGAAGTATTACATATGCCTCAAGCATAGCACAGGTGTAAGGCTGAAACTTACCTTTAAGCTTTAATACACTAAAATTTTATAGGAGACAAAACATCAAGATAGCATCTACTCTCACTACATATGATCTTAACAAAGAGGAAGCATCCGTCTCCTGCAGAGGGGGAAGCTGTTACAGGCTCTCTTCTCCCTGGAGTGTAAATTTTCCCAAAGACATCACAGTGAGCAGTGGGCAGACAGATGAGGGATCATCAAGAAGATGAGGAATCAGGTACCCTTACATTGCAGCAGCAGGTTCTGAGCCAGCTCAGTCATCATGGTGCTTTACTGTAGAAAAAGGTGCACACTCTGAAATATTTGGGTATTTGCAGAATTGTTTTTGTAATCTAGTTAAAAAACAAAAAAAAAATTAAACTACAAAGCAATTCCATGGTTTTTACCCTAAAAAGTGAAAGCAATATGGAAACCAGAGAAAAGTATAAATTTTGTTTTAACAAGAAATAGTCTGAATACCTGAGCAGCTGTAGAGAGAAAAAAATAAATAAATAAGGAAGCCCAGGGTAAGCAAACCAAAATTTACTTTGAGGGTTATAGCTTGTTTACAAGGCTCAACCAGAGCACAAAGCACAGAGAAAGCACCTGGCCACAATCCCTTTGTGCATTTTAGTAGCCTGCAAATGAGATCTAAACCAAAAATAATAAACCAAAATAACTTCCAGAATGAGATTTTTCTGTTGAAGCATCCTGACTGCTCATCAGAAGCAGCCAGACTATATTTTAATGATCATTACCCTTTTTGGCAGGCTGAAGAGCTCTTAGCACAAGATGTACATGCCCGTCCACAGGCACCCTGACTTCCTTGCCTGCACCAAGCCAGACGCTGCCTCTGATCCCTGCTGAGCTCTTCTGAGCTCTCCCTGGGAACATTAAACAAAATGAGATATACCAATAGGTCCCTCTGTCATGGCCTTGACAGCTCATCATGTAGGCTTTTTGCATTCAAATACATAGGGGAAAGTTCCCATGCCCTCCAGAAATCTTCCTGTCACTGGTGTTTGATGGAAATTCGGCACCTTGCAGGCTGTCAGACACTGGAGCTGTAAATTCGCCTGCCTTGGGAAGTCAGATTTTAAGTCACAAGCACACAAGTAAGCAGAATGTCTGAAAGAAAAGTTTAAGTATGAAAAATAATGGTTCTGCAGTTAAAAGACTGAGGCACCGTGGAGATTCACGTACCTGCCTTGGCAGTATCTCACCACAGTCTGGAGGAGGCAACCATCATAAGCTGAGCTACATGTGCTTCAGTCAATTACTTTATTTCCAGCCGTTGTTCAGAGCCTTGTATTCTATATGAAGCAATAAGAGTGAGGTCTTGAGAACCAGGGCATTTACAAAAGGTATTTATATGTATTTATGTGCAGTAATTTATGAGAAACAATCCTGTCACTGGAATGCACTGAGGTTGTTGAGGTTGTCTGGGGTGGGCCAGAAATTACATTTTTAAACCTTGCATTTTTAAAACCTTACACCTTTTAAAAAAATAAACAACAGCAACAAGGGGGAAAAAAAAAAAAAAAGAAAAAAAAAAGAAAAAAGAAAAAAAAAAGACCTTATATCTCACAGCTTTTCTTTTTGCAGGATTAAGAAAGAGGCTAGAGCTGCAATCATAGCTAGGGTCAGTGTGGGAGCACCTGGCAGCTGCTCCTGCTGCTGCCAGCAGCTGCCAGAGCTGCTACAGCAAGATAAGGTACTTCTAACATGTCCATCTAGACACAGTGTCTCCTACAGCATCCTTTTTGACATCTTCCACGAAACATTTCAAATGAAGAAGAATCCTAGAGGTTGTGCTCTGGCAGAGGGAACTTGACCTACAGAGAAGTAGGTGCTGGTTTTGGGCCACAGTACCCAGTTGTGCAGGAGATCTGGGAAGGAGTTTCTGGATAGAACTACTCTTCCCAAGAGGATCATGCTGCTATATCCATCATCTGCCAGCCAGCAAAGCTTCCTCAGGGAGTATTCATTTTGACTCTGAATGGGTCTATCCACTTTCCACTGTCTCCTATATACAGTTTTTATATTAGATCATCTGTCCTGGAGGAAAGTTTGGTTCTTCACTGTCAGTTTCTGCTTCATTAAATAGTTGAGTACTAACACCAGTTTTCTTGTCATCCTGCAGAAAGGCTTGCACCATAACAATACCAAAGTTATTTGTGTACATAATCTTACAGTGCAGTTTGGTCTGAAGTCGATCTCAGACTCTCTTTTGTTGTTTGTCTTTTTTATACTCTCACTAAGCGGCAGTTTAAGGCAAGTTTTTCTTCATTTGTGATGAAATACACCTTCTACCATGACAGTCTCATTCAAAAGGCAATGAATCACTTTACTTTTACTATCTAAAATATTTTTTCTGATAAAATTATATTTTTAACACAGTTTTTTGTCTTCTCAAGTCTTAAACCATGCAATCTTTCTTCCCAAGTATTTTTCATTACAATTTCAGTGATGAATAGTAATGTATGCAAAACCAAACAAATGCATGATCAGCCTGCAGTAGAACACAGGCTGAGGTGCAACTTCTCTCCAGAGCATACCTGACCAAGACGTAGGCCCTGCCAGACAGTACCAGCACCAGGAAGATGCAGAAACACCTTGGCCATCTCAGGGCTCTGGCTCAGCAAGATCCTGGCAACATCCGCTTTTATTGTCTGCTGAGTTGCTTGTTTTGGGATAAGATAGGTATGCAAAGGGTACATGGTATACAAAGAATGATTGCTGGTTTTTCTTCACTTGTTTTGTGGCTTCAGCTCCCTTTACTAGGCCCACTTTGCATTCAACCCTGTGAGACGAAAACCACCCTGAGAACAGGGAGTGACGAAATCAAATCTTACAAGACTAAATATGACACTCATGAAAAGAAGAAAGAAATGCTTATACACCTGTGCTCAACAGGTATATACCTCTCTTTGAATAAAAGTAGAAAATAGGTTTTAAAAAACATTGTGATAAAAGAACTGGAATTAGTTCTGGCAACAGGCTCTTAGAGAACAAAGGCAAAACCCTAATGGAGTTTTCCCAAGCCATGGTAATTGGAGCAACAGTTTTTGCAAGTGCATCTGTAAATTTATGGCTTACAGGTTATTAGATACATTGCAGACTGAAATAAGAGAATTCAATCAATGTTTTGCATTGACTTCATAGAAAATTTAAAATAAACTGGAACAAAATCTGGAGTAAGAGTTCAGCAAAACATTTCAATGTGTCAGACAGACTAGGTTTTACTCTCTCACTTCCCAGAAGAGGCATGGTTGCTCTGTAGTTTCCAGGGGAAAATCACATGTAACATAATCTTTTAGGAAAGAGGACAGACCTCAGGGTGCAAAGGAAAACAAACTTTCTTCCACAGACAAAGGTTAAATAAAAATTCTTCTATTAGAAAATGTATCCAGTCTTTGGATATTAGCAGAAAGAGAGAATTACAGCTACAAGCAACTGAGAAAAAAGAAAGAAACAAACATATTTTTCTTCTGGAAAAGAAGTAAAAATCTCTTCACATAATGTAGGGACCTTCCAGCCTCTTTTTTCCTGTTTTTGTTTGCTTTGTTTGGGTTTTTTAAATTTTCTTAGAGGGCTCGAGTAAGTGGTACATGCTCTAATTTCTCCCATTCACAGTCTGACAATGGGCATAGTTTTCCTGAAGGCACATAATTCCTTCCATATGTCCCAACTCCAATGTCCACACATAAAAAAGCAGCCTCTGTAAAGCAACCAGATGTGACAAGCAGCTCACTTTTATCTACCAGAAGCAATGAAATATGAAGCTTGCATATTAAAAAGCATTAAAATTTGTGTCCAAAACCAAAATTGGTTCTACCATATGTTTTGAGGCTTTCACCACAAGGTACCACCAAGTCAAAACATATTTTACTGCCTAGAAAGACAGTTTTTCCACATCAGCTTAATGCTTCTGTTGTTTCTGCAGCACCATATTTATTGTGCTTCTCAACCTTATTTCTTCACTGTGTGTGTATGATCACTACATTTGGTCAACTAGAGTGATGTTCTTCAGAGCCTGTAACCTGAACACTTCCCAGGACACCCATAATAATACTCATGCTGTAGCATATAATTATCATGTGTGAACTGCAACGTCTTTGGGTCTTTAATGTCAGTCAAGCAACTAAATAATAAATTAGATTTAAAAGGAAATCTCTGGGGCGAAAGAACAGATTTGATTTAATTACAACAACATCTCTTGATTATTTTTTTTATTAATACCAAGAATCTGCACTTAAATGAGTCATCTTTGTCTTAATAATTAAGATGATTTGTCCCTACAGGTTATTTCCTGCCTGAAACTGAGGCTGTTGCTGTGCGAAGGTGGAGGGAGGGCTGAGCCAGTGTGAGTGGGAGCAGAGACACAGCTTCTCATCATGGCATGGCATGCCCCCCACGCAGGAAAGCAACTCCCGCCCACAGGGAAATCTTCTTGCTGATCACCTGCCATGCCTGCTTTAATGCTATGAGCATCTGTAAGGTCTCTCTGGGGAGGAAATCTACTGGGCATGCCAAGTTTCTGGGGTGTCAGGAGAAAAACCTGGAGGTTCTCAGAGCAAAGCAACAGAGCAGGATGTCTGCACAGTTCCTCTTGTCTCCTCCAGCTCCTCCAGCTCCTGTGAATTCACAGATGACCCCCACAGGAACACTGGGACAAGCAAGGATCTCTGTTCCTCTACCCACTGGCAGATATGACCATTTGTTGCCCATGAGCCTGGAACATGCAAAACCCATGTACCTCATCTCTCATCTTTACTTAGGCAAAGATCGCACGTGGGAGACATGTATGAAAAAAAGCACATAAAAGAATTCAAGGTATTCCCATAAGCCTACACTGGTATTCAGGAAGAGGCTGGGCAGCCCTCCAGCTGTCTTAGCTCCTGCATGGAGAAGATGGACTCCATGACCTCTCAAGACCCCTTTCAGAGCTTCCCCCTTGTTTTGATGCTTATAATTACTGAACGATGCCTGTATTTACACTGTTTCACTAGAACGTTGCTTACATGTTTCGTAAGAAAATGTGCACTGTAAAGGCAGCTGTAGTAATAAAAATAATTATAACAATAATTCATAATAAAAACTGCTAAAATATGGATCATGATTCCTTAGGAATGTGAATAATGTTTTTCTCAGGGACTTTGACGGCTCAACTCGTATCTGCAAATGAAGGAAAGGAAAAAAACAGCCACAGCCTCTGTTTCTTCAGAGAAACAGCTGCAGAAAAACATGAACCTCTTAACTGCAGCACCACCCAGCGTCCGCTCTGAAAATACCACACATAGGGAAAAAAAATGTTTTACAGGAACTGAGAGAGCAAACATTAAAAACAAACAAACAAACAAACAAAACCAAATAAAATTGGTATATAAATGAAAACAGTTTAATTTTGGAAGTTTTTTAACAGCTCTGTCAATGTCTGCAAACCGTAAGACTTCTAAGTGTCAAGATGTGTTATGTTGTGTTAAGGTAACATTAGCACTTTCAGAAAAAAAAAAAAATCCAATTAATAAGGGGATACTTTAAATAGGAATTCAAAGTGCACAAGCACACACACCACTAGTCAACAGCTGTCATACACTGCAATGTTTGCAAAAGTCACAGCTTTCAGCGTATGGCAACAGCCAGTGGATACCATTTCAGATAAAATCTTTTTCTTTTCTAAAGGTGTCATATTATCGTAGGCATGTCAGAGGCTTGTAGGTATAGATCCTTTTTTTTGTATTAGAGGACTCGATTGCGCCTGAGTCTGGAGAGTAACATCCTGGCCACATGGTGACATGCCTGGATGTCCCTTTGGGGCTCAGCATCAGAGGAGATTTGGTATCAAGCAGCTCCAATGGAGCTAAGCACATGCTTTAGCCCTGTCAACAGCTGTCAGGGACTACATAACTACATCATTACCTTGGTTTTCTGTTTGTTTTTGGTTTTTCTGTTTGTTTTGGTTTGTTTGGGTTTTTTTGTTTGGTTGGGTTTTTTTCAGGA
Organism: Chaetura pelagica; assembly: GCF_000747805.2. NCBI lineage: Eukaryota > Metazoa > Chordata > Aves > Apodiformes > Apodidae > Chaetura > Chaetura pelagica. Next base: position 15,779,445 of record NW_009952974.1, on the reverse strand, counting down.
TATAGTAAACAAAAACAATAATTGATGGGTTTTTATTATTATTATTTCCAAGCAATGTGAGAGTCCCAATCCTTTACTGTTGGCGTTTATCTACAGGTGCCTTTATGTGCTACACAAGACAAGCCAGAGCAGTGTCCTTCAGCTCCCCAGAGTTGGCTGTGCTGGTTGATCTGAGACCAAAATCTTCAGCAAGAAT
>NW_009952974.1:15767290-15779070 GCF_000747805.2 Chaetura pelagica | reverse complement strand
GGAATGGAGAGACATGGAGTTTCCAGGTAAAACAAAGAAACACTTGTAACTTACATATTTCCATGGTATGTGTTGGCAGCAAAGAACTAGCTATTTTTCTGTGATTTTCATAATCCAATTTGCCTTGTCAGGTTGCAGCTGCACTCTACTGTTTGTGCCAGTAGCTGTGTGCACCCCTGCTGAGCATCTCTTCCCTGGCAGGGCTGGGAGAAGAGAAGCACCGTGCTACCATGGCCTCCTGGCCCACCCTCAGCTCCAGGCTACTCCAGCTGCCTCACCCCAGCAGCAGGATGCTGCAGGGGCACATCCTTGACCTAATTAATTATGTCATGTTTGGAAATGGTTCCCCCAAGTCACTTGGGCAAGTCTGAAAAGCTTACAGTAGCCCATGTGTGAAAACAGAGCTCATAGATGTGGAGAGTGCTGAGCACAAAGCCCCATCTTGGAGTGCAGTGGCCAGACGATATGAGCTGGAGACCACTGTATTTGGCACTTCCCTTTGGGCCTCCATCCCATGGATGTCCATGGGAGCCTGGAAAACATCAGCACCTGCTGATGTGTGTGTGTGTTTTTTTCTGGATGTGAATTCCTGTTTTTCAGAGATCAGTTCCGGTATGGATGTATCGGCTGGCTTCAGGACAGCATGAGGCAGGGGGAAGACTTCTCTCTCTCTTTATTTCTTATATTTCTGATTGTAATAATCTTGATTATGATTTGTTTAAAATGCAACTACATACATGCTTCGTCCTCTGATTAATCCTGGTTCTCCTGGTGATCTGCATAAACAGTCCCGTGGCAAACACCTATAATCACACCACTCGTCCTGCTGATTTTAATGGACAACATATAGCGCCTACTACTGAATGCGTGTTATATAGTAAGCTGCTCAGTGGCTAATGGCTGCTGCTAAATTGTTCCTGTAGACCAAGCACCACCTGCTGCCCAAAAAACGCAAACTCTTTTAATCTGTAACTACCAACCCCAAGCTAATTGCATCAGGCATCACCAAATAATCTGCTGGAGGCTGGTCTTCCAGGAACATAATGTAAACCTGGTCTTGCAGTCCTTATACTCTCATACTATCCTTTATCTTTCACAAAAGCATAGCAACATTATTCCTACCCCAAAATGAAGAATAAGACATTCAGATTTATAAAACCAGTCCTCAAATTATTTCATGGGACTTTGTCATGGCAGAATAGTTACCTCTGTAAACCTTACATTTGTAACTCCTTGTGTTACACTTAGTCTTCAAGAAAGCTGAAGAGCACCTGCAATTCCTGCAAAGTAAAAATAAGACATTCAAATTCAGCCTTGAGCTTGCCTAGGAGAACAAAGAGGGAAATGTGCTTGTTGGTATTTCATGTCCCCCTAATCCCACCTGTAACTACAATTGTAACCCCATAAGAGGGAACACAAGACTTGTATGGAAATTAAGAATAAAGGCATTCATAGGTGGCTGTCTTGGAGGGCCTCTGAAGTCACCACAGGAAACTGCTGCTGGGATCTATTTTCCTAAACTTGACCTGAACTGCCCTGTTGCTCAGGTAGCTTGAATAAGACCATTAAATGTCTTCAGACATACCTTCCCTTTACGTCAGCGAGCCTTAGCACATGTAACAGGAGAGATACTTCAAAATTGCCTTTTTCCAAATCCCAAACTGAGTTGTACCTGTCAGCCTACAAGAGCTTAGACACTTGGGGCTCCTCCAAGTGTAAGAACCCTGCTCTCACATGTCTGTACCAATCTCACGGCTTTGCAAAGTCCAGCAGAAAACCTGCTTCTGCAACACTTGTTTTCCTAAACCTAAACTTAACTTCAGTCCCCTCTTTCGATTTATGAAGTGTTTCTCAGGGCCAGTTCACTGCTTATCTCTGAGAAACTTACCAAACATGGGAGAAAAACATGCCCGTGCTCCCAAACCTTCCTTTCCAAACTCGCTTTGTGCTCATCTTGCCAGGTTTAAAACGGTCATCAAACCAGATATTCGCCTTGCCCATCAGGCTCTTCCGCCGCCGCGCGGCGCTGCGGGGAGAGGGGCGGGACCCCCGGGCTGCGGGGAACCGGCGTGTCCCGCCCGGACCGCGCTCCTGAGCCGCCCGGCAGCGCCGCCCGGACACGGAGCTGCCGTCCCGGCCGTGCCCGCAATTCCCGCCTGGCCACCGAGCTGCCGTCCCGGCCGTGGCCGCTCCCTCCACCCCACGGATCCCGAGGGCGCAGTTACTCCAACCAGGAGCCCACAATTAAACATACTGCAATTATCTAAATCCTAATCTGGCTGCTTTATGTCGGCTTTATTACTTTTTAGTAATTAGTCGCGGGTTACGAAGCGCTACAGGCTGACGGCTCTTGAGCTGCAACCTGCCCGTGCTCCCGGCGTTTCAGGCAGCAGCAGAGCTGAGCTCCCGCCAGGAGTAAAGCAGCAGATCAGTAATACTGAAAGGACCATTTTCAGCTGATAGCGAGCCGGAAAAGAAAGACATATTTAGTAAGGAAACAGAAACCAGTATGTTTTTAACGTGATGATAGCAAAGAAACAAAATGTGATATTCAAATATGAAGAAAACTGCCCAAATTCACCCAAAAATTATACTGAGACTTTTTCAAGAGGCACATTATATTAAACACATGATGTTTAAGTCGTTTCCTAAGCTAAACATTCAGGATCATAAACATCAAAACCACTTGCAAAAATAAGCTTAAAAAATCACTTGAAAAATGAAAGCTATATTTAAAAAGTATTGAAGTATTTTCACTGAAGCATAAATAAAGTATAAGAAATGAATTAACAGATGGACCAACTGGAGGATTGTGCTTAACGTGATTAACATTAGCACTTACTGGTAGCGGTTAATGGTCCTATACCATCACACATCCCAAAACAAAGCCTGAACAGAGATGCATCAAAAGACTTGAAGTGAACCCTGAGGCTTATGTGCCATTTGGATCATATTGAAGACATCAGTCTTCATGAGAAGCTACAGCCATTGCAGAGAAAGAGATATGAACAAATTTCCACTTGTAATCTCCACACTTGCTGTAATTATTACCTTTTCTCAGAAAAATATTATACGTTGTTAATTTCTTCTTGTCTTTCTCTAACTGCTACTGAGTCTAAAGACCTTACACTCCTTCAACTGTCACTCAGTAATAGGCACCTATCTGAAATCACTGCTTTGCATCTTAAGACACAAATCTGTTTTTACTGAAATTCCACATGAAGCCAAAAAAATCCTTAATATTTACCAGATATTATTTTAAAAGGTAAAAATGTTCATGTCACTAGAAAACCCTTTGCCAACTAGAAGATCTACTACAATGTTAAAAATGTGTTTCCATGTGAAGTTGCAGAGGTGCCTTCTTTCAGACAGAAAAACAGCTCTATTCAGAGCAACTATATTGTGCAGTCAGAAAACAGCAACTATCAATAATGACACTGAGCAAAACCCTTTTTGCTCATAAGGTCTTGTACTGGAAAGCTCAGCAGAGTTGCAGTTTTGGGGACTTACTTGAGACAAAGGCCCCATGTTTTTCTAGGTAATAGGCAAATTAAAAAGAAAATGGCATTTACTAGGTATGACTTTAAGCATCTTCACCATCATGCTTGAGAATAAAATGGGGGGTGGGGGGGCTTGGAGGGGGAAACAACATAAAACCAAATTTTATCCAGGAGAGGCACCTTTTGAATCATTCGCAAACTCAGAGCCAGTCTGTGAATCTGAGTTTTCCTAGGGCTCACCTGTGGGACAGGTTCTTTCAGTGCCATCTTCTGGTAGGCATGATCACCGAGAAGACCATGGCACTGAAGCTGATGTAGAAGTAAGCAGAATAAATGCCAACAAAGACATTTATTTATGGCAAATTATAAAATAGAAAGACGTGATCTAATGGCAGAAATTTTTTTCTGCTTATTCTGCGTATTTTTTTATTCTGCATTTTTATTGTTCGTACCACACATTGTTATCCTTCAATACATACACATACCTATATGAAATTACTAATAAACAAATAAATGGAACACATGGAGTATTTCTACTTCACATCAAGAATACATGAGAAACATTTTAATTCAAACAAAAGCAAATAGATTTTTCAGGGGAGCTAGCTTACTTGTTTTCACCATCTTGTAAATATTTGCTCTATTTAGTACACAATAAAAGGACATCCGCATTTTCCCTTTCAGAGAAAACAGACAATTTTTGCAAAGGAGAAGAGGGGTTTTATCATCACTTAATTTGCTGAGTTTCCAGCAACCTCTCTGTGCCATCTTCATGGGTGAGATGCGCTGAGATGAACTGAGGACAGATGTGGAGAGAAAGAAAAACTTGTGGCCAGCTATTACTGCAATTCCAGACCAGACTCGAGCGTTCATACACAGAACTGTGCTACCATGTATGGATAGAATAGTCCTAGATGACAAACAGGAGACCATTCAGGAGACACTGTTGCTACTGCTGTGATCTTTGATGGCCTCTGCAGACCGTGGATCACAGTGGTACATCTCTGAACAATGTAATTGTGCAAGGCAACTGGCAGCTGGAATAAATTTGATACATTCATCATCTTCTCTGATTTGGAAAGATGATTGGGAATGCAGTAGGTAAATGAGCACAGAAATGGCTGTAAGTTACCTTGTTTTGTTGCCTCCCCCACTCCTCCCAGTCATCTGCACAGCACTGCCCTCATCACCATTCATCTCTCACAGAAGTAATACATCAAAGTGAACTTCTGTACAGGAGCTCCATTTCTTTGCTATTGCCAGTATGAAACAAAATATTTAATCACATTTATTTTTCACTTAATTTCATGTTCTAATGAATTTCATTGAAGGCTTATTTTCAGTGTCTTGTAAACTACCTCACATCATGATCAAGAATATGATCTCCAATTGCATCTTAATTAAATGAAGATGTGTTCTCTTAACTAGGAAAAAAAAAAAAAAAAAAGCTTTGCTTAAGTTCATTGTGTTAGCTTAAGGTTTACTTAACTATTCCAGGTATTTAAATTAGGTTTTCTTCTGTTTATAGAAAGGATTCATAGAATATAGTGAATTCCATAATCAAATAAATGTCAGCATTAAGATTGTTAGAAATAAGCCTCTAATAGTTGGAAATGATTATATATTGGTCATGTTGGCTGCATCCTGGCAGGAAGAGCTAGCTGCAGATATGCAAGAAGACCTGTGGCACTAGTGATGGATCCTGAATGCCACCTTCTCTGATACTGACTCTTGCATGTTTCTTCCCAACTATCGCTTAGTGAATCCCTTTACAGAACCCCCTCCATCCTGGTGTTAAAGACCATCAGTATCTCACTGGATATTTTCTTCCCTATCGAACTTGCTGGTTTGGTTTCTGACTAAAACAAATGTTGTTGCCCCGCTGGATAAAACCTTCCATCACTTCAAACTGAAAATGTAGACCTAAGCAGCCTTGTGTGTATCTTCTTCAGACTGAACTAGCGCAGGTGACACATGAGGGTGAGCTTGGAGTGAGAAGGAAAGACACTGCAGATGGACATTGCAGTGGATGGGATGACATGGCCTTAAGCCATCCAGGGAGACTTCTGCTTCATTGGAGACATCTCAGGGATCAGTTGTTCAGAGATCCAAACTAGGATAGGCAGGAATTCCCTCTTGCCATTGACTTTTTCCTATAAAGCTAAAAACAAGAAGGACAAAATAATGTAAATGTAATAACACAGTGTTCCCATACTGGACCAGAACAAAGGTTAATCTAGCCTGCCAATCATGTTTCCAGCAGGTCCACTCTGGATGATTTAGCAATGAGGAGAAAATGGTGCAGTTGCACCAGACATGATGGCTCAATGCAGTACCTCACCGCAGCAGAAAAGCAGGTTTATCCCACTCCCTTTTTCCCCTTCTCCCTGTCTTGTTCTACTCCTGGCTGCACATTGCAGCCCCTCACCCTGCACTTGTGAAGGTGTTTATCAGGTCTTCATGAGCCAATATGATCTGTTCAGTGATTAGGAGATTTCTAAACTGAGTCTCACAGGCACCAGAACTGGTTCAGGAGATGGAGCAGATTACACTGACAAGCAAAGAGAAGACAGAAATAGAAAAGCAAGCAGAGGCAATGAGCCCTCCTGCCTTGAGCAGCAGCAAGCTGTTACATTTATCTGACTGCACATGAAAAGGCAGCAAAACTGAAGTGTTTATCTGCTTCAAAAGCTTGGTGAGATAATGCCCTGCTTCTGCCTCTGTAGAAGATGTGCAAGTAATCACACCGGGTTTACTGAGATCCCTCACATGCTTGACATTAAGCATGCTCCTAAATTGTCACATTTGGGCTTACTTTCTCAGAACAAAGTCCTTAATCAAGGAATACAAGTGCTGCTGGTGGAGAGCCAGACCCGCTCTGCAGCACTACTGCTTCCAGTTCACAGCTCTTACATGCACTTGTTCACATCACCTACTGAATGACCTACCCCAAGATATCAACATATAATTTGAAATCAAGGAGATCCAAGAAGGTAATAACTACTTGTGGATATATAATAGAAGAAACATACTATAAATCACCTTTGAACTTGACATTAACTAAAATTGCCAAGGGTCTATAATTGTATCTATATTATATATTTTCCAAGAACAATTTCTTAAAGAAATAAAAATTTCTCAGAGGTAGTGATTGTTGCTATAGTAAACCTTGAACATGTACTTAATACAACTTTTTTTTTTTAAAAAAAAAAAAAAGCAACCAGCTAACAGTTGATTTTGGATTCTGGAGGGATTTTTATTTATTTAAATGAGATTTCTCCCTCTATATCAAAATTAGCATGGACAACTTCAACATTTAAATTCATTTTGGAAGGAATATGTGATCCTTCTATTTACTGATAGCTTTGCAGAGCACTAGTCTACCTAGAGATCACATGAATACAGAAGAACTACAGGTGATAAGTTTGAAACATCTTTTATAAATATGTTTTAACAATATACTCTTTATTTCTTCTTCCACCAACATTTCCAGTCTGTTTTAAAGGATATTAGGTCTTCTTATCTACTGCTCTGCTGTTGAGTTGGAGTTTTTCTGTGTTGCAAATAAATATTCTGTCAAGTACTGCAATTATGAAGAGCCAGGATAAATGAACAGAAATGCAAAAATCACAGATTTGTTCTCCAGTGTTTTATATTGTCAAATACAGCTCTGCAAGCCACCTGAAGAGTGTTCAGGTGAGAATTCTCCACTCCCACTAAGAGGGTAGGTTTAACACCTCTTTTCAACCATGACTGTGCTCTGCAAAACAGTGGAGAGGAGGGTTATTTATGGGTTCTTGTACAAGGGAACATAAACAAGTGGACGCTCTAGCAAACCGACAATAGACTACTAACAAAGGGCCAGATGCTCTTATCCTCTTACAAGGGTAAGGAGGGACAAAATGAGTAAATATTTATGTTATCATAGTGGCATGTAACTGGAGCTCAGTTGTGGAAGAAACAGTGATTTACCAGCATGTTCCTCCTCTCTTGGGAATCCACATAAACCAAGCAAAGGTTCAACAGGGAGCAAAACATTCTGACAGAAGAACTAAGCCAGATGAGAGAGCTACGGGATAGGCTCAGAAGATAACTAGCAAAGAGCAAAGTCTTCCTGGACAAGAGTCAACACAGATAAATACAAAAGGTCTACCTGGGCACATGAGAGAAGGGTATGTGCATCATGGCTTATAGCTTCAGCCTCAGCACCTCAGAAATCTTCTCCCCTAGAGCCTTGAGCTAAAGCTCTGTGTTTAGGACCTCTCCATGCAAGATGCCTCCAGCCAGAATATCCTTAGCTGTTGCATCACTGGCTGCTTGTGCCATAACTCCACTTAGGCCAGCCTTTCTCCAAAGGGCACCTAGCAGGCTGCAGATCATTTATCATCTACTTTTTCTTTTTTTTCTTCCAGTTTGTCTGCCCTTCTCCCACAATTATTCAAAGTCAATGGCTGTCAGTTCTCCTACACTGACCCCATGAACAAGTGCTTGGAGCATTGCACCTTCCCTACTGAAAGATCACAGAAAGTTAATTTTGCACAAGAACTCACAATAAAATAGTTTATAATTCAGATACATTTTCAATCCTAATGGAAACTTGCCTTTGAGAGTCCTTGAAATTTGATTGCAAGGTTCTTATGTCTATCTTGTGCTTGGTCTAAGTCCTAGAGCCTTACTATGTCCGTAACTCATTTAGGTGAATGCTAAGATTACCTCCAAGCCGATGGAGGGCAATCAAACACACTCTCTCTGGGAACTTTGAGAAGAACAAAGATGCTTTTATGGATTAAAAAATGGCACGTTTTCATCTGGAATAAAAGAAGGCAAAGTATGTTATTCAATGCTTGTCCTGTCCTTTGTGGATAAGAGGTTGAGATACCACTTTGAGGCAGAGAGAAAGAGCACATCATATGTCAGGGGAGTGTTGGAAAAGCGCACTCATAGCTGGGATGATTAACATCCCAGAAGCATCTCTGAAAAGCAGCCACATGTGATTACAAATGCTCTTGGGCATTTCCTACACTACTGTGAAATATCAGTGGCCATCACAGGAATAAACTGAGAAAGATGACAAGAGTGGCAGAGGAAGACAGTAACTCAAAATGTGGTGCAGTACATAATGAGGAATATATCCATATACACTTTAAATGCTTAACAAGAGTTTTCAGTTGATTAGTTTTGTTCTACAGCTGTAGAGGTTACACCATACAGTGATGTGAAAAAGATTCTCCATCATACCCAGCTCACTGCAGATCACTTCAAGCACAGACCCAGGTGTGAACTTACTCCCAAGAGGTAAAAACAAAGCCGCATTATGTAATAAGATTTAATGATTATTTGAATCTCTTTTTCCATCCCTGTGAATCATTGATTTAACCTTCCTTGTTTTGTTCTCAGGATATTGCTAAAACAAGTCACCATGTTCTGAAATAAATCAGGATAATTTTTTGTACAACCCTGTAAGAGCGTTTTGACTTTTGCTTTCTCTCCTCAATAAAGGAACAGTAACAGAACTAATATCTTTGCTTAGAACTGCAAAATGTTCAGATTGCACAGTTGCAGGGAACAAACACAAGTGATTATGTGCATAGCCTGGGGTTCAACCATCATTTTCTCTCAGAGGAAAACAAAAGCAGACCTTTTAAAGCCACCACTAAGGAGATTTCTATTTAGAGAATATGCAATAACTCATATTGAGACAAGATTTTAATCTCAGCAAAGCTTTGGATAATCTGCTGGCACCTGTGTTTGCTGCTCTTCCACCCCATTGCACTGCTTAGATTGGGGTCCAAAGGCCAGATCCTGTGAGATTGTTTGTGGTAGCAGTCCTACTTACAAGAGTAAGAGTCTTGGCCAGACAGAGGCAAAGGTTTTTCATGATCTGCACCCAAAGACGTAATCTATGAGGAAATTACACCAGTGTCATCATCTCTCATATTCCTTTGGAGCTTTTAAATGTTTTATTCCAATTACTGCATTTATCACCATTATTTGTTGTGGTACATATTGTGCTGATGCATTATGTTGGCTTACTTGAGGAAAAGGCATGAAGCAGAGACAGCTCTTTCCAAGAGAAACAGGTAGAAAGGTATTACCTGGGATGATTTTTTAAAGAATTGGGAAAGGTTTTTCAGATGTAGATCTAAGCTACTTGATACATCAGCCTGTGTGTGCTCTGGAGAGATTTTTATCTACGAGCAAGCAGGGACATCTTTGGTACTGTGTAGATAGCATTATGGATATTGTAGAGTCTTGTTGCTGCTGAGGCCTCTGTACCTGACTATGACATAAGCTTCAGTTAACAAGTGTCATGTTTGTTAGAGTCCAGTCTCCGCAGGTCAAGGAAAGAGAAAGAAATGAAAAAAATAAAAAAATAAGCTGTATTCATGACAATTCGGACATGCAGTGAATGGTGCTTTAAAAGCAGATCATGCGACTAGGCATAGGAAAGAAAAGAAAAAACCTACATCTGAGGTATCTTGCATAGGTTTCATCCCCTTTAAAATGAGCATTATTCATTTGCAAGTGTTAAAAATAACATCAAATTTCTCTCCTTTGCTTCTGTGATTCATGCTTCCCGTTTTAAAGCCTACACCCTGTGAAGAGGAGTGTATTACCAAGGAAAGAGGCTTGCCAGGGACAGAAGGTAATTTCCCGTAGCAGGTGCTTGCAGCAGGTGGTACGCAGTGTACCTGCAACGAAAAGGTAGATCTAGGCTAAGATTTTATTTAATATGGAAAACTTATTGCATCCTGAGCCACTACTGGGGACGTGCCAAAAACTGTGTCTGCAGCATGATTTATTACGTGAAAATACCACCAAACTAATCAGTGGAGTTACTAATTAATACAAATCTGCATTTTTGCATAAGCAATTAGTGCAAAGAGAGTGCAATGAAAGAGGAAGTTTGACTCATTTAATCTCAGCGTCTATTCAAGCGGAAAGACCCACTAGGGCAAGGCACTAGGATCTACATTTGGATTTTTTTTTTCCTTTTGATTAGTTAAAGGAACTAAAAGGTCAAATTATCAATATTTAATTCAAATGGAAATGCATTTGTTCAAGAGGAAAGAAAGCACTTTATTTAAACAAAGTGGGACTCCAGGGGTAAATGTCTGGATCAAAAAATAATTAGATTTTGCAGTTATAACAGCACCTAAATCCTGCCCGATAAGAATCCTTTTTCCTAATATGAGAGGTGGTTTGACACGGATAGCAAAGCCTGCTGATGTTACTTAAACTCCAGCCCTAGCCCAGGCGGTAGCTGGCCTACCAATACCATTTAGATATTTGCTTTAATGGTACGTACTTTTCTGATTTGTTTGGGGTTTGGGTTTGGTTTTTTTTTGGCGGGTTTTTTTTTGTTGTTTTGTTTGGTGTTAGTGGTTTGTTTTTTTTTTTAATCAATTTGAATTGTATCTTTAAATCTATTGTGATTTCCTAATTGTGAGCACTTGACTAAAAGAGTAATTTTAAAAGCTGATAATTAAACCTTGATGGTGATGTATTTTCCATTAACTAAATAGAAGTTTACATTTATAGAATTAAAACAACAGCATTTATCTAACAGGGAAAGGCTCAATAAAATTAATACACTGAGTCTTAAGGGGGGGGAAAAAAAATATTTCAAAAAAGCACCTTTATCATTGGTACCAATTTTGAGCCCAGCTGTACACGCATCCTGGAAAGCAGCCTGTGCCATACAGGCGCACCCCAGCACCAAGGCGGTTCCACAGTGGTATTTAGAGCGCTATTCCCAACCGGTGCCTCCTGAGCCGAGGCACCGATCCCTGCTGGGTGCATCCCGGAGCGGCCGCCCGCTCATCCCGTGCCCTGCTCCGGTCGCAGGGCGGGCAGGAGGTCGAAGGAAGGGGCCCGTCATGGGCCCGGGCAGGCAAACGCGAGCTGGGCCGTTCCGAGCTCGGCTTCGGCCCCGCCGTGCGGTGGGATGGAGGCTTTTTTTAAGGATAACCCTCGGGCTTTGCGCGGGTGCCCCGCTGGAGAGGAAAGGAGCAGGGATCGTGACAAGGAAAGGAGAAAGCCCGCACAGCCCGGGCTGCCCAGGCAGTAAATCACTCGCTAAATTGCAAGCGCCGCTTCCTCTCTCCAATAGCTTTAAGCTATTTGGGGAGGCATCCTTTTCCCGCACTCTCGCAGGTGCAATATGAATCAATTATCTTAATTAAGATAATGCCGCAAACCCAAGAGATTTCCTCTGGAGCGGATTTCGCGCTCCGGACAACTGTGAGGCGTTTCCACAGCGCTGCTCCCCATCCCCCC
>NW_009952974.1:15765472-15766745 GCF_000747805.2 Chaetura pelagica | reverse complement strand
GGGGGGCTTCGTCCCTGCCCCACGGCTCCGCCACGGCCACGCGTGTCCCCTCACCCCGCGTCGCCTGTTGCGGAAACGGCCCCCTGGGCTCAGCGGGCTTTAAGCCCCTCTGTCCAACTGCTTGCCTCTTTATCGCTCTATCTACTTATCTGTCTATCCACAATTTGTTGACTTTATTTCGCTCTCGGGGAAACTGACGGTTCTGAACACGCTTAAAAGCACACAAACACCCCAAAGCGTTTGCCGCTCGTCGGGATTCCGCTCTCTGCCAATGTCCTACTCCTGGTGGGTTTTTTCGCCTGGTGTTCCTCCAGCGCCCTTCAGTCCCTGGTGTGTTCCCGTTCAGTCCCATCCGAACGCGGGTGACATTTCCCAGCAGCCGAGACAGGCCTGGCCCAGCCCCATCCCTCTGTTGCAAAACCCGCTCAGACCTCACCGCTCCTAAAACGCGCCTGATCCAGCAGAGCGGCCGCCCCAGCAGGGTCCGGTTAACGGGTTCGCGCTTCCGAGGGGGCGGCCGGCGCGGCCTCCCGGGACATGGGCATCCTCCCGGCCCCTGGCCTTCCCCTCACACGAAGAACCAGCCAGCTTGGAAATAACAAAACAAAGCTTGTGGCCCTTCGTATTTGAATACCGCGAGGGCAAACACCCCCCTCCTGCCGCCCCTCCAGCCCCAGGGCTATGTAGGTCACGAACAGGAGACAAACATTTAAAAAATAACCTGACTGGAAAAATAGCTTTCTACTCTGTCTCCGCAGGGCGGAATTATTGGTTTCGCATTTAAAGTCGCATGAGGATGAGATAAATTGTGTCTTTATTTTTCCTTGTACTAATTAAATGTGCCGGTAGGAAAGCTCCGTGTTATCACGCAAGGGAGAGATGTCCCTCGTTAAAGCGCATCTCTAAGATTTGGCGGTGTTCGCCAAATGTACTTTAAACCCATCGCTCATCGCCTTTCTTTCCAACTCTCCGTTAACCGGCGCTTATTTCCATCAAAAAACGCGGAGAAAGCTCCAGCCGGCAGCGCAGACCCAGGGGCACAACAGCCCCGGGACGCCGCTTCCCCATCACCACAGAAAACCCACGAGGAAGGGGGATGTCTGTGGAGCGGGAAGGACGGTGACAAGAAGGCTCCGGGGCGTCGGAGAAGCCCGTTAGGAGCTGATTGGGAGGGGTGGGCGGTGGGGCCCCGGAACAATGGAAACAATGCGGGTCAGGGCAGACCCCCCCCCGGCGGCGGCTGGCCGGGCGCGGTGCGGAGCGGAGCGGAGCT
>NW_009952974.1:15764876-15765237 GCF_000747805.2 Chaetura pelagica | reverse complement strand
GGCAGTCACCGCCCGGTACCAGGTCCCGGTGCCGCCCCCCGCCGCGCATCCTCCGTCCCGCTATATATATAACGGGGGGGCAGCCCGGCGCTGCGCAACCTCGGGGAAAAAAAAAAAAACCACCAACACAACAGAAAAAAAACCAAAACACCACAACAAAAAAAACCCACCACAAACCCCAAACCAGACAAAAAAAGCTTCAACTCATCACAACACGGCGCAGCGGCGATCTGCGCCGGGGTTATGAGACCGTCACCGCGCAGGAGAGGCTGAGCAACGGAGGTAACGGGAGCATGGGTTCCTGTCCCCGCGGGAAAAGGGGTGGCAGGGGGGGGGGGCGGCAGCCGGGGGGGGGGAGCCT
>NW_009952974.1:15763240-15764808 GCF_000747805.2 Chaetura pelagica | reverse complement strand
GGCCGGCGTTCCTGCCGGTGCGTGCGGGCAGCTGGGCGCGCACACCTGTATCTGTCCATACACGCACACGTATATATGTGTGTGTAGATGTCTTTAAATGTACACGTGCTTCCATACACACATGTATGTCTGTAAACGTGTATCTGCGTCCATACACACATGGAAATGTGTCTATGTGCGTCCGTCTAAACGCACACGTTATAGCCGTATAGGTGCTTGCAGCTTTGCACCTCTAACTTCCAGTTCCCTCTCCTGGGCGGCGGGCTGCGCCCCAGCGGGCGGGCGGTATTGTTCCTCCCCGGTGTGACCGAGGGAAGGTCACAACCCCTCACGAACGGCCCCCGCGGGGTGCAGGGGGACGATGCCCGTCTGCGGCGGAAAGGATGGCGGAGAAGGAGAACCGGGGCAGGGCCCGCATCTGTTACCGAGGCCGGGCGTCGTGCGGTGCCGCGGGCACCCACTGGCGACCCTGGGAACGGAGGTGGGACCGGGGGACCCTCGTCGGGAGAGGCTGAGCAGAGTCGGTCCGGGAGAGCCAGTGCCTGACGCCCGTCCGGGCGGTGCGGGAGAGGGCGAGGAGGGAGAGCGGCGGTTACATTCGTCCCTATGGGTGCGGTGTCCCCCCGCCCCCTTGACTTTCCCCCTCTGCGGCTCGACCAATGTGTTGGGTTTGGGTTTTTTTTCCTACGAACTGCTTGGTCTGCCCGCGTCGTGCCGCTCGGGCTGCCTCCCGCACACGTAATCTGCTTATATTCCTCGCTAATATCAGCGAGTTACATAATGGCATTGGAACATATGTTAACTTAATTATGAAGCAAGACCGCGGAGACAATTAAAAGTTTGTGCTGGCACCGTGGGGCTTCCCCCGGGAGGGGCTGTGGGGAGCGAGGAGGGGGATGCGGGTGCGTGTGGCTTCTCCCCCTGGGTCGCTGCGCGGGGCCACGGCCGCCTGTGTGGGTGCTGACACGGCTCTTTTCTGATGCAGAGGCTCACCATGACCAAGTCGTACAGCGAGAGCGGGCTGATGGGCGAGCCCCAGCCTCAGGGCCCCCCGAGCTGGACGGACGAGTGCCTCAGCTCCCAGGACGAGGAGCACGAGGTGGACAAGAAGGAGGAGGACTTGGAGGGTCTGCACGCCGAGGCCGAGGAGGACTCGCTACGGAACGGCGAGGAGGAAGACGAGGAGGACGACTTGGACGAAGAGGAGGAAGAAGAGGAGGAGGAGGAGGACGACGACCAAAAGCCCAAGCGGCGGGGCCCCAAGGAGAAGAAGATGACCAAGGCGCGCATGCGGTTCAAGCTGCGGCGCATGAAGGCGAATGCCCGGGAGCGCAACCGCATGCACGGCCTGAACGCGGCCCTGGACAACCTGCGGAAGGTGGTGCCCTGCTACTCCAAGACGCAGAAGCTCTCCAAGATCGAGACTCTGCGCCTGGCCAAGAACTACATCTGGGCGCTCTCCGAGATCCTGCGTTCGGGCAAGAGCCCCGACCTGGTCTCCTTCGTGCAGACCCTCTGCAAGGGCCTGTCGCAACCCACCACCAACCTGGTGGCCGGCTGCCTGCAGC
>NW_009952974.1:15761618-15761889 GCF_000747805.2 Chaetura pelagica | reverse complement strand
CGGTTCAAGCTGCGGCGCATGAAGGCGAATGCCCGGGAGCGCAACCGCATGCACGGCCTGAACGCGGCCCTGGACAACCTGCGGAAGGTGGTGCCCTGCTACTCCAAGACGCAGAAGCTCTCCAAGATCGAGACTCTGCGCCTGGCCAAGAACTACATCTGGGCGCTCTCCGAGATCCTGCGTTCGGGCAAGAGCCCCGACCTGGTCTCCTTCGTGCAGACCCTCTGCAAGGGCCTGTCGCAACCCACCACCAACCTGGTGCCGGCTGCCT
>NW_009952974.1:15751961-15761061 GCF_000747805.2 Chaetura pelagica | reverse complement strand
GCTTCGTGGACCGCCGCGTCCCCGCTCACCTTCTGTCTTGCTTCTGCTCCCCGGAGCCGCGCTGTAAATTGGGGGTAGGGGCACTGGGATCCGTCAATTACCTGATCGGGATAACAAAGTCACAAGCAATAATTAGGATCTATGCAATTTTTAAACTAGCGATGGGCCAATTACAAAATATATAAGAAATCTATATTTTTCAACCAACCTTTTACTACTTGTTACCTTTCCCATGCTGAATTATTTTGTTGTGATTTTGTACAGAATTTTTAATGACTTTTTATAATGTGAATTTCCTATTTTAAACCATGCAGCTTCATCAATTTTTATACATATTGGAAAGGTAGAATTATATCTAATTTATACAAAATAATTTAACTAATTTAAGCCAGCAGAAAAGTGCTTAGAGAAGTTATGTTGCCTTAGCACTTCTTTCCTTTCAAATAGTTGAACTAAAAAAAAATAAATAATGCACAATCCGGGCAATTTCTTTCCCATGAAAAATATCTTTTATTTCTTTATTTTTTTTTCTTTTGTTTTCCCCTATTTTCTTTTATTATTTTTTGTTTGTTTGTTTGTTTTATTCCTTTCCCCTCTACAACAAGAACCAGATCCCCTAGGTCTTGAGAAGTTATAAGAACGAGAGACTTATTTTCTATTAAAACATATCAATTCAACACATTACTTGCACAAACTTGTATATAAAGATTATAAGCAAATGCCAACACCCTTTTAAAATCGAAAGCTGCTTGACTATCACATACAATTTGCACTGTTTCTTTTTAGTCTTTGAACCCCTTGGCATTCCGTGTTGGTTGTTTTTTTGGTTGGTTTTTTGTTTTGTTTTGTTTTGTTTTGTTTTCTTTGAAGAGAACTTGAAGATGTTAATGTTTCCAGGCGATATAAATGCATGATTTTATACATATTCACACAATCCGTGGTTGTCATATGCTCATCTTATAAATCGGAACCTAAAACTAATCAAGTTGTCAAAGTCGGGCTATATACCTATTGTAGTCGATTAGTACGGTAGCTTGAAACAAATTCAATCCATTTAATCCGTAATTAGAACAATAGCTATTGCATGTACAATGCAGTCCAGAATAAGTGCTGTTTGAAATGTAACGCTGGTTCAACTGGAATCAATCTGTACTGTAATTTTGTTTGTAATCCTGTATATTATGGTGTAATGCACACTGGGATTTTAGAAAAACATCCATCCTTTGGCAACAACATAGTATTGACATTTGGTCGAATGTTGCATTTCTCCTTAAATGTGATTTTTTTTTTTCTTTCTTAGTGTAAGTAATTCCTATGGGATTATTGTTTTATTGGGATAGCTCATGAAAGGTGCAACACTTATTATTTGTAGAATAAAATTGGAAAAAAAAAAAAAAAAAAAAAAAAAAAAAAGAGAGGTCTCATTGCCAATCTCATACTAAGCTGTATTTTCTGATGAAAACCAGAATGTCAGGAAAAATGTCTGTATGTCGACTTCAGCCTGTATTCCATGCAGCTAAATGTAAGTATTGGTGGTGAGCCTAAGTTCGGTCGGGGCTGCACCGAACCCTCAGCGGCCGCTCGAGTTCCCCGGTCCCATCCGGTCTCCCCTCTTAGGCCACGGAGGGAACCTGGGGAGTCTCCAGCCCGCCCCGTGGAACTGTCCGGGCTCCCCGCCACGGGCCGGACCGGCACACCGGGCTTCTTCCCCGCAAGACAGCCCTGGATCCAGCGCTATAGATTCGCCGTCTCCCCCTCTTCCCAGCCGCGAAACGTGGGCTTCTTTAATCTCCACTCATTATTCTGGGGCTTAAGAAACCCGGAGACACAACCTGCGGGGGACCGATTCCCCCCCAGTGACCAGGAACAATTATCAACAGGTCTTTGCCTCCAACCCTCAGAAACAGATTCAAGGCTGTCCCTGAATACCTGAGACGAAGCCTGTCACAAAGCTGAGGTATTTAGAAATATTTCACCTAACCCCAGCAGAAAAGACACGAGCTTTCCTGTGGATGAGGGCACTTTTTTTTTTTTTTTTCTTTTTTTCTTCCCCCGAGAAGTCAGGCTAATGACGTCTGATTTAAAGGTGCTTATAGCTATGGAAATCCAAAGCGTAAGCGCTGCAAACCTCTGCTGGTCCAGCAGCACACTCGTGGCCACCCTTGCGTGCTAAAAACACGCTGAAATGTAATCGCGCCGCCGGTTTGTGCGGTTTGCAACATCTCCCCGCGTTTTGCCCGAGCCGGCTGCTCCGCACACGAGAACTGTTGCTGTGCCTGAAAGGAAAGCAAAAGGCAACTTTTCAAGCACCCGATCAACCTTTCCCAGTCTGTGGCAACACAGCTAAATATACCCTACATAACCCGAGGGGAGAAAACGAATGACAATTTTTCAGGTAGAATTGAAAAGATGAGCCAAGCCTGCTCGCCTTTTGATTATGTGCCTTCTTCCTAAACATAAGGATTCTTCTAGTCAGTCAAGGGGCAACTCACATGCCACCATCTTTTATTCAAAGGCAGGCACAGATGTTCCTTCTGCAGGGGAGGTTTTAATTTATGAAAATGATATTGTTTATGCATGAATGCACTCTGCATAACACACAGTACTTCCATCTGATGAGAGAAATACCACAGAACCAGTGCCAATGTCAGGAACATATTCTGCAAATTTAGTCGCTTAAATGTTTAATGAATATTTGGAAGGCATTTCCAAACCACAAGAAACCTTTCCAATTACCTTTTCTTTTTCCGTGGTTAATAACAAAATTCAAGTCCTCTAGCCAACGCAATTTACTTAAAAGACCCACCTAGGCTATTTGAATGTTTGCTAGTGTGATGCTTTCAAGAAAACAATATTTTAATATTATGAGCAACCTAATAAGGAAAACAAATTAGGCAGTTTGGTAAGTAGAGGCCCCATTTTACAAATTGCTTGAGTTTTGTTATTAGGGTTTCTTACCCCTTACCTTTATAAAATCTTGCAGATATTTCCCCACCCCCAATCCTTTTGTGCTGCTTCTGATTGCTTCCACAATATTTTTCCCCCTAGTGTTAATATCAAGCCAAATCTTGAAATTTCTCTCATGACTCCCACAGGAAGGTCTATCAAGGTCTCTTTCAAAGGAAAGAATTACTCACACTGTTCCTCTCCTATGAATGTCTCACTAATTGACTAAGGCTATAGTGGGATTATCAAGCTTCGGCACATGGAGGAAACACTGGAGTTGAGTCATACCCACACATACTGGGTCATCCAGCAGAGGCCTAGGACTCTATTTTTATGGCTTGTTGGGACCAGTAGCCTTTCCCTTCTTCTTTATGCCATGATCCTGACAGCAGAAATTGCTCTGCCACTGGTGCTTGCTTGAGAAGACCATGGTGGAATCAGTGCCAGTAAGGTGTGTAAGTAACAGTCATGGCTTGCAGCTTATTTCCTTCTTGTTTTTATGAACCAACAGAAGAAAGTCCAGAGGTTGCAAACTCATAATTGTCTGCAACCCAACTGCGGCCTCAGCAATGGTGGAGGGTTGGAACTCCAGGTTACATCCCCAAGAAGTCTGAAAGGCTGCACCCTCAGGTTTTATCTAACCCAAACAAAAAAATGGGCCTGGACATCATTAGACTTTGGGGCAGTGCCTTCAGGAGGACTCTCCAAGCAGAGAGTAGTAGATTCAAGGAGAAACAAAATTCCTGAATTCAGCAGAAGACAACAGAGCATCACTTTCTCCAGCACATAGTCTTATAGAATTATAATAAACCAATACTAAAAAGCAGTATACAGTCCCAGAGGAAACAGGAATTAACTGTAATAATGCTAAAATAAGTATTGAAAGTAAGTAGAGCAAACTTCTTACATCATCTTTAACAGTAAAAATTATTGCAATTATTTCAGTATTGTAACTGATCAAAACTGGATCCACCTTGACCTTAACAATTGCTATTAACATATTAAAAATATGAGTCTCTCTTAAAAAGCAACACAAAAAACAACACACACACCTCCCCCCCCCCAAGAACAACAAAACAACACAGTTCTTTTGTACAAAGAACTATCTTGTAATATAGCTTTAGAAATTACAGAGTTAAACTGCACGTCTCTTTATAGATATCTATTATCTAAAGATAAAAAAACCCAAACCAAAAAAAGCCCTACTTAGTTCTCACTCATTTCTGTTGAGGAAGAACTCACAGAAATAAAAACTTGGAGTTCTGCCTGGTGCTGTATCAAGGAAAACATGCAGAAATTGGTCTTTGTTTTTATTGACCAAGATGGGCTGCATAGCAATTCTTTCACAAATTAGAAATTTCTTTCCTCTTTCCGTAGCTAAAAATCTCATATTACAAAAAGCCTTGGAAAACATTATAAATGAACACATGTTGAAACAGCAAGCTGAAGATCTACAAATAGACTGTTCTTTAAATAGTTACATAAGTGATTTTTAAATAATTCATATATGTATTTAACAAACTGTCAGAAGCTATGCAATACAAAATTAAAACTGACAATGCTCTCAAAACATTCTCTTAAGTATTTAGGTTGCCTACAGGATATGTAAAACTTAGAATATCAGCCCCAGCTTTCAGTTTCTTAGCTTGTAGTTTGTAGCATAGAGATAACTGCATTTTGTATTAAATAATATAGAGGCGACTATGATACACACCAACAACATTTTGGTGAAAGAACAACAGAAAACAAGATTCAGAACAAAACTTTATTACTTGAAAAAGATAGCATACCAACCTTAGTGCAAAGAAAAAATACATCTTCTGGTCACCACATACTCATTTTATATTGCTTCCCATTATCACAGTTTCCTCTATTTTGAGTAAGACTAGTTTTAGCTCCTGGTGCTTGTAGGATTTACTTCAACTTCAGATTCCATTCTTGCTGCTTCTTATTCCTGAATTATAATTTCAATTGTTTGTGTTCTCCTCTTGGCAGAGATTTGTCCATCTTCACAACTTCACTTTTCGGACATACAGAAAGATACATAGTAACAGTGATGATCACTTCTACAGACTATTAATCTTCCCTTCACCATGATTTAGGACTTCACTTATTGTGTAACATGTTCGGGGTACAATATATCTTCTGTGAAATCAAGGAAAAGCAACACAACAGAGATTATTTAATAATCATAACTAAGAAATAGTCTTTTTCTACAGTAGAAATGCAGGAAGGGAACGTACTTAGGAGAGCTAATATTTGGGAATCAACAGCTGAAGCATAACCGACTACACACTAAAACTTCATTTTTTAAACAGACACTGTAGCCAGAAAAACATACAAGCCAAGAGTATGCTGCCAATTCCAAAATCATATTTCTCCAGAAGCAAATCTCTATTATCCACCGAAACAAGCCAGCTACCAGAAATGTCCAGTTGAATGCTTCAGATTGTACGTAAGATATTTTCTTCACAGCAATCCCTTCATTGTTTCTTGCCTTAATTCCTGCTCTTTAACTTCAGTAAGACATTATCCATGAATCAAACGCTGGTCTTCCCATTTCTTGCCTATTCATCTCATTGTCTTTTTCAACCCATTTTCTTTAGCGGAGAGGATTTATTTTCCAACACCATGCTCCACCTTCTTTCTGTCCTTCAGTAAACACTAGCTGCACTTCCCTTGCTTGCTATTTCTGCCAGATGTTGTCCTACCTCTTTCTTCACAGGGTTCTTCTGGAAAAGATATATGAGACTCACACAATTTATTAGCATCTAGACAGCAATAGATTATTTCCTTCATCCAGGGAAAACCACTATTACTTAGAGGAAGGAATAGCTCATCTAATTTTTTTCTACCTCTTGTGTGGGCCCATAGGGTGCTCCCTTCTCCTATTTCATTTGCTTGTGCTCAAGGCTAGAACCCAGGCAACCTCTCCAGCAGGTCCAGACTGCTGAGAACAATCTTTTAAGAAACCACAAGGAGGATCTCCTCTCCCTCACTCACTCAAGAATTATGTTTAAGAAGATGCTCTCACACCTGGTACCTGCCTTCATGATGCTGCAGCCATGCCTATGGCTGGCCATATCACAACCCTCCCTGAAGACTTGATATCCTTGCTTGACCTATGGACCTGCCTTAACAGCATAGGCTTCCCTGGTGGCTGCTGGACTAGCACTGACACTGGTTCCTGTCACCAGACCTGACCCAGAGATGCTGTCTCTACTTTCCAGCTTGATGTTTGACTTACAGCATTGTAACGGGTTTGTCTTGCTATCTGGAGCAACCAGCAACTCCCCACCAGCCCTGCCCAAGGGCAAAAATTTGAGGAATATTTCTGGGGGCTATTCTTCAACTTATTCCATATTAAGAGGTGACTAGGGCTTCTATGTGTTTATACATCTATTGCCATGGTGTCAAAATGCACATGAGGGAAAAGGAAAGTAAAACACATTTTAGCTGCTTTGGGTGACCTGCAATGCCCTCTACATGGTCCCTGTTCCTTGTGCAGCATTACCATATTTCTAGATATTCCTTGATCATTCTGCTACCGCAAGTACCCATTGGTTCCACTTTTGAATTCTGGTTATGGTCAGAGATGTAGAAGAAATTAAGGCCATTACATTTAAGTTCACTGCTCTCTGCAATCTGGATGCCTACTGTACAATTCCTCCTACTTAATTAGTTTGTCTTGTATTTCGCTTTTTTTTCTCTAATATGGGAACATCACACCAGATATTACACAGGATCACCAATACACACAACCTTTCTTACAAGAAGGAATAAGGAAGTCCTATGTGTGAGAGTTCCATATATAGTCTGGATGATGGATAGACTTACGTAGATGCACTATTCTGGGGGTTTTCCCAATTCAATTTACAAACCTGAAAGTTGTGATTTTTTTAAAGTCTATTAGATTAGACTTGCTCAGAATGTTGTTTTCCTCTCCCAGGAAAATATGTTTGTCTCCAATTTACAAAGGAGTGTGGGGAATGAGGATCTGTGACCAGCAGCAAACCAAGAGGGAACAGACTTGCATGTTCTTCCTATTTTTTTTAATTATTTTTTTTTGTTTGTTACTATATAGAATTCTCTTGTGTTTTCATCTACTACATTTCAGTATCTTAACAGTTACTGATTTAGTACTCCTTTCAAGCAACATCAATAATAGGGTGTTAGAAGTTTTAATGACATCACTTGAAGGGTATTACAAGTCTCTAAGAAACTGTAATGGTCTTCCACTGATGGTGCTGAAAATAGTATTATTTTATGGTTCTAAGACAGTTATCAGCTTGTTCTTTCCTTAGCTTATGATAAATTATCTAGTGACAATATATAATCTACATAGATGGGATAGGCTCATAAATGGTCCCAGAAACAAATACAAAAGCCTGTAGGGGATGATAAAGGGCATACAGTCTTAAAATTGATTCAACTACATTCAGTTTCATGTTGTGCTTTATCTTCTAGTTAATGATTTAGCTTTCCTTTTGAATGACATCCATGCAAACACATTAGAGATCACCAATACTGAATAATAGACACAAGTTTAATTGGTTCATCTATTGCTGTACCATAATGATAAATTGGGCAAGCAAGTTTGTTTGTTGGGGTCGCAGTTTTTCCTGCCTTATCACTCCAATATCTTTAGGAAAAAAAGAAAGAAAAAAAACCCGAAAAAAACCTTTTTTTGCACAATACTCCTGTAGTTAATACAATTTCAATTGTTTACACTTTATTTTATCTTATTATTTTGCAGTCAATGTATTTATAGCCTAACAAATAAGAGGGCAAAAAATATTGACCCAATTGAAGTCAGAATAAAAATAATGACAATAAAAGCTTCAAGCAAGCAGGATCTTTACATGGTCATGTTATTATTCAGAAAGGCAAAATACTGAGGGCTACATTTCAGTGAAAGGTGTATCTATGGCTCAATACAAACTAAGGAGCACTTACGGGTTGTATATTTAACAAATATTCAGACTGTACTTTAAACTTGGCAAAGTAGCAGACAGAAATAATTTTTAAAAAGCTGTACCACAGTGTCTTTTAAAATGTGTCTTAAAACAGGTACACAATGAGCAGCTTGGCACAGGTTTTTATGGAATTATTATGAAAGGCACCTTAACAGTTGTGAAATTATGTATCATCTCATGGACTCGGCTGGTTTGATTGCAGTCAGATTTCCTTACCTCTAACGTTTCTCTTCTAGACAAACAAACATCCCAGGAAAAGCCTTGGATATTTTGACATGCGGTTTGAACTATAATGTGCATAAATCTGCAATTAAAAAAGAAACAAAACAATTACTTTATTTCTTAGAAGGACATTGTGTATTTGTCTTATTACAAACACTAAGGATAAAACTACTGAACTGATAATTTAAAAATGTCCTTTCCATGCACTAAGAAGCCACCATGACATTATACAACTCAGAACCAAAAAACCCTTGCTGTTTTGTTTCAAATTAGGCACTTACAAGCTCAGGAGCATGTTATGTATTGGAGTTGATGCTGGAGCTTTAATGTGATTGTCATCAGTGAGTCTTACAGCACTTCGTGAGTAAAGTTGTCATACCTCCAAACAGTAAAATCTGTCATTGACAGAGTGGGAGCAAAGAAGTGTTTCTTCTTTCTCTGGATTTAAGCTTTGAGGGTGAGGAATGACTGTGCAACCTTTTAGGTTCACTTTCTGCACTGGCTCGCTCGAGGCAGAATCCAATGTTTCCTGAGTTTCTATCAGATAATGAGTCATTGTGTTCCTCAGTTGTTATAAGGGGTGTGAACTATTGACACTCCTCCACCTAGGCTTATGGTAATACTCTTGCAGCATGGTATTTATCTTAAGGATAAGTCATAAACACATGTCTTATTTTTCCAAAGCCTAAAAATGTTAGATTTTAGTGACAGCAGGAAAGCAGAAGACATATGGGACTCTGACACAGAAAATGAACTCCTGGAGCTAGAGAATTCCTCATTGTTCTCCTTGGAGAAGTAAGATTAACTTAGGAGACCAGAAGGGTCAAGCAGTCAGCGCCTTTTGACCGTTCTCCCTGCTGCCCTGGGAGCACCGTGCCTCCTGGGGACCCCCGGGGTTCTGCCGGTGCCCAGCAAGGCCGGGGGCAGGGACACCTCAGCGGCCGGCAGCGGTGCCG
>NW_009952974.1:15716279-15751201 GCF_000747805.2 Chaetura pelagica | reverse complement strand
AGGGGGCGTCCGCGGGGCCGGGCCCAGGCCTCGGTCGCCTGCGGGAGCGGACGGTGGCACCACAGGGCTGCCCAGGGCGAGCTGAGCTTCCCGCGGCGCCGCCAGGGAGGGGCGATCTGCGGCAGGGTCCTCACCGGGCAAGGCAATGGAGAGTCACCTTAAAACGGGATTACAGTAAACTAGTTAAAATCAGTGGACTCAGACATGTGCCTTCCCTTTAAGGTTATTCTGGTGCTTATATATTTTAAAAAAAGTTTCTAATGCAGTGCACACCTGTCTGAACCAACTCCTTATGGAAAGAGCCTTTACTTCTTGGTGGGTGATACGACAACAGCAAAATGAAAGAGGTGGTGCTTTTTATGGCTTCTTAGCCCCAGGGAGAACAGTAAGAGGATTTGATTTTGTTTCTGCTGCTGCAGCATTTCTTGGCTTACTCTCTTTGATAGGTACATGAGCTGGAGTGCATATGGTTCTGTGAGATGTGCCTGCATTTTGTGATCAGGCTTCTGTGGCAGGTTGGCCTTGCTCTGTGCTTTTCCGATAACGCAACACGCTGTGAGAAAGTGCTGTTATGAAGGATTTGATCAAGCAAAACCAATTATACACCAAAGTTTTAGAAGCAAAGTAATGCTTCCTAAACTTATCTAAGTAGTCTTTTTTTTTTTTTCTCCTAAAAACTGTGAAAATATTAACGTATTTCCAAAAGTACACACACATTCTTAGAAGTGCTTGTTTACTGTGCTGACCCCCCTACTGCTTTTGTGAAGGAGAAGAGAAAGTTTGGCTCAGTAATGCTGAGTGTCCAGACAGTGCTTGCATTGAGGTATGGCATGGCTAGCTTGTCCAGGCCTAAAATACTACATTTATTTTAGTATTATTTTGGAAAGAGCGTAAAACTTTGTAAGGATAAGATCCAACAGCCATAAACATAGAGAGAAAAAAAGTTTCTTCCATATACCATCTATGTTGCTGTAGTCTGTTCCTCTTCAAGGTAGTCTGTATGCTGCAGAGGCTGGATAGTGGTGTGAAAGTCTGTGATTCCAGTGCTGCTGCAGAGAAATAAATACTCAGATGCCCACAATTGAATTTGTGCTTCATTTCATGTAAATATGTTGTGATACTAGAGCTACTGAAATCAAGCTAATATGGTACCATGCACAGCTACTGGCATCCTCTGAATAGTGTAACAGTGTTAATGCAGTGTTGTTCTCAGACTCGAGCACCTGTTTTTTAGCAGGATAGCTGCAGAGATGTGTGTATGTACGGTCCTTCCTCTTGTGGAGTCACTTTCTTAACTTCCTTAACCTCTCATCCCAAATAGCTCCCCAAAACTGCTTCTGTCTTGCTGAAGTTGTTGTTTGTCATCAGCAGTTCTGTGGTTCCCATCGTATGTTCTTACATGTGGTAGGTTGTGTAGCCTTGGCTCCTTCAGCTTCTTGTAAATAGAACTCGGAGCTTTAGCTTAAATTTCCCAAGCAAGTGACATCTACTGTGCCTTGGCTTGATCATCTCACACTCATGTACATTTAGTTCTGCCCCATTGCACTGTTTCTGTCAAGTTGTATTTTTGGTAGTTATTCTGAGGCAGACTTCCTTCTTTACTCTCCATTTGATTTCTGCAGCTTCTGTCTCTTAGAGGTTTTTGACTACCAGTGTTTGCTGAGAATTTGTGATGGCTTCCTTTGTTGTTTACTCTCCTGCTTATAGTAAGCTTCCCAGCAGCCTCCTCTCACCTCTCAAATAAGCATGACTCATTATGAATTTGATGTGTTGTCTTGTTACAACAAAACTTTGGGCAGAAGTAAGGCCTGGGCAGTAGACTGGATGTGAAACCTGAGGGAGTGAATTTGTCAAGTGGGAATGTGGACCGTGGCAAGTTATGGCTCTGAAAGGCTGCAGTTACAGCCTGGGTGTGCAGCTCAGCTGAGCCTTTTCTTCTCATCAGAGCCAGCAATCCTCTGGCCTATAGCTGGTTGATTGTTTTTAACCATGTGGTCAGCGTTGCAGATCAGAAGTAGTGCTCACAGTCAGTAGTTACTGTTTTTTTCTCTGGCTTCTTTCTGTGTGACTTTCTTAAGCTGTAAGTATAATCACTGAAGTAAAGGAAACCTAAGACTTCTCTTTGTATTAGTAATCCAGCCCCATACTGTAGAGCTTTGTGTTTTGGATGCTGCTTCAAAACCATAGCAGAGAAAACTATCTTGAGTAGAGAAGAATTTTAAGTGATTTTTAGAAGTTCCCAGAAAATAAGAATGACTGAATGATGCAGGGAAAAAAAAAAAAAAATCATTTACATTTAAGAACAAGTGTTTACAATGAGGCTCGGTTGGTTTGGGTTTGGTTTTGTGGTGGTTTTTTTTTTGTTTTGTTTTTTTTTTTCTGTGGCTAAAGTTTAAAAGCTAATTAAATGTCTGTGGTCAGCAGTAGTGGATGTGGGAGTCTTGTTTTTTAGAACAGATTCAGTACAAATAATGTAAATTAGTCTTCTTCATGCTTTCCTTCCAATATGGTTTGTATTTTTGCTGTTGAATGAGAACTTTAATAATGGTATTTCTTTAAAACCCTCAGCATCTTTTTAAAGATGGTCACAGAATTTCCTGATTTACAATAATTGCAGTTTTTCAGCAGATTTCTGTCAGAAAGAAAATGAAACAACACTGGCACCAGTGTTTTACTGTGAAGCCTGGAGGCTTTTGATCATTATGAGAACTTTTTTATAGATTTAGTTTCTTGTGTGTGTAGTGTACATGACTGAAGGGTGTATGAAACTGTTCTCTCAGAGAGACAGCATGGGCTGAACTGAGTATTTGGATAATATTAGTTTGGATAAAACTTGCTTTTTTAGTATAAGTAATTGAATGTAGTATTCTAAATTAATTGACTGATCAGAAAGTTTGATCTCTGGAGCAATCCAAAGTTTAATGTATTACTCAATATATATTTTCATAATGAAGTAAAAGAGATCCGTGTGTTAAGTATACTATTCTTATATATAGTATACTGTAGTTATAGTTGATATTTATCTAAAATACAGACTGACAAATATTCTATGTAAGTGCAGCAATATGAAAAAAATCACCGAGGTATTGCAACAGTGAAGGAGATAGCAATAAAGGACTTAAAATTAATTCTGAGTACATAGTGGCCTGCTGCCAGGGCTATTTAGGAACAGATGTGGCTGAAATAGATACCAATAGTCTGTTTGGGATCTCTAAAGTAAGACATCTGTCAGTCTGTCGGTCAGTCAGGAATAAAGGAAATGGAAACTGGCTGTTACAAAATGTGAATTACTGAAGTTTCATGTTGGTCAAATTCAAAGATTTTTATTCTAATTCTGACACGTAAAGAACATAATTTCTCAAAGTGGCTTATCTATTGTCCAAATAGGAAATCTATTTTTATGGAAGAGACATAAAAATAAATAATTTGAAATGTAACTGAGAGTGAGATGTACATGTATCACATTACTATAAGACTTCAAGACATAGATTAAAGGAGGCACATGTGCAGTTTTTAAACAATTCTGTGGTGTCTGAACCTGTAAGACATTTTGAAGGAAGTCCATAAAATTAATCTTTTAGATAAATGCTGCATGAAACTGCAAAATAATTTATTTTCCAACTTTTTTTTGGTGAAAATTAAGATATTTAAGGAAATGGAGTATACTAATTAAAGTTCTCTCAGAAACTAATCTTTCGGGTGACTTCTACACACATAACGATTCTCTTTGTGTCTATTATAATTTATCAGCAGATCAGTTAATGGGTGTTTTGTGAAACAATTTTTGTTGTGTCATGCTTTCTGGTGTTTTTCTTGTATTTCACACCTTTATGTACCTCTCTGCTTATGCTGAAAGGGATAAACACACCCTGGTTATCTGATAGTGTCTTTTGTGTGTACTTTAATTATCTGCCTCCAAAGAGAGAGAGCAGATATTTAAATCATACCAGAAAATAAGTTTCTATGTTAGGTTTTGCAAATTGTATTTGTGTGTGTTTGGAGTTATGTGAGTTTGAAACAGTAGGATTTATTTAGCTTTTGTTAAAAGTAGTAACTCTTCCTCCTGGCCTTTTCTTTTTAATGCAAACTATTTCTATTGGTGATACTGTGTTTTTTTGGCATCTTTAAGTTCTTGCAGACCATTATATGACAAGTTTTAGACTTTGCCTGAAAGTGACAGGGTTTGTTTTTGTGGTGGCTTTTCTTTTTTTCTTGTTTTTTGTTTGTTTGTTTTTCTGTTTGTTTGGAGTTTGTTTGTTTTATTTTTTGTTTTCTTAATTGCTCTTGTTGCACTTCGTAGTAATTATGCCTTGCTGTACACGATTATAGGTAAGTTGATATTCTGCTGTACTCTGCCTGCCTGGTGAGCGAGGGACAGTGGCTGGCTGGGGGCTTGGCATATTATGCATGATCTCGCAGTTGGCACACCAGTAACAAGCCAGATGTAGCTGGTGCTGGTTTTTTGGCTGCTGAGTAGGCCAATTGAAAGATAGGTTGGAATCAAGGAGCAATCAAGAATACGGTGATGGGGGTGAGCTTATATATTAAGTGACTGTAAAGGTTTTTGGTAAGGGGCCATATGGGTGTGGGAAGGATTTATGGGTAGTGTGGAGAGGTATATTAGTGAACGGAGGGTTAAATGAAGCTGTTGCTGGGCAGACAGAAAGACGTGCAGTGTGGTGGTATAGTGTGTGAGGTATGTGTGATACATAGAAGGGAAATCCCTGTAAAGTTGGTGGACACATAATGAGGTGGTTAGGTAAAGAGAGATAGGATGCAAGTTCATAGAAAAGAAAATGAAAATAAAAATCAAATGTCCATAATTTTCCTGTTCACAGGGTAATTGCCAACTCTTTTGACTGTGCTTTCTGTGCAAGAGTAAATCAATGGTCTTGCTTGTATAGCATGGTGGAAAGAATCCAAAAGTGTAAATTAGAAAAAAGTTGGTATACTAACCAGTCTGTTATGTCCATGTTAGTGCTATTTTCATGTCATTTTCTTGTCCCTTTAGGGCTAAGAGTCCCTTCCTCCATGTAAATAAATGTTCTTTTTAAATAATTAAAACTAGTATGTGGTCAAATCCCTCATCTAAGCATAAATCCTGTATATCCATTTCTGCATTATCCCATTCTTCAGCCTTTGAGAAAAACTATTGTTTTTTACTCCTCTTTCATATTCTAGATGCTGTTGTAATCTTTTTTTTTTTACTTGTCATTTTACCATGTCATCCCCAAATTTCTACCCCTCTACTATGCACCTTTACATCTTTTTTATTACATCAGATGTTATCAAATTTTTTTGATGTTGGAGAGTAGTTTATTGGAGAATGTGTGGTTTCGTTCAGGCAGTCTCTTACATTTAGAAGCATTGCTCTGTAAATGTTCAAAAAGCTACATAATTCCTGAAATCCTTTTCTATTTTCTTTGTGGTTTTTTTTTTGTCTAATATCTACAGGAGACAAATACAAAATTTGATTAATAGTATCTTAGCCACTCGGAATCTAAAACTGCTGCCTACCTTCTTGGCCTGCAGCTGTTTCTCTCCTTTTTCTGTGTGTAGGATGTGGTTCTGTAGCACCTTTTGTGGGACGATTGTGGGGATCATGGTACCTAATTAGGTCTTGTGCTATGGTAAATCCATATAAGCTTACTCCCATAGTTGTAACTGTTCATGGTAATAAATGGGTTAGAATTCAGAATATGATGTTCTTTTTTATTTTCCTATTTTTTATCTTGGCAAAAGACATATTCAGATTTAGACATTTCTGTCTTTATTTTACAGCTACAAAATAGAACTAAAATTAAAGCAGGAAAGTCTGTCATCTGCTCTTGTTGGAATCAAAATAAACAAAACTTAAATAAACAATTTTCCTTTCACTGTAGATATCTTACATGTTAACTATGTATGTTACAAAAACAGCAGCTAAATAATAGATGTTGTTGCTATTCTGTAAAACCCAAACAGGTACTGGATAGGAGGAATCCCTTTTTGTTTGCTATTTGAATTAGGTGTATCCAACTATATTATGCACTGCCTCTAAAAGGAAGTTTTTACTTCAGTACATGTAGATCTCTAAACATATATTTATCCTTTGACAATATCTGAAAAAGCCTAAATGTCTGAAAATCTGAGAATGAAAACTTGAATTGAATAGTCTTTGTATAACCTGATATTAGTGGATCACGGAACAAATGTTTTTCTTTCAAGGAAATCAGTGGTCCTGGTTTTTATGACTTATGTTGTAACAGTATGTGCAGACAAAAAAACCATAATGTGTTGAGAATGTGATACACGTATTACCATATTGCCATAAGGAACTGCTATTATGTTAGACACCAACTGATTTTGTGATAGTGTTGGATTTCTCTCACATATGCTTATGTTTTTGTACAGATGATCCTTTAGGAACATCTGCTAGTTTTGTGGTGGTATCTGCTGTTTCCTTTCAAAATGTGACCTTTTTGTCATTTACTACTAGGACTGCTATAGAATTGCATTATACTAAGATCCTCTCCTAAATTGATTCCTCATACACATTAACTGTCAATCTTTTGATTTGGTTTCACCATTCTCTGACATACTACTGAGATGAGTGCAACTGTAAAGTTAATAAATTAACCTTTTAAAATCCCATTTAATGATAATTTTATTTTTAACCTGCTAAAATGATAGTGACGAGAATGTCCTCCTTCCAACTGTTTATGTGGTCGTAAAATCATAGAATGCCATGTTGGATCATCTAGTCCAAACTTTCTAGGTACTACTATAGTTTATATGAGATGGGTCAGCATCCTGTCAAGCTGAGACTTAAAACTGTCCAGTGTAGGGGAATATATCACTTCTCTTGGGAGACTATTCCAATGTTTGACTGTCCTCATGGTAAAAAAGTTACCTCATGTCCAATTGGAATCTTCCCAGGAGCAACTTGTGCCCATTACCCCTTGTCTTTTCCATGTGACCCCTTGTAAATAAGGAGTCTGCATCTTCTTTGTCACCACCTTTTAAGTACTGGAACATGGCAATAAGGTCTCCCCTATGCCTTCTCTTCTCAAGGCTGAACAAACCCAGTTTTCTCAGTCTTTCCTCATATGGCAGGTTCTCCAGTCCTCTGATCCAACTTGTGGCCCTTCTCTTGACCCTCTCCAGCCTGTCCCCATCCTTTTTGTAGAGCAGGGACCAAAACTGAACACAATGCTCCAGATGTAGTCTGACAGGTGCTGAGTAGAGTGGGATTATGACTTCTTTATCTCTGTTGGTGATGCCGTTGTTGATGCAGCCCAGCATCCTGTTGGCTTTCTTTGCTGCTACAGCACACAGTTCCCTCCAGTTGAGCCTGTTATTCACCAAGACATCCAGGCCCCTTTCCACAGGGCTGCTCTCCAGCCAGGTGGATCCCAGTCTGAACTGCACTCCTGAGTTACGTGTTCCCAGGTGCAAGACCTTACACTTTTCCCCATTAAACTTCACAAGGTTCCTGCTAGCCCACTACTCCAGCCTGTCTGGGTCATCCTTGAGGGTGTCTCTCCCTTCCAGAGTGTCAGCCTCTCCACTCATCTTGGTGTCATCAGCAAACTTCATCAGTGTGCTCTTGATCCCAACATCCAGGTCACTTATGAAGATGTTAAGCAGCATTGGGCCCAATATTGATCCCTGAGGGACCCCACTTGTGACCAATTGCCAGTTTGAGGAGGAACTATTTATTATCATCCTCTGGGTATGGTCTGTCAGCCAGTTCCCCACCCACCACACTGACTGCTTGTTAAGGCCGTAACGAGACAATTTCTCCTGGAGAAAACAGGAGGAGGCTGTGGGGGACCGTTTCAAAAGCATTGGAGAAGTCCAGGTAGACAATGTCCACCACTCACTCTGCATCAAACGAGTGGGTTACTTCATCGTAGAGGCGATCAGGTTCATCAATCATGATTTGCCCCTGGTAAATCCATGTTGGCTTTTCCCAGTCATGTGCTTCAACTGATTTGTGATTTGCTCCATGATTTTCCTAGGGACTGATGTGAGACTAATGCATCTGTAGTTTATACAAGTATAAATACTCGCAGACTAAGTATAAGGATGGTATTTCTCAAACTATTATACTAGAGAAGAAGCTTTGGAACTCCCATCCTGCACTTCATGAGCCTTACACCCTTTAGTTAAAATGCAGATAATATGCTTTGGACAGTGATACCAGTTTAGGATCTGACCTTTAAGTGCAACTGAATAAATGAAATTGCAAGCACCACCAAAATTCAGTTAGTTACTTTCACATAATGCTCTTTGTGGTTTTAAAAGTTAAATGTGTATTTAGGCATGCATGAGACTGAACATTTTGAAAAATAATTAGGCGTTTGCTACTTCTTTAGCTTCATTTATTGATACGTGCTGTCATGTAGTTATACCTTTTTTTGCTCCAAACTATAGTAATTCCAAAGGTGCTTTTTGAGTTAGAAGTAATTGACTTCATACTTTTCAGTGACAATGCTGCTAAAGGAAAAAAAAATATTAACTCATTTAAAATGTTTGTGGCTTTCTTGGTTGAACCTAAATTTCTTTATGAATGTGTATTTTGTGATTATCAAAGTATGCAGATTAAAAGTGCATTATTGAATGAGAACATTTTGCATCCTGTAAGGTCTCAAGGGAACTGTTTTCCTGTTGTGTTTCCTCATGGAGTCATTAAAAAAACCCACAATTTAAGTCTAGTAAAGCAACAAGAAATGTCCCACAAACATGGGAAGGTTTGTGATACTAGAATTACTAATATCGCCAGCTCTTCTTTGGAGAAGAATCAATAAGCTGCATTTCACACAGGAGCCCCATCCTCATTATTTAGGTAGATTTATCAGGTGTGGCTTGTTTATGTTGTAGGATAGTATTGTCTGAGTTTATTTTTCAGGAATGAGTTTGGTGCTCAGAAATCAGTGCATTTGTTTGAAGCCTGAAGCTGTATTTGTATATTTATTATGCTTGTAAGTGGGAGTGTGTAAAAATGCCCATGTAGAGAGTGAGAGGGTGCTTCTGATTTTATTCCTTCCCCAAATTTTCTTAGTTTTCTTTCTTTTTAAGATTAAAGAATATCCTCAGTTTATTCTTTGATAGGTGGGTATTTGATATAAATAATTTTGTGTACAATGCTTAATTTTTGCAAAATTGGAGTGCAGACACCAGTGTGGATCCCAAATTATCCACATGATCCCAGGCTAACTTGTATAAGAATTTAAAATTATTTTCCACATCTGCCATTGGCTTTGTGTTACAAGGAAAATTAGTTTTCCTTACTAGTAATATGGAAGCTGCTGTTTTCTCTCATGTTATTTTAGTGGTAACATACACAGATAAGTGTGCTTGGTTTTGTTTGTTTGATTATTATTTAAAAAGGAACATGCATTTTTAAAACCAGTTAAAATTGTAGGTCTTTAATTTTCCTGTGAGCCTAGATATATGGTAGTCTTTCTGTAAGGGATTTGCTGAAAGAAAATTCTACTTCATGTGTTTAAAATCTGGTGCAATGCCCTCCCTCCCCTGGCTGCTTCTTTAGCTGTAGATGTCAGAGTGTATTAAATCTCTGACCATAAGAAATGTACGGTAACTTGTTTTACCTCTTAGTTCTCTGATTTAGCATGTAGCTGTATCCTGCTTGTGTGTTGCAATTTTCAACAAATGGTCAGTTCATGAACAGTATTGAATTCCGAACTCTGGATTTCCTTGCTTTTGTCCATTTGGGCTGTGTAGGATAGTAGCTACTGAAATGCTTTTCAGTACAGACTAGTTGCTGTAGTTCTCAGTTTGTTTGAACTTTGACAATATATCTCATCTGTCAGTCCATACACTGAAGTGAATATAGGAAAGTGCGCTTTGCGAAGCTCAGAGAATTCTAAGCAACAGATGTTATGTACCACACAAAGATCTGTTTCCAGGATACATATAATTACATAGTGCTGAGAGGCTTGGAGAAGCAACATTTGACATACAGATGATCAAGTTACGGGTAACAGCAAGGTATACTTATGACTAAATATAATGCTGTTTTGCAGATACTGTTCTGACTTAGAATAATTACATGCTTATTGTTCTATTTAACCCCCCTGTTTGACAGATATTTTAAAATAATATTTGACTTTATATTTTTCTGTAATTGTTTTAGTACAGTATAGTAAATACAGAGCAAGTATTCTCACTTTAAAATAATGTTGTAGGAAAATGGCTTTTAAGAAGAAGCTTCTAATTTAAGTGAAAATTCTTGTAAATAAATTGCTAAAAGTCAATAGGGAAAATGTCAAGATAACTTGCTGGCTTTCTGTGTGAAAACGGAACATCTAGGCCTGGCTGATCTGTTGACTGTTCTGAAGACAATTCAAAATGAGATTGCTGTTGTCCAAGTTCTCACCCTGGTACACTGTCACAGGGCCTTTTCGAGACTTGTCAAACAGCTCTGTCAAGAAAGATGCTGAAAGATTTCATACTTGGATGGTTTTGGACTTCCCAAAGGTTGGCTCTATAACATATATGTAGTGTAACTGGGAGTGAGGTAATTAGTTAGGGATCAAAATTATCATAGCACCAGTGAATACTATGCTGAGAGTTGCATGGCTATAGAAGGTGCTAACTCACATCAACATAAAACTTTTAATAGATTCATGGATTCATTTAAGAAATTCTGCATTTGGCACATTCCAGGGTAAACCTAAATATATCATGTTGCAATAATCAGAATAAATTTGTATACAGATGTCTATATTTAACTCAGTATTATTTTTATTAAAGGAAAAAGAATGCTTGTGAATATTTTGTGTGAAATCTAATAGTTCTTGGTCACTTAGCTGTACCGCACTCATTAAACAAGGCTGTGATTAAACTAAGAATATTCTGCAGGTATTTTTCTGTTGCATAGGTCTTTTGTCATCGAGGAGTAGTAATAACTACATTGATTTAGAAAACAATGTTTAGCAGAAGAGTACCTGATGTATGTGGGTGTTTTTGTTTGTTTGTTTTTACTGTAGTACAAACAAAAATTAAATAAAAAAGTTTTTTAATTTTTCTACTTACATTTGTTGAGAAGCTAATTATTTAAAATATTATGAAAACAAGCAGGTAGTGTTTTTGAAATCTTGTCCTAGGTCTCACTTGTTTTATGGAAACCATTTGTGGAACTTACACACAGAAATTCAGTACTGAACTTACAGTATAATATATACTTATATGCTTGATTGTTTGTTTAAAGCAGCTACTACTGCTTTTTATATTTGCAAGTTTTACAGTTTAGCCATATTAGTTTGTATGCAGGGGCAGACTAATATGAACTTAGAGTAAGAAGGAAGCTGTTGTTAAGTATGTTTTTCTTTCAGTTACGATTGTAATGTTTGTTTTATTGGTCTAATCCATGGGGTGAAGGCTGCCTGAACTGTTCATAGTGCCTTTGGTATATTAACAATGTGGTCTGGAAGGAGTATGGAAGACAAAAAAAATGAGATGGGATAAACACAGAAAAGCAGAAATACTGAATGTATTTGTTTGAGGACTGCTGAAATAGGAATGGAAAAGCATTTAGAGATTGTCAATTATGTCCTACAGCACAGCTTCAGAGCCATGGCTGTTTTACAGATTTGACTAGGCAATGATGGGTCCAAGAGTTGATATAATTAAGCATAGTGTAATATATTGAGCTCTTATTTGAATGCCATCAGCTTGGGATCAAGATCAGGAGCTATAGTTAGACCATTCCTAATATATATGATCATAGATTTATTATGCTAAAAATGTCATCTGCCACTTAAACAGTTACTATGTTAAGGATTATTAGGATATGCATAGACAGTAAACCAGACGTTTGTATGCTCTATAAATCAACAGCTATTTAAGCACATATAGAGTATTATGTACAGTTCTGGTGTTCCCAAAGGTGATGTGGGACAGGGGAAGGTTCAGTGGGTGACAGTGATTAACAGTAAGAACAGCTCCTGGATGACAATGTCAGACGAGGCCAGCACTTTTCGGTCTGAAAGGGAGGAGCATTTTAATTGGGGCCTGGAGAGAGTAGATAGCAATGGCACATTCTATCTTCCAACATAAGAAATATGTTGCATCTAATAAGGCTAAGAACCAGGCTCAAAAAAAGAAAATAAAAAGTTAAAAAAAAAAAAAAAAAGGTAATAATCATGTAGGAAGTAAGAGAGCTGAAAAATGTGCTGCAAAAAGGTATTATTACTGCTAAAAGATTTTGTGGATTCAGCTGGAGAGTGCTGTTAAATGTGTAGAAACTGCAGTCAGTTCAGGGCGTCTCAAATGAGAACAGGTGGGGAGTAGAAAAAGTGTTAGTGGACTCTTTTTGGCATCTGCTTATGGCTATGGTTTCATTTAAGATACTGGGACAGCTGGAGTTTTGCTCCGATCTGGTATTGCTGGTATTATACACCAAAAAACAGTTAAATTACATTTAAAATAGATTTTATGTAAAAGAACACATATCACAGTCTGTAACTCCTGTATTTGCACTACCAAGCAATATTTCTTGGTTGAATTTGAATTTCAGTTTGCCTAGCCTTGCATTTACAAGGTGCTTATTGGTGGATCGATATAGTTTAAAGAATGTGTGTTCTTTGTCTGACAAAGTATCAAGAGGTTAATTTTATTAAATGTTGTTACAAATTACAATACAGTAGCAGTGTGTATAGAAAACGTGTATAACTTAACTGTAATGCCTTGAAAATATTGCTTATATGTATGCTTATAATTACTATAGTCTTGATTTTTAAATTTTTAAAAATTTTTTTATTGTGGAAAAGTTGCATCCAAAATAGAATACCTAAACTTGTACAGGAGATGCGTTTGAAACCATTACAAACCTTTCCAGAAGAGTAAATAGTTTCATCAGCCTCAAGATTAGGAAAAAGCGTGACTTTGATATGCTTAGCTGATATTTTTCCATAAATCTCTTTCAGAAGATTTTTGATGTTCACAGGATAGAAGATGATCCTCAATGTAAAACATGAATTTGATAGGTCTGCCTCTTAATGATGTGTCAAGGTATCAATAGTAATTAATTCTTGAATGTAGGTGATGAAAATTTTCTTGAACTGTTTCACTTTAAGACTAAATCAAAGATTATTGTCTGATTTGTGATGTGTGGTTGGATATGTCTAGAAGCTCATATTTGTTAGTTACTGGAATGGATGCTTTGAATACGAATTGCTGATTCTGCAACCATATGCAGGATCTCTATGCTGTGAGTACGTTTCTTAGAATCTGCAAGTAAGATAGTTCAATTTCAAAGTGGCAATCCCTGTACATATATGTCCATTTGCTGTAAAGCTAGCACTTAAGTGTTTAGGGGAGTAAAAATTTATATGAATTATGAGAGGTTTGAGCTGTATGTTTGTCATCTGACATGCATTTCTCCAACAGTGAAAACTCATCGGAAATTGGTTTTTTATATATATGTTGATCAGTATTCTTCCTATTTGATTTTAGTACTTAGTACTAGGGTTGGGAATACACTGTGGTTAGGAATAGATAAGTAAATGTGGTATGTAGCTACAGTTACCACACTGAAATTAAGAGGAGTGGATGGGAAACGTCAAGGAATTTGCTTAAAGTAGATAGGAGGATGCTTGCTAGAGGCTATTGATGCGTGCAAGGATGAAAAGCATACATCATAGTAAATTGTGGGGTGGGGTTTTTTTGTAGTGTTTTTTTTGTTTTGTTTTTTACTAGAGGCTCTGTTTCGATACAGTTGATGTGCCTCTCAGAGAATAAGTAGGCTTTCTGTATGTAAGACAGTATACTATGCAGCCTGCTGTAAAAGTGAAAGTTATTTCTATGCTAATACTTAATTTTGAATTTTATGGTGCTTAATGCTAAAATTTTATTCACAAAGCAATTTATTGGTTCTGTATGTTCTTTAAAATGCATTAACTTACTCTATGTTATGCCCTGGTTATTACACAAATAAAAACAAATTTGGAGATCTTTAGATTTTTGAAAATTGCATGAAAATTTCAAATAATGTGTTTTAAATTACTCATTACCATTTATGCTTGTAACTTCTGAACTGGAAAACAACATAAAATATTAAAACAACTCAAAGTACTGGCTTTACCTGGTAATTTTGAGTGTATTTTGATTTCCAAAATAGTATTATATATGATTTTCTTATAGTCTGATTGGATACTTCCCAGGATTATTTTTTTTCTCGAAAACATTTTGTTGAGCTGTTGATACATAGCTCTACATGTCTTTTGTACATGGTTCGAAATGTAAATTAGCTTAAAGACATTTATTATTTACTATTTTCGTTTTATTACACTATAAGCACGTTGCGGTCTGTATTCAACAGTTCTGCTGCTAAATGAAGTAAGCATATACTTAGCTTGCTGTGCAAATACATGGGCACAGGTGGACATCTTGGTAGTGTGCACCATGCAGTGAAACACATGGCACCACACAACATGGGGCAAAGAGCATGCAGTTCGAATTAGAACATTTTATGGATACCTTGTAAATTTGTGCTTGTTCATATACAGGCTGTAATTTCTAAAAAGGGTGTACTTGTCTTTGTATTGAACATTTGTGATACACACATCCCTTTAATGTAACTGCACTTTGTGGGGAGAGGCAGTCTTCTATGAGCCTGTTTATGTCAATATTTTAATAATTTATCTTTATAATGGCTTTTGTCTATATTTATAGTAACATTGGCACCCCGTGTACAGAAGATACAATCAGTGTTGAAAGGAAACTTGCATCCATCTGGAAGCAATAAACTTTTCTAAAAGACTGCACAGTGTTACTTAATCCTGTGATTTCTTACTGTGAGTGAAATTAAGGTTTGATTCAGTTGTGTCACATCTTATTGGTATCAAATCTTTTGTGAGAGCTTTGTCATAGTGATAAGCTACAAACAAAATTTTAAAATTGATGAATGTCTGAGAATGTAATTTCCTCAGTCGCAGGATTATGCATCACTGCAAATGTAGTCAATTCCATATAACAATAATAGCAATACCAGAAAGCTTCTGGAGTATTCCTTTCTGTAAGCTTTGTCTTTATGTGAAGGGCTAATTGCTATACTGCACAACTGACTAAATACACCTTAAATTTTGCATCGTGTCCTATGTAATTTTTGTACTATACTTATGTAGTATAAAGTATATTTTTAGTTTGCCAAAATGTTTTACGAAGGTATAGAAATACGAACCGTTCATCAAAGAGGAAGGGGGAAAAAACTTTTGATAATAATATAACAAAATTTTGTGTGATTTTTTGGTTGCTTATCTTTTAAGTCTGTTAGAAGTGTGTTTAAATTAACAAAATAGAATTCATTTATCCCTGCAGGCAAAATGGTGTGGCTTACATCCTTCCTATTCCTGTGTGGCTACTGAGCTGAAGAGCATTGTGGCGGGGAAGAGTTTTATGCTTGTCAGAGGATTCCGGTGTTACTGTTGCCATCTCTTACCCTTGGGCTACTGTAGAAGGTGCAGATACAATGATACAAAGGATGGCTGAGTTTATTAAGAAAGCTGCTTAAAAAACAGACCAAAGATTGATAAGGATAAAGCTGAATGTAGCTATTGATCAATGAGAAGTTAATGGATGAGCTTATCTAGCACCTGATAGCTATACTTCAAAACCAAAAAGCTTGAATTACTAATTGGCAATTAATTAATTACAAATAGCTTACTGAAGGAAATAATCTCAAGTTTAGAATGGGATGTGCCTATTCTTCTTTCCTCAATATGATGTTGGCTTGAAAATCTTTTCCAGAAAACACCATTCAGATATTTGAGACATGTTGAGTTCCCTGAAAGTGAGACACTGATGTTTAGCACTGTGGATGGTTTGTAAATCTGTATTTGAAGCTGAAGCAAATCTTGTGCTAGTAAGAATCCAAGTAGAACTAAGTATTAACTTGTAGTTAATAAAACTCAGTCATGTTATATGGCCACAAGAGGCTATTTTGATTCCTCACCTCCTCTTATTTTCTGAAAGGACAGAAGTAATTACCATAATTATGACATAAAGTACTAGGTACAAAACAGTGTATATGTGAACTTTTTTCAAAGGAATCTAAAATTAAGCTCATGTTTCCTCTTTGGAGATTCTTTAGTATCTTTCAGCTCTGCTAACCCA
The DNA here is from genome assembly GCF_000747805.2 of Chaetura pelagica. NCBI lineage: Eukaryota > Metazoa > Chordata > Aves > Apodiformes > Apodidae > Chaetura > Chaetura pelagica. The sequence goes on along the minus strand of NW_009952974.1, from coordinate 15,735,079 downwards.
TTGTATTAAATCATATAAGCCATTAGATCCCAGTCTTCTGCTTTATTCCAGAAATCTTTTTTTTTTTTTTTTTAATAAATTCCGTTATATGATGGTTGTATTGTTGCTCTGTGCAAGAATAATAATTTAATCTGATGCTTGCTTTTGCTGAGATTTTAGAAGTTGATGAAAATCATTGATGTTTGTTGCCATGTTGTTACTCTGAAGTTTGTTAGATACAGGCACTTAATAATAAGGTTTGGTATAATAATGTATAATACTAATAAGAATGTTTTTCCAATTGCATTATGAAACTAGGCAGGCTGTGGGCCATGATCTTAACAGAAAATGTAGAGTTTTCTATAATGAGTTATTTTCAGTGGCCTCTTTCTTGGTGTGGTGTTAATGAGGAAATGTAACTATTGAAAAGCAAAGCCTTTGCTGCATACATCCTCTTGAATGCTTCAGGTTCAGAATGAGTTTCTCTCTGCCTTTCTTCCTTTCAGCTAGTGTTGTTCTGCACAGCTTTATTTTCAGTAGATAATCTTGTTAGGGGGGTTAAGTTCATCATCTCGCTCAAAAACTTTGTTGGACAATGAAGGGGAAACTCTTAAGGAGATGCTTCTTGTTTGGAACAGTGTTACACCTTGTGCTAAGTTTTAATCACACTTTTCCATACAAGTAATTATTCAAGAAGTGATTTGGGTTTTTTTCAAACTATCAGTTTGGATATATTTTTCTGACAAAATTCTAGTGTTAGCTTGTGATTAAAAGCAAGTTACTTCACTGCTTTAAAACAAAAATGGAACAAAAGCATTAATGAAACTTGATGGATAGGTGTCTAAAAAGCCTCGTTAGAAGATGAGCCTTGTGTATTGTTTTCTGGGCATCACAGAAATCCAGGATGCTGGCTGCAAGAGTAGCTGTTGAGATCTGGTCATGCTCAGTGGTGAAGTCTCCAGATCTGGCTCCTCTCTAGAGGGAGCTGGCTCCAGCAAAAATGACCTCTGAACTGTACCAAACTCTGCCCATATGCTATGGGATTAACTGATCTTTTCTCATGTTTGCTCTGCCAGTTTCCAGCATCAGCTTTCATTTTGGTTCAGCTAGAAATAGACAGTTTGTCAGAAGTTTTCCTATTGCTATCTTTTAAAGATATAGTCAAACTTACCCAAATTTTAAGTCCTTAAGCATGGTCCAACTCAGGACTTCAAGGACTACAGCAAATATCTTCTGAAGCTGCTCTTCCTTCACCTACTGTGATGATATGATGCTGGGCCCAAGGCCCATCACTGATTTGATGAGAATGTTCAGAAGAATCAGTATTAGTTTTCAAAAGGTATTGGGGAGAACAGGGATTGGAATCAGCTGTGTTTACTTATGCTATGAATATAGTAAAATTGTCAAGAAATATTCTGAGCAAAAAATGGAAAAATTTTCCACTTCTTATATATTGCTTTGAAACTACTGCAAGAGCATTAAAGCCAGTTTATATTGTCACATCTATCACATTTTGAAATTTAAAAAAATATTTGTAACAATTCCTAAACAAAGAAATACAATAATGCAATTTCTGCTATCTAGTATAAGGCTTTATCCCATGAGCTGGGATTTACACTGTAAAATTACTGGGTGTTTTTTTTTTCTGAGTTTGAGTTGAAAAAATGAGAGCCTGAGGTACAGATTTGCTCAAGAATAATATTGTTCTAGTATATACATTATTCTTTATAATAATATTGCATTTAGAGATAGTACTTTAAAATAAGAAGACTTTTCTGAGCCAGTATACTGAATAATGCTTTTTAATGCTGTATTAAATAGTGTGTAACTTCCTATCCAGCAAAACTAACCTAATGTGCCAATATATGTTTATAAAATGAAGTTTTATTCTGACACTTATGATTTTTTAATTGTTAAGATGCAAATAAGAGTTTTAAAAATTAAGAAAAACCATTATGCATCTTTCCCTGTTCTTGTTGATCTGTGTTTGTGTGATCTTTGGGGAGTCAGCAATTGGAAATGAAAATATACAGCAGATTGGCTCAAACCATGCTGACTTCCCTGATGAAGGAAAACATTTCCAGTCCTTCCTTACTTCCCTGCTGTGTATTTTCTTATCAGTTTAAAGCATCTTTGGTTTTGTAGGACTTGTGTTGAACTACTAAACAACTTGTCAGAAGACTATGCCAGCACAAAAAATAAAGCCGAAATGGAAAATATATGCTACTTTAGGGAGCTGAATTGACTCAGCTTGGCTTTGCCAAGTGCTAGACAGAAGGAAAAGGGCTGGGTTACAGTTGTGTCAGGAATGTGAGGTATTGAAAGAGGGATTAGCGGCAAGGTATTGCATTGGTTTGGCAAAACACATCCCTTCACCCTCAGATTCTCTAGATAAGGAGAAGAAAATTATTGGTTGTATTCCTCACAGATGTTTTTAAACTCAATTTTTCTGCCCTGAAGGAATACAGCTGTTATGGCAAGCGAATAGCTGCTGTTAAAAGCTGAAGTTAGTAGATGCACCCTGCTTTTATTCTCTAAGTCTGGAGAAACTGAGCTGCATACTTCATAGTACTTTCTGAACTCCTTGCTGCTCCCAAGAAAGTCATTACACAGAAACATTTTTCTAGAGTAAAGCCTTTGTTGTATTATGCTTCCCTTACAACAAACACCATGTAAAGGGACTAGAGTAGGGTAAAAGCAATTTTCAGAGAAAACCAGCCTCTCTACAACCTGGCCCTTTCTGTACCACCTTCTCCTCACCTTATTGTTTGATTGTCTTTGTAAGCAGAGAGTACAATTTTGTTTTCTCTGCTTGCAGATGAGAGCAAGAGGCATAGCATCAAATTTTGTCAAAGGTGTTGAATGACCTGTCTTTTTGAAATGAAAAAAACCCTTGAAAATTCAGATGTTCTGAAAAAAACTTCCTGCCTCGTGTTGAGGGTCTTTAATTTAGTGTTAAATAGCCTGATGAGCTACAGTGATTTTCAGCTCTTCTGGCAAGAATGATCATACTTACATTTGTCATTGCCAGTCCTTAATCAAAGTTGTAGCTAAAAACTGTAGATGTTTTATGAATCAGTTGCATGCTATTATTTTACTTTGAGAAAAATGTGCTTAATAGTTAGTGAGTTAGTAGTTGCTGTTTTACATGCATTAGGCATTATCATATTAATTTTGAATATTCCTAAGCCTGCTTTTGTAGATTTATTGTCAAAACTAATTTTGTGTTCTATTTATTTCCTGTTTGGCTATATATCAGTACGGTTATATTTTATTGTATTTCCTAAATGGTTATTTTGAAAATAGCATTCATAAGGTGTAAGTTTATCTGTATTCAGCTCTATAATAACTACTGTTGATCACTGTATTTTCTTTGGTATAGTCTTGAATATTTTTATATTCAATTATTTCTACTATGTTACACTGTACTTGGCTATAGCAAACAAATACTAATTAAATAAACTTTGCATGCATAATGGGACAGAGAAACTAAAATGAGTAAGAGACTTAACTATTAAATATAGATAAGTGGAGGAAAGTGTCTTGGCAAAGGTAATAGGAAGAATTTGTGACCAACAAACACATCTTCAGTTGTGTCCAATTCTCCTACTTGAATTATACAGTCACATTTCATGTGTATTTTTCACCACTTTCCATGTACTCCACTTATTTGTTATGGAAATTAAGTCCTCAAATGCCCCTTCTAGACATTGGGCCTTTGTGGTAGGAAAACAGTCCAATAAGTGTTTTGTTGTTGAAGTGTTGGTGTCAGTATTTTAATAACACGCTTCTCCTCCTTACAAACTGTTCTATTTTTCAGTAGTATTGCTTTTTTCTTTGTGTATGTTTTCATCATTTTTACTGTAAACATGAGATAATCTATTTGTGTAAAGCCTGGCTTAACACTCTTAACTAATTAAAATTTGGTTTGCTATTTTCAATTACCTTGTATTTGAGTGTTAGTCTCACCTTTTGATTCAGTTCAGTGTGGTGTATTTAGATATATTTTTTTATGAAATGAGATTAAACTACTGTAAATAGGAAAAATGTAGGATAGTCTCATTGCTTGAAATCAGTGAGAGGATAAATAGGGGCATAAAACTTCCTAGAAATTCATATATCCAGGCAGGCTTTTTTTTCATACTGTATTAAAGGGGAGGGGGGGAAGTGGACATGTGCAGTAACTGTGAGTACAATTAGCGTCAAGCAGATAAATCCAGCTCTAATCCTGTTTACGCTCTACATCAGACAGATGTGCTGAAATTGATTTAGACAAGCCCTTGGCTTATAGTAATTTTTTTTTTAAGTGCCATGTATTCTGTTTTTGTTAGATCTTCGTTAAATGTTAAGTGCAGTTAGTTTTACTATTCCTAATGCCTGTAACCTACATTATACAGGTTCCCTCTCTGCTTTCATGATGACAGAGCAGCCTGGTAGAAGAGATTATCTTTATTCCTTGTAATTAAATTGACTTTTTTTTCAGAAGATACAACAATGGGAAGTGGGTACTGAATTAAATAAATAGCATGATATCTAATAGATGTATACTTAAATCTCTTGCAAGAACAGATGGTACCAAATATCTTTCTAAGTAATGTGAGAGGACAGTTTATGTCCTGAAACAGCTAGAAATAACCAATATGACACTAATGAACCAATAGGTTTTAAAAATTTTAAAAAGTGCCTAATCCAACATATACTTAATTTTTAAAGTAAACTTGCTTGTTATCACATACTAGAAATATTTTATAAATTTAGCCCATGACTTTCTTTATCTAAATTATTTTATAAAATTTTACTGCATTTTTGTTTTCTATTTTCAAGTCAAAATAGAAGGTGAACATTTTGGAATATGCCTAGGGAATTTTATGCAGATTTCTTTTCAACTTTAATAGAAATTGCCTGTCCTAATCCTACTAGCTATTTAAATATTACCTCTGAAATGTGAAACTTGAGGATGATATTTTTATACTGTTCACTACTCGTACAATTTATATGCTTCTCCAAGCTGTATCTGGACATGTGTTCCAGTAGAACAACTAGAGTAAAATGCTACTTTTGAAACTGTAGTGCTACTTAGGAAGAATGCATTGCTTTCCAAAGTTTTGACACGCATCTGGGCAACACAAGAATTTGACCAATATGGAGTAAGAGGAGGATGTAAAAGCAAGAAAAAATCTGGCAGAAATAACAGCATGAAAAGAATGGACAAGATAAGCTTTACCTGGCTCATGACTAAATGCTGTTCTATGAAAGCTAGTGGGGGAATAAAAAACATTTTAAGAGGCCTTAATTTTTCTTGATTTGTGCAGGATGTAAGCTGATGTTTGTAATTTGTTGTGATGCATGCGCATAACATTAGCATTTACCCCCAGATGTTTAAGAAGAGCAACACAAAGTTTAAAGACAAAATCAAGATCTCAGATTTGGTGATGTTACTATTAAGTTTATCTGTACAATGTCCAGTCATCCTTTGAATGTATGCAAAATCATAGTTCAAATGGAATGATACCATTTTCTTTTTCCCTTAGTCCCCTGGTTTCTTTCAGTTGATCTTATAGAAACTACTTTTACTGCAATCATTACAGGACTTTAAACTTTGTTTTGTTCTCTATTGTTTGGTAAATTTCCTCCTGTTTATTTGCTGCTTCTGAAAATCTGCACTACAATCTGTTGTTACTATCTCAGTGCACACAAACATTAACTTGTTACAGTATTCCTGCTAAGAATGGAATTATTTTGGTCCAACTTTATGCTTTAGTAGCTGACATATGGACAAATTCAGATGGTAAAATTTAACAAGTTGAAAAAATATGTGGGAAGTGTAATAAGATCATATTTCTCTCTGCAGTAGGTTATTTGTTGTGGAACAGGAAAAAATGGGTTAGTTGGGAATTGTCAGGAGAGGTAATACTGACTTTGTCTGTGTTGGCATTGCTGAGGTCTAGTCTTCCAGAATTTCTGGATAGAAATATGACCTCTGCATAGCCTGGTTAAAGAAACAAAAATGAGAAATGCCAGCGTTCAAACTGTTACAAGAGTTGATGTATGCTGGTTTTTTTCTGCTCAGAAAAAGTATGGCTTTCTGAAGCCCTCAGCTTCATGTGATTTAATGAAGTGGGTAATGCTTGATTTTGCAGTCTGACTGTTGCAGTGCTGTCCATTTTTCCCAGGAAGACAGGTAAAATAGTCTTTTGCAGCTTCTTCCTGGCACTTCAGAACAGCATGCAGCAAACATAAAAAATGCTCGTCAGACAGAATCTGTTATGGGTTTGCCTACTGAGAAGCCACTAGACTGAACTGTTGCTAGATTTGGAAAAGATTCCTGGTTTCACCCTTTTCTTGCATGGGCTGAAAAGGGACCTTTACTCATCTAGGATATTTGATCTGCTGTAATTAAAAAGAAAGCATGGAAACATTTTGTGCCGAATATCTAACAGCTACAGGAATGGTGACATTTTTCCTTCAGTCTGTGCATTTCACTTTGATTTTGAGGAATTGGGTTTTAGAGCTCAAGGGAGCAGAGGAGAAGCTTGTGCCACAGTAGTTCCATCAGTACATCTCCAAAAGGCATTTGTGGAACTAGTGTCACTGAATTGGTAGTGTCTGCAGCCACAGTGTCCATGTATGTTACAGCCCTGAGATAAAAACCCTCTTCACTTAGTGTTTCAGTCTAACACAGCTCTCACCTGGGAGACAAGGTCTTGGACTTTCACAAGAACTTAAGAAATGGCTTTTCTTTTACATATCGAATGAAAAAATACCTTGAGCATATAGTCAGCTTGTGTCATAGCACGCTTTCTGGTTTATGATTTAGGAGAATACAGCTGCTATGATTGCTATGATTTAGAAGAATACAATTAAGAATTTTCTTTTTGAATGCAAATACAAAAAGAAAAAAATGGTTCACTGTTCTTGGAGACTGTGATTTTTATTTTTTTTTTGTGTGTGTGTATCAAAAGAGGTATTAACTAACCTCTTTGAAATAATGTTATTTGTATAGCTGGGTATCTAACCTAAATAACAGGAAGTTGGTAAAATACAACAGCAGTGATTGAGACAAATTCTATACAATAAGTTTCTATATAGGCATGAGCAGAGGCAACAAGGAAAGATAGAGATGAATCCAGAACAATATTTTTTTTTAGGTATTACTCTTGATTGTATTGCTAATTCTCCTTTTTATTTTTTTTCTTTTTTCTCCCCTGCAGGTGATTCCAGTATGGTTTCACAGGCCCAAGAGGAGATCATCGAAATCAAAGATGTATTTTCTGTAAAATTGAAACGTCGTCGTTTTGCAGGGCAGAAAAAAGGTGGTACTTTGTTGGGTATCACGGTTTTTAAATGCTTGAATAAAGAAGCAAATAAGCTAACAGACTGTGCTATCCATTTTAATAACTTAAGTGAAGATCATTGTCATTTATGGTTTAGACATCTAAAAGAAATTTTGAATGGTAAGCACTTAATTTGGGTTGATGTAATTATCAGACTTGTTTCTTTTGTCAATACACAGGGTTGGGTGAGGCTTAGAAAAATATTTTACCTGTGGAAATTAAGACACAGATATGAATATTATTGCTGGGAAGTGTTTACTACAGAAGTTTTCACAGTGAAGTATAAAATTTGGGGAAATTATAATAATTGGCTAATGCATTTGTAAAACTGAAATGGAATTATACTGTTTTTTGGAAGTGCTTTGGAAGCTACTGAAAATAATATCTTACTGTATTCTGGAAATAATATCTTACTGTATTCTGGAAAATCTGTTTTTAAAGAAACAAAATATATTATTGATGTTTTCACTTAGAATTGCAGTATATCTGATGGTACCACAGTTGTTGCAGTCCTGGGCTCTCATCAGAGACTTCCCAGTGACTGTTAAGGAGGTCCCACATGAGACCTGCAGATTCTTTAAGACACTAATTGGAGAGCCTTTCCTCTTCACAAATTCACAGGTGGAAGTGCTCTTGAGATTCTGTAAGACTCTCATTGTATAGTTTGATACAGAATGTATTGAGAGTCAATTCTTTATTTTAAAAATATCTTTCTGTATTTGCCTGAGCTAATTCCAGTTTCAGGGTGCTTTGTTTAACCCATGTTAGTTGCATTTTTTTCATGCATGTTGTATCAAATTAAAAAAAAAATAAATCACCATTTTAGGGGGAGAAACCCCCCCCCCCAGCATTTCACTCTGATACCATAAATGAAAAGACACAGCATATAATACACTTGTGATTTAAAAAACAACAACAACAAAAAAACCCTACTAACCAAACTTTCTGATTTAGCTCTAAAATGTTTCTCTGTTTATAATGTATAGCAAATGAGTTTGTTTACTACAGGAGAAAAACAATTCATCTTGAAATAGACGATTGAAACTTCAGCTGAATTGTTAATACTGAGCTGGATACCAGAAATCAAATCTTACACATCTGCAGCCACACTTTCAATAGCGATTTATAGTGTACTTCTAGTAAAGTGACTGTCAAAAGCAGCTGTTAGAGAAAATAAAATGATATGAGTTACTGACAGGGCATTCTTACTGTTTGCTTACAATATGTTTTGGATTTTCTTAATAAAAATGGGTATTAAAAGGTGCCTTCCTTTGCCCCTTTTTGAAAGACTTAATCATGAAATATCTAAATCTGCAGAAGTGCCAAGATTCTTGCAGATCTCCGGCTACCCATAAAGGCAAGGACATTTGCATAAGGAGCAAATGTCTTTTTTGTTCCCAGATTACCCTCCATCCATCAGGAGCAGCAATACCATATGTTCACAGAAAAAAAGCTGCAGTATCTCTTGCTCAGGTTGCCTTGACTTGGAGGTGCAGTCTCTGTTTTATAGCTTTGTAATTGGAAGCTACCTGAACCTGAAAAAAACATTCTGTGCAGCGTTGCTGTTTTGAGTTCTTCCTTCAGCCTCAGTCTTTCTCCAGAAGCTAAAAACTTGCACAGATTTTTCTTGATCTCTAATCAGTACATTTTTCTCCTTTTCTTTTACTTCAGGAATAATCAGGACTTTCCATCCTGAAAATTGGCAAAAAAAGCCAGCAGCATTTTTGCATTCAATGTGGCAAAGACACATTATCAGTAATTTAAATAGCTTTGATACAGCAATGTTACAGTTAAGAAACAAAAAGGTTTTTTTTAAAATGTACCGAACATCGGCAAGAGGTGGGAATTCTAGTGGGATGGATTCAAGTCCAGACTAAAAGTATAAAATGCAGTTAACTCTCTTGATTCCTCAGTTACTGACATTTCAGAAGGCACATTGATATATCTCTGCTTGGAACAGTGATGAATTTTGATCGTTTTTGCCAGAGTTTGTGTTCATAATAGAACTTGTGACATCTTTGTTAATGAACTCAAAATGGCTCCTATTTGGTTTCCTTACAAACTGCAGAATAAAGTTAAAATTTCATCTTTCAAAAATAGTAAAAATTTAGCTGTACATATCCTTTTTTCTAATCTGTCTGATCACAAAGTAAATTTTTCTTAACTGCTGCATTATTTACTTTAAGGTGTTGCTTCCAGGCTGGAGCAAATTAAAAGCAGGTGATTGAGCAAAGTAGAGTGTATATATGTTTGGGTATGGCTGTCAGTAAACATGCACTTTCATTTGTCAGAATGATTAAATATTATGAAAACATGTCTCCTTTGAAAATAATTGCAATTTCTATTTGTTTACCTTACTCTTTGACAGTTTTTTAGATTTTTATGCATATACATTAATTAAGGAACAACAACATGAAATTCATCAGTGATGATATGAGCAAGAGTTTTGTCCGGAGATTTGTTATAGTGAAGATCTAATTTTTTCTGAAGTACCATGTACACAGTTTCTCTTTTACTGTGCATTTTGTCTGACATGAGTGTTTCTTGCTTGTTTTTTTTTCCTGATCATTCTTACTCTCTCCTGGTTCAGAGTATTTATTGAAGTTCTAACTAGGCTATAATTTTTTATGAAGCTTGTCATCATTTAAGTGATCACACACATAATAAGACTTAAAATAGTTGTTCAGTTTTAGTTTTAAACAGCTACAGTGGCTGCTATTATGTCTTTTTGAATGTATACTACAGGGTAACACGACATATGTACTACCATCTTCCCACTTTTAAATAAGTTCTGATTTTCAGCATAACATTGCTGCTGTTCAGATGCATGCCAGCTAGATATGGAGAGCTTGCTCAATAATATGGTGCTCAGGAAAACTGATCTGTAGGTTGCATTATTGTTAAACTGATAGAAAATAACCACTGCCATCTTAAGGCATGCAACCCTTAGTTCTGGGCTGGCTCATGGAAAGCCCCAAATGGCAGCTTAGACAGATTCTAGTGTGCTGTTGATCTTGCGTCAGACCTATTGTACACCTGACTTTCAGTGTTTTCCGTTTATACATTGCATCTTTTTTTACTGGACTTATAGGCATGTACAGTGGACATATGTGTCAGTGGAATTAACTGTTCAACGTAAAATCCAAATCCTCCTTGTGTGCAAATGCCCAGCGTTACTTAAAAGGTTGAGAGCCTCAGAAATGAGAGGAAATGCATAATTTTCACAGCTTATCTAGTAATTTATTTTTTTTAGCATGATAAGACTTATTTTTATTAACACTTATTTTGAAAAACTTCTACTTACATTCTGTAAACTATCAGAAGACAGTAAATGTGGTTAAGAGGAAATTATAAAGTAGTAAAAAATGCATGGAGTGCATTTTTTAATCTATTCTGTAGTATCTCACACAGTGGGATTTGATACGAATGTTTGAAACTTCATGCATGAAGTTTTAATTAAACTATTAATGTTAAATATTAACTTTGGGTAGTTAATATTAACAGTAGTGTCTCCATAGCTACATTAACAAATTTGTCTCATATTGTTAGTTTTCCTCATGTATAATATTCTTACTGTTGTAGAAAGTATTTATAAATGTATGCAATAATGACATGATTCCAAGCTCTTAACTTTTGTAACATAAACCCTTTTTCCTAAAGGTAGGAACTGAAAGCAGCACAGATGTATGTCTGAGCGTAGCGTCTCTGCTGCCCTGTGAGCCTTTGTTTTCAGAACACCCTGATTGACCCACCACCCTTCATGGTTCACTGATTCACTTGATAGATCAAGTTTAAACTAGTGCATATTAGCACATGTGTTAGTACTAGAGGAACAGTTGGCCTTCCTGCTTTAGGCTTCTGGTTCATTTAAAATGGAGCAGCCACAGGAAACAATAACAGAATACCAGTTAGGAGAACACCAAAAGGCTGACAGACTGAAATCAGTTGCTGGCTGTAGTAAATGAGATTGATTGATTCATGTAGATGTCGTTTAAAGAAAATTAAAATATTATAATTATTTATAAATACTTTTAAAGAAGTTTCACCATATAATGGTGTGAAAATTTCATTTTTGACAGTTATTTCATGTTCTTGCATTGAAGTTAGTTGTTTGTGTTATAAGATGTCCAGTTCATGCTGGGAATGACAAATTTTTGTCGTGATCATCCTTTTTTGTCAGTTGGCAATCATTTGGCACAAACAAAACCACATCAGTAGTGTGCTATAGATCTGCTGTTTCTATGAATAGAAAACCTAGCTTGCCTTTCTAAATAAGTGATTTGATATTCAAGTAGTCATAAAGAGAATGTTCTAATACTTCTATCCTGTGAATTCTTTTGGTTCTTGAAAAATCTCACTAGGATTTAGGTATTAGCTGTCATCTACTTTTCAACAATAGCCTAATATATGTAACAATAAATACAGTTCCTGGTTTAGAATAATTATTGAATTAAGTTTCAGTTAAAAAACCAACAAAGAAAACAAAAAAAATGAATTCAACTGTGTTCTTAAAAATTGGTTTCCTTAAGAGTATCAAGTCACAGAAATTATTTTGTCTTAATATTTTTATTACTTCTAAAAGACTGCAATAATACCAGATAGTAGATTTACGTTGTGTCTTGAATAATAATTATTATAATGTTTGTATGATGTTTATGTTTTAATAGTATTTGGGATCTTTTGTGTAGTGTCTCTTGTTTGTGTTGTGTTGTCTGGCTTAGTGGTCTTCGCTACTTCCACAGAAGACACTTAGGGACAGCGTTTAGATAGGTTCGCTTCTCAAGACTCTACAAAGCCACCTAACTTTGCCTCTTGTGTGTGGCCCGTTACAGCCCTCACTATAGTCACAGTTCTCCATTGCACTCACTCATGGGATCAATGTGCAAGACCATGTACTTGTTTGTGCAACAGTGTTTCTCAGTTTGTTACTTTTAAGACCTAGATGTAACCTTTGAAAAGATAAAATAAACAACAGTTCTCAGATTTCTGAATGATACTATGTATTTCTTTGGACCTCTTTAACGATTAGGCAATTTTCTTTTCACTGTTTGATTTGCAATCTCAGTAAACAAAAGTATTGGATCATAGTATCAGTTCTGTTGGGTGTTATTGTCAAGTGTCTGCTGGGAGAATTTAATATTAAATTCCAAAAAGGATATATTTTGATGCTTGGTTGGGTTTCTTTGTTGTTGTTGCTCGATCGTATAACTTCTCCATATTCAACCTGCTCCTATATCAGGGTCCTTCCTTCCTTCCTTCCTTCCTTCCTTCCTTCCCTCCTTCCCTCCTTCCCTCCTTCCCTCCTTCCCTCCTTCCCTCCTTCCCTCCTTCCCTCCTTCCCTCCTTCCCTCCTTCCCTCCTTCCTTCCTTCCCTCCTTCCTTCCCTCCTTCCCTCCTCTGTGTATACATGCTAAAGTAATCAATACTGTACTTTCAAGATAGGTACTGCATATCCAAGAAGAAATTTAGTTTTATAGACTATAATTTACTTATCCTCTTAAAGTACTGTAATTGTTCTAATAGCAAAAATCATTTTCAGTTGTAAAAACAGCTGAGCTCTATGTAATCTTAATGCTTTGTGTTTTCTTTTTAGGCTTTCAGAATAGACCAAAATCTTTAAAAGTGTTTGTTAATCCAAGCAGCCACAAAAGAGAAGCCGCTCATGTTTATTTTGAACAAGTTGCACCTCTTTTTAAGCTTGCTGACATAAAAACTGATGTCACACGTAAGTCGCTTCAAAAACATAGTGTAGTCCTTTGTGAAACTAGTCATGCAAAACAATTTGTATTTCCTGTTAATACTTACTGGCTTTGCCTGCAAGTACTCCATTTGGAACTGTAGTTAAAACAATGCAATATATTTTTATTTAATTAAAAAATGTTTAGATAATTCTGTTATTTATTGGGTATTTTCCCCCTGTAGGTATCAATGCTAGTACTGTGGGGTTTTTTTTGCATTTTTTTTAAAGGAAGCCTTCTATTACAAGAAAGAAGCATTTAATGACTGATTTGTGAGTGCTTGCTACGAGTTGTTCCTATATTCTGACAAACATGTCCTTAAATATTACTTGTCTTCTGAGAACATTTATTGGCCTGATATCATAAGAGGGGCTTATCCAAAGGGCACATTATTTCTGGATTGTGACTCAGTTTCAGGGGTGACCTGAGAGCCTGATTGATGAAGTTCTGTGATGACAAGGCCAGTTCTCACAAGGCACATGAGTGTGACTTGGTTTCTGGAGAACATCGAGGTGCAGCTTTAATGTTGTAGTGATGCTGTCTTCTGCTCAACAACGGATTCCTGATAGCAGATTTGGATTTTAAGGCTCCAATTTCTGCCAGAGTTCTGCTTTGTATCCTGAATTTGCCCTTTGGCTGTTTCATTTGATTGAGGTTTTTAAGAAGTTGAACAGGGAAACTATAAATTTTCTTAAAGCAGTGAAGTATTAATGATCTGATCATTACTTTTGCCCCATTCTGTGAAGAGACCAAAACTTACGTTACATCACATTTGGTCTCAAAAACCACCCTAGTTTACAGGTGTCTTTTACAAATAAATGTTATTAGTATTTCCCATTAATTTTTATTTTTTTTTTTATCCGCAGTATTACAATTACCTGTAATGCTCTGCTAAGTTTTGATTATTCATTTAATGTCCATGTGAAGTGTGAATATTTTAACACCAAAAAGTTTTTCCTATGTCTACTCTAATTGGATTGCAAAATAATCAGTCCCAGCTTAAATTGTAAAGCAGAGGCCTTATCCTACAGTTGGCCCTTAGAATTCTGGTGAAATCATAACCAGTTCAGGTTGCAGGACAAAAGTAATTCTGAACAAATCTGATTTAGGCGTGAACATATCATAAAGCAGTAAGTGTATGAGATTTTATGCATATGAGATTTCTCTTGCTAACTTTACTGCCTGTATCTATGTATTTTTAAAGGACTTAGCCTGCAATTTAAAGTAAAATCAATTGAAGATTAAATATGCCTGAGAATAAATGTGAAAAAGATTGTCTTTGTTAGAAGTCTGTAGTGATAATTTCTTAATTTCCCTTAACTGATAAGGGAATGCCAGCAGCCTTGTAAGTTTTGATTCTCACAGACATATTTTTCGCCTTTAAGGCATAGATGATGGTGTAAACAGATTAATAATAAGGCTGTCTTTTTAGAAATTTGACTTATCCTCGTTTGATCATAATTTTTTTTAAAAAGCTTCTTTTTTGGTCATGCAAACCTTAGTTAGAGATAACTGTCATATTGTTAAATAAACTATGACTTTAAGCAACTATGTAAGGAAAATTACCTTTTAAAAATTTATTCCTTACTACTGGTTAGTGTTTGGGTTTTTTTTTTTTTTGTCTTTACTGTTTACATAACCTTGTTTGTTAGACACTGTTAAATGCAGCATTGTCAGTAACCTGTGTAAGATTACATTTTTGGCTATGTAATGTTATCTGGAATAATAAAGTTGAAATAATAAGCCAAATAGGTATAATTATTTTTAAAATGAATTAATAAAATTTATAAGCAACGTAATTTGTAGTAATTAAAACAAAACACCTTCCCTAATTGAATAAAAACAGTTTAAAGTTTATTTTAATGATTTTTCTTTTACATTTTGAAAATGAACTTCTGGGTTTAGACAGATAAATGTTCACTGACTTTTTCTTAAAATAAGATTATTTCGGCAATACTATTGTGCTTATTAGCTGCCTAACACTCCTCCTACAGGCAAAGTGAGAAAACTTCACTACGGTTTAAAATGTATTAAAAAAAGAAAAAAATAAAGGGTGGTGGGTGCTGAGCAAAAGTTCTTCCTCCTAATACTATCTTCTAATAAAACTAAATGCCTAATTTCAAGTAAATTGAACAGGTTTGTTTCCTCCCATAATTGCCTTGGTTTTTTTGGAGCTGGTGTATGCATCTTGCTGTTACTGCTTTCTGAAACATCGCCAGTTTTTAAATTACATAGTGGTGAACAAACGTAGTAAGAGTGAGTTCTGAAATAGCGTTTACTTTCTCCAATTGTCTTTACATGTGATAGGTTTTTTGATTATAATTTTTTTACCAAATTACTTTGCACACTACAGATGTCTTAATTTTAGTGAAATTAACCAAAGATTTTAGAGTAGATTGTGTTTTATTGGTTTTTAGGGTTATTCATGTTGCATGGACTAAAGGAATCTCTGAAGTGCTTAGTGCAGTAGGAAGTGGGAATTAGCAAACTAAAACCGAAAGAGTACCTTAAGTGTAGCTGAGCAATAGTTAAAAACTGGTCTTTATACAGTCTTTCAAGAGTTTGGCAATCTTGAGTGCTACAGCTGGGATAGGGCTGTTAGGGAAATGGTGACTCTTCTAGAAATCCAGCTCAACAAAAGCTCACTCTTTGTTTGGAATGCCTGTGAGTGCTGCCAAATAGTGGTAATTGGAGCTAGTATTTTAGAAATGCATTATCTTACAAAATATGTATCTTACAAAATTTTACACATGCTCAAGGAAATAAAAATAAAGGTAACCCAAACAGACTGCTAGCTTGTCTCACTTCTCTCCCTAGTTTTGACTCTTCTGCTTCTGTTTACACAACGTTACAAGCTGGATGTTTAGGCAAAAACAACAGCCCTCCCCACACTCCCATTTTTAGGTCAGAATCACAATGAAAGAGAGTGATTTAGAATTGGACAATTAACATTGGTTAAACTTACTATACAGTAAATAACTAATATTTTTTTTCAACCAGTGTCAACAGCAATTAATCTGTTGTTATCAATAGTTTTAAGCCTACTGACATTAGTCCATGACATGAGTTCCAGTATTTATACCTGCCACATGGAAGTTTCCCACGTTTGGAAGTGTTGAGCTAATTATATGTTGTGTCTTCTCTGTGTAGGGGTTCAACCCTTAGCTTTTTATTGGCTACCTGAGATAAGGTGTGCCAATGTTTCGGAATATGTGTGACTGTTCAAATGAGGTACACTGTCAGTGCTCTTCTTTCAAAATTCATTGTGTCATTCTTTTGTGTTTGTGTTTTGGGGGGTTTTGTGTGGGTTTTTTCCCCCCCTGATTTGGAACAGGACCAAATATTCAAACATCTAGCTTTTTTCCAGCTAACAGAATGGTTTTTATGTTTCTCTGGAGGTTGTCAAGCTTGCAGAAAACTTTTTAGACATGATGTCTTTATGTCTGTGTTAGATTTTTTTTTTTTCAATGTTTTCAACTTGATCAATCTTCTATATGTTCTCATGAAGTTTTTCCTGGAAGATTTTCATTTTTTCATTACCTTTTTGTCATAATGTTTCAAAATAGATGCTGTGTACCTCTATCATTCTCTTATCAGACTTTAAATTTCTTGGAGTTATTGGAAGTAGTCCTCATACATATTTAAGCTAGTAGATGTGAAAGAATGGAGTCCTCATCAATCTGGCTAACTCTAGTCAATTTTACTGCCTGTATTGATTTTTCTGTAGGCATGACTCTTATTTTCAGGTCCTTCTTCCTTGAGTGAATTAATTTTGTAATAGTAAATGTAACTTACATTACATTAGGAAACCACTGAGTATGTTTTATTTTACAAAACAAAATCTTATTTACAATACCATTTTAATTAGACTGTACTCATTCATAACTTTATAAATGTCATCATGTTAATTAAAAAAGTTGTGTAACCTGGTAACCAACTGTATGTTTTCATGGGAAGATTTTCTTTCACAGTTAAATGATGGTAAGACATTTGAACCTTTTTGCATTTTTGCATGATCCACAGATTTATTGGATGCTTTCTTCACAATCTACAGATGATGAGAGGATAGTTCCCATCAGTAAAAGCAAAACTTGATAGCTTAAATATTGTGCTTTCATCTTCCAAAAGAGGTTTTGCATGAAAGAAAATTCTGTAAATAATTCCTGAAAACTATTATAGTGACAGCTATTTCTGTAGCCAAATCCTGCCTTTGATACAGCCAAAACAATTCTGGTTTTTAATTAAGAATTTCCAAACCACCAAGGACTAGAAATTTGTTAATACTATTTGGGAGATTTTGAAGTTATATGTTGATATTGAAGTGCTTAGTGTGAAGGATAGACATTTACAATTTTTATTTAGACTTTGTTTTCTTTAAAAAAAGGTTATCAGTACACTCTATCTAATACACACACATTCTTGTGTGTGTACAAATATATAGAGAAAAAGAGACGTATTTTCAGTTCTTGTAAGCAGCATTTAATAGTCTGTACGAATACTGTTAGAACAGGTACAGATACGGAATGATTGCTTTAGACACCAAGACTAATAATTTTAACAGTGTTTAGAAATACTGGAGAAAAGCCTTGAACTATCCTAGCACCAGGGACAGAAAAGCATGAAAGATTAATGTAATTTTGCATATAATGATGCACATTTTTACACAAAAAATCCATCTGCAAGTGTCATGTCAGTCAGCAAAAATCTTTGATGGGTGGCTGCAGCTGGGCTGTCTCTTCTGGCAAAGCTGGCCTAGAAAATGCTAAATGTAGTTATGATGCTTTGTGCCATCTGTAGTATGCCAGTTTATCCTGTCTTCACTGGCATTTACTGTACTATATGGGGTATCAGCAAACACAGCAACATCAATGTAGAGTGACAGATTCATTTCCTCCAGAGGCTATTAACTCTGGTGCATACTTGTGCCACCTTCCTCTATGTGTTATATTCTGTTGTCACTGGTATTTGGCTTGATTTCATACTTCTGTGTTTAACTCCTTAAATTTTAAATCTAGCAATTTGCATATCCTAACACAAAGGCAATTACTTTTCATTGATACTGAAAGAATTCAGTTTTATCTGAGGATGTGCTTACATTTTCCTGAAGTTTACCAACTGTGTTAATGCTAAAAATTTTTTTTTGGTATAACAAACATCTTCTCTAATAATGTGAATTTAAATGCACTAAATAGCTCTGTGTCTGATGGCAGCTGAGTTTTAATCTGTGTTGCCTTTTGGCTAGTGTGATTGTAAAACGTACCCTCTCATACTTTGAATGCATTTAACAATTAAAAAATAATCTAAAATTAATTACTGTATGTTATTTTTGTTAGATGGGAAAACATTACAAAAACCCTTTTAAATTGCCTTATCTTCTGGTAATTAAGTAATACTATTTTCCACAGTAACTGAATATGAAGGACATGCTCTCTTGGTACTTAAAGAATGTGACCTCCAGGCATTTGATGGGTAAGTTGGTTAGTGACAATGTTAGTAAACCTCATCATCACATTTTTTAATTTTAATTCCATCCAAGACTCTGCTAGTAGGTATTTAATGAGTTTCTCTGTTTCACACATCTATTATGCCTGAGGAAATCAGTTCACATTGGACGCTTTGTTTTTTTATTACTGACAACAGGTATGTATTTTAGATTAATAAATAATGGTGAATAAGCATAAAACTTCCTTAAATATGCTTCATGAAAGCTTTAGTTTATTTGCAAGAATGGCACAGGTGCCTTGTATTT